>NC_046165.1:46050803-46350803 GCF_011064425.1 Rattus rattus
ATTCCCCAGGTGTTGGTAGGAGATAGCATTTTCTCTGGGTCATGCTTCCAGCCGGTGTTTTCTGCTCTTTTGGGCTCTATCCCACTGGAAAGATGTATTGACTAGACAACTCATGTTATATTCAACAGCAAACAACACATAAACTTAAAGAAACCGGAGCCAACAACCACATCTTTCTGCAGTTTTTTTTTTTTACTTTTATGGAAATCTCTTGGCTGTGGGGATCGAGTGTTTGTAACTGTTAGATTTTTCTCATCCTTTGAACCTTGGTATTTGAACAGCAGCTGTAGAAGACAGGAGATGGTCATGGATAGGGACTTAATCCTCCATGAAAATGACATTTCTTTGCATGTTTTACCACAGCATTTCGGATGTACTTCAAGGTGAACAAGAAAAACTTCATGGATATCAGTCTCCAGAACACTGTTTTTAAAAATAGCAAAAAACAAAAACAAAAAACAAAACAAAAAAACAAAAAAACCCCATTATTAGCAGTCAACATTCAAAAGTCACCCCGAAAGGAATGTGATCTGGGAGATTTATTTTCTCTTTGGAAAAGTAACATTTTCTTTTTTTCAGCTACTGTACTGGAGAAACTGGAGTTATTCTGTGTTTTACTACTTAGAATTTTATATTCTAAGAGCTAGGGCAGCACAGGGAGTGCCGTGAGTCATCCTATATTTTTTCCCATTATAATGATTCAATCACTAGCCCTCTAATACTGCTTTAAAAAAAAAACCCAAATAAAAGGGAAATGAGTCAGATGTTCAGAATCCAGATGTTTAGTCCCCTTTCTTGCTTGTCCTTAAAGAACTTGACTTTAAAATGGCATTTTCATCACAGGATGAGCTGGAAGGCGGGAAAAATCAGTTTCTGATAACTGGCTTTACGCGTGGCCAAAAAGATGTAATTAAGAGGTGGCCTGGCTGTTAGAGCATTGGCTGCCCTTGCTGAGGACCTGGCTTGGTTCCCAGCACCCACATGGTTGCTCACAACCATCCGTAACTCCAGTTCCTGGGGATCCAAACCCATCTCTGACCTTCTCAGGCACCAGGCATGAACCTGGTGGGTGTACATCCATGCAAGCAAAACACTCATACATATAAAGTAAAAGGAATAAAGCTAAGAGAATAGTTTTAAAAATGTAATAAAGAACACATAGAAAAGTGTATTGTCCTCCATTGCAACCAACCTTACCCCCACCTCCACCATCGTCGTCGACACTATTAGCTGTTACCCTGTGCTAGGAACTGTGTTAGGGTCCGCCTTCCTATTATTGTAGTGGACTTGGTCTTCTCTGTGAGATGGAGCTTTTGCACATGCTAATTCCTTTGCTGGGGATGCTAACATTAGCCTGTCCTTCAGAGTGAACCTCAGATATCACCTCTCCCACACTGATTGTGTCCTTCTCTGTCCCCTCACCTTTCTCCATTACTAAACTGCAATCTTGAGAAAGCTGCGCTCATGTGACATTTTGCTCACTAGGAGTGTGTAGCATACATCACACTACTTAGTACATTGGATTTGTTCAATACAGTTGGGCCACATAGCAAATGCCGTCAGATTCATTTCGGTACATTTTTGCTACTAGAGTTTTAACCTCTGCTTTTCCCTATTCCTAACTCTTTCTCCTCCTCCTTGGCTTCCTTCCACCTTTCCACAGTGTCATGTTTGAAACACTGGCACCATGTCTAGATTATGGGTCTGCATCCAGAGAGTTATATAGAAAACCCCAATTATTACAGTGGTAACCTCACCCCACTTCCAGTCCGTGGTTGCAGCTGTGGTGCACTGGATATGGAATGGTGCCATTAGAGTTAGACAGGCGTCTGCCAATGGACGTGACCCTTCAAGACAAGCCGTGTTGACCCAGAGAAGGAACTCAATGCACACATGAAGAAGATCAAAGACTCTAGGTCATAGTAATGGAAGGAAGGTCTTGGGAAGGAGGAAGCTTCAAGCAGTGAGGAAAATTGTGGAGGTGCTGGAACCGTTTTAGATGGTGGTGTAATGAAACCTTGGACATACTTCCTCACAAGTAGGAAAACTCCAGGGGAATGGCTGAGAAATGAACCTGAGAGAGCACCTGAGAGAGTTCTAGAACAGCTGTCATATTCTAGTACAGACGTAGAGTATGTCAGGCTGCATGGCAAACACACTCACTGCTTTAACAGATGGTAGATTGAGCATAAAGGACAGATTTGCTAAATGCTTGCTTCTGTATTTCTGCCTAGTGACTTCAAGGGTAGGATTATTGAGTGTATTAATATCTTTTGATTAGATGGCAATTTTAAAAAGTCAGCTAACATGAAAGGCGGTAAGTGCGATCAAAAGCTGTCTTAAATTCGTTAAAGCTATTACAACATGACAAACTGAATTAACAAGGCCAACGTTGGCGAAATAAAGGAGAAATTTTTATATATTTGTGTGCATGTTGCAAAATAGAGAAAAATCAACATATCCTAGAAAATGTTGCTGTAATTGCAGGTTTAATTTTACCAGTGGTTATGTTTCTCATAGTTTCCTGTGTTGGAGTTTATGGCTTGGGAATGAATGACCACAGAATTAGCAATTATCCTGTAATTTTAAAAGTGTGGTTGAATTTGTTTCTGTTAGCCGTATGTTTTCCACTTTCATAAAACTTACTACACCAGATATTTGGGTAAATTGGGCCAATCTTAAGTTCCCTAGTGTTAAAGGGCAGTAAACTTAATGATTCATTAAACTCCATATCCTTGTAGAAAGGGAATGTCTGATAATTGCTAAAGAACTACATTAATTAAGCCCCAATATCTTACAACATTGAGATCTAGGGGAAATACATTAATGTTTCAAATGTTAATTTTGCACAGGCATTGAATAAGATTATTTTGGCCATCTGGCCACATCCACCATGTGGTCCATGGTGCCTTAAAAGCAAGAATTATTATTGTGTCATTGCATAAGGAGATGGAGTAGCCATGAGGAAACTAAGTACACACCCTTGCATGCTTATATATTTCTCTTGATTCTAATTCCCCAGACTAGGAACACTGCAGTCATGTCATTATGTTTGGACATTGTTGCTTGCAGAATAGGTAGCCAAAAGCGATCTAAGGGGCACGAATACATCTGCATGCACTGAAGTTCAAGTCAGTGCTGGGTAAGGAGTCCTGGATTCAGTGTCATAGGATATGCTCACCGGGCCATTTTCTCACTCAGATATGCCCTCGTTTCCTTAAGGGGATGAGGGTAGAAGTGTGGCGTACGGGAGGAGCAGGAGAATGGGGGTACTATACTTACTTCCACATCGTGGTTCTTGTCCGGAATGCATTGGTACTGGTCTAAGCTATCCTTCGACGGTGGCAGGTAGGTGTGATGATGGCCTTTTATAAAACCTCAGGGGTAGACAGTCAGGGCTTGGAGGAAGTGGGTGGATCCAGTTACGTGTGTCTTCTTCTTTCCTCTTACAAAGGAAAAAGGCTTCGGAAGGGCCAACGGGCTTCTCTTCAGAGGACTTAGGAGACAAGGATCCTAACATATAAGGAAATGGAGGAGGTGCTCACCCACGTCAACCATAAGGAACTAGAGATGTTTCGGTTCTTCTATCGAGCATGGAAGTCCTAACTGCCAGAGGACTGGAGATTACACCACTGCTCTTTCTTCTCAGCACTACAAAAATATCCCAGTTCTTTGGGCAATGGGGTAACGGCTCATTTGACTTAAGAGTGAAAAAGATACAGTCCCTCCACCCCCAATTCTCAATATCATATATAATGATTAAAATATTTGAACAATGCAGAAAAAGAAGATTAAAATTACTTGGAATGAAATAATTATAAGATCAGCACTCCAGAATTCTTTCCCCCTAAATAAAGTACCGAATAAATAAAAGCAAGAGGTTGTCATGTATTTCGTTTTTTTATTGGATATTTTTAAATTTGCATTTCAAATGTTATTCCCTTTCCCATTTTTTTTAACCTTACAGCTTTCCTCTTAATGTATTGCGACCACAGTAACATATCTTCAAGGTGTTTTAAATTATATATATAATTTAATAATATATAATTATAATAATAATATATATTTAATAATATATATATTCACCAAACGCATCAGCAAACATGTTATATAACTATGAATAGTGCTCATAGCTTTGAAATCTAAGTTAATTCAATGACAAATCTTGTTAATAAATCTTTACGCATTTTCCTCAATATTTCTGATGGTTCATTTTCCTTTGCAATCATATTTTAAGATGTACGATTAAGCAAAATTACTCCTTAAAAATCGTCGAGGACTGTCATTTAAAATAGCGTGATCACTTGCGAACACACAGGAACAGCGGCAAAGCTCAATAAAGAACACATCTGGCCTATCTCAAAAGCTTTGGTGACAGAATGTCCTTTACTTTTAGCCTTCCCTGGAGTCACCAGTGAATTGTGAGCAGACAAGCTAGAGAAAGACATTTCATTTTTAAAAAGTGATCCCATCAGAGAACCCTAAAGCTGATAAACAACTTCAGCAAAGTGAGGTCAGTAGCCTTCCTCTACACAAAAAGAGAAACAAGACAGAAAGAAATTGGGTTTACACCCTTCATAATAGACCCAAATAATATAAAGCTGTGACTTTAACCAAGCAAGTAAAAAGATTTGTACAACAAGAACTTCAAGACTCTGAAGAAAGAAATTGAAGAAGACCTGAAGATGAAGATCTCCCATGCTCATGGATTGGCAGGATTAATATACCAAAAATGGCCATTCTGCCTCGATCTATGGTGATTCAATGCAATCCCATCAAAATACCTCTTTCCCAAAGAGTTAGACAGCATCTGGAATAACAAAAAACCCAGGGGAAGAAAAAAGGACTTCTGGGGGAATACATCCCTGAACTCAAGCAGTATTACAGAGCAAGATAAAACCATGGATTGACTGACCAATGGAATTTCCAGAAATCCTATGGCTGATTTTTTGACAAATGCCAAATCATTTGCTGGCAAATGGTTCATTCTGGATCATGTAGAAGAATGCAGCCCATTTATTTACAACTTCCTGTTCCAGTCCTTCACACAGGGACTGGAAAAAACAAAAACCTCACATTCTTCGTCCTGTGGTCAGGACAAAACGGCAACCAACAGATTGGGAAAAGATCTTTACCAATCCTACAACAGATAGAGGCCTTATATCCAAAATATACAAAGATCTCAAAAAGTTAGACCGCAGGGAGACAAATAACCCTATTAAAAAAAGCTAAACAAAGACGAGGAATGCAGCAAATGTTCAACATCTTTAGTCATCGTAAATCAAAACAATGAGACCACTGAACAACCTCTAAGGCTAGAGGAAAGTGGGGGTTGCAGACTGGTACAACCTTCAGTAACCAGTGGAAGAAAATTGACATTGAACTGCCTGAGGATCAGCTAACCTCTCTTGGGCATATACCCAAAAGAGCCCCAACATATAAAAAACCTGTCCCATGGATGGAAAGAACCCAGATGCCCCAACAGAGGAATGGATAAGTACCTACCAATGGCAGCGACTTTATGAAATTGCAAATGGGGTGTATTCTGAGTGAGCTAACCCAATCACAGAAAACCTGCTGACCCTGATAAGTGGCTATTAGCCCAAATGCTTGCATAGTGGCCTCAAGACGGATGATCAAAAGAAGGCCAAGGGAAGAGGCAAAAATTAAAGAAACTGAAGGAACACCCATTCAGTTGACAAGCTGGATCCAAGCTGGGTAGAGAATGGCCTGGCCTTTGTCCTAGCCATGCTGTGTTGATACCAGATTGGTACCCAGGGCCCATTAGGACAAAGTCCAAGATGGCAGAGATGTTGGTAAAATGTTGAATACTGGCCCTTCCAGCAGTTCTTGTTTTTCTGACATGCTCACTGGAGTTTTTGAGGCATAGTCATAGTTTACTAGTGTTATTTTTTTCCGCAAAAGAACCCGGAAGGCTCACTACTCTCATAGTAAGCAAGGGCTTAATAAACTCCTGAGTCAGGTGAGGAGAACATACCTGGCTTGCTCTGGAATGTCACCGGGGCTAAAGGGCTGGCTTTCTTGGGAACTGGTGGCTACTTCCACTGTTTGGAGAAGGGCAGTTTTCTGGAGAAAATGAACCGTGTGTAGGGTAGATATAGGTTCATTTCAGTTATAAATCATGATATACACTTGTGCGAAGTAAGGGCTTTCTGTGAACACGTGATTGAAGGTAAGATTACAAGCTAAGACTATACAACAATGACGGGGAATAGGGAGGAGAAATGACCCAAACTGACTGGATGATACAACTGTTTTCTTCTTTTAATCCTCTCCTTCTAGGTGACCTTGAACTTTAATTCACCGGTCTGGGATGCTAGAACAACTCACTTTGCAGTTTACTTCTTACCACTGTGGTTGTTTGTGTGTTTTTACTTTTTACTCCAGAGTCCATGCGAATTATTCAGTGTTACTGACTAACAATTTGAGCTCTTCTGTACCGCTGACAGCACGTAGTCCCCGTCAGATTATAAGCAATGCTCTGGAAATGGGTATTCATTTGTAGATAATAGAACTGGACACTAAAAACATTTTCCCCATCTGTTTTACTGGGGTTACACTGAGCTCAAGAGGAAATCACAGATTTCAAACTATGCAAATCACAAACTGTGGAAAGAAGTCACTTAATAAACATACACACGTTGAAATCCAGGCTGGGTACAAGTGTTCTAGGAAGACAAATTCTGGAAAAGACAGTTGAAAGCTCAACCCGCCATGGTGACATGGGAGGCAGGTGAGGGAAGGACTTACAGATGCCCAGGTTGGAAGGCACACTGCCTTGCACCTCTTAGACATGGAGTATGGCCAGACTGGAACCTAAAGGCAAGAATCCCAAAGGGTTGCCTTTTCTCATGGGTTGGTATCAAGTCCAAGGCAGTGTGATATTCACGGTTATTTCCTCAAATTCAAAGCTGAGGGAATACCTCTCCATCACTAGGAGGGGAATGGAAGGAATTAGCTGAGTGAAGGTGACTGTCACCTATCTGTGATTAAACTTTCTGTCTATGTGAGAACAATTTGTTTTTCTGGTCCAATAGAGGCTGGTGGTAGCTGCAGTGGTCCAGCTCAGTATAGATCCCACCCTCGACTGGATGTGCAATGTTTGCTTGAATAACAAGTTGCAGCTTGACGTTCGTTTGCATTGATCTTTCCATTTTGAAGTTAATTATTCCTGAAACACTGAAGACAGGGTTTGGTGTGAGTTCACTCGGGAATACTTTTTCCGCTATAGACTAGAGATTTTTTTTTTTGAACACTCCATAGGCACACATTTCTGGGCAACTCCCCCAATATAGGAAAGAGAAAAACATGGATGTTTGCTGGTGTCGCTCGGTGCCTAACCAAAGGTTTTTTAATCCCAAGACATGGCATGAAGCCTCCTTTGGGGGAGATACACTAACCGAAGTGGAAAATTCCTCTCCACATTTGTACGTGAGCAGAACCTGCTCACAGTAAGTGGTAGCACATGGAAAGAACCTGGCAGTGCTGAGAGATGTCACAGGACGAGAGTCTGTGAACTTATTTTTGTGTTTACTGCAGGGATGTTGTTAAGGATGTGGTTGCTAACATCCCACAGTGTTTCCTTTACAAAGATCTGCTGAAGACGGTTTTCTTTTCCCTCAGGACTCTGAATAACCACATTTCGCCTGAGCAGCTGCACAGTTACGTCGTCTTTTAAGTCTATACATTTGTGGTCTTTCCCTATATGTGTCCCAGTGGCAGGGGTTTCCAAACCTTACGACATTATTCAAATCATCTGGGTAGCCCTTGAAATACAAATTTCCAGGAATCCCCCAGAACAATCACATCAGGATCTCAGAGAGAGGATCAGCCTGTTTTCAAGTTCTCCACACTGTGTACACGGGCAGCCAGGGCTATAAGGGCAGTCAGGGGTACGGGCACATCAGGAGTAACCTAATGAGCTGCTGTGGACACTTCCTTCCCTCATCCATGCGCCTGGCTGTTCATTCTCTCTGTCTGTTTTAACCCTGTGGAAGGATGAAACAGCTGTTCACGCAGGTTGTAGTTTGCTTTCTGTTGCTAGGACAAATACTGTACTCAAAAGCAACACGGAGGAGGAAACACTTTATTTCATTTACACTTCCAGGTCAGAAATGATCATTCCAGGAAGTGAGGGCAGGAATGTGACTGTGACGCTGGAACCAGCGAGGAGTACTTCTTACCAGCTCCTTCTCTGGCTGTCTCTCAGGCCTACGCTTTCTTATAAAACACAGGAGCATCTTCCTAGGGAATAGTGCCACCCACAGTGAGCTATGTGTGCCCTCCTGCAACAATTTATAATTATGAAAGTCCTCTGCAGACATGGTCTCATGACAATCTGACCTAGGCAATCCTCAAAAGTGGCTTTCTTCTCAGTTGACTTTAGACTGTGTCAAAATAACAATTAAAAATATCGATGGGGGTGTTGGGGATTTAGCTCAGTGGTAGAGCACTTGCCTAGCAAGCACAAGGCCCTGGGGTTGGTCCCCAGCTCCCAAAAAAAAAGAAAAGAAAAAAAATAGTGATGTGATGTGTGTGTGTGTGTGTGTGTGTGTGTGTGTGTGTGTGTTATGGAAATAATTAAATAAATGACTAGGAATAGTTTTCCTTTAAAGATAACATTTGGTTGTTATCATATTTTCTCTTGTGGTATAAGTGCTAGTCTGGGTCTTCAAAGTGACAGATAAGGCTAGATATACAAATATATACACCAGGGAGGCCTGGGAGGGGAGATGGGTAAGTGTTGAGGGTAGAGGTGTCTGAGGGAGCTCTCAGGGCTCTATGTTTGTTTGATCTTTGGGAGGGAGCCGTGGAAGGAGTGAGTATAGGTGACAAGGCTCAGAGAGAAGTGCAGCCGCAGGTGCAGAGCACTGGGTGCTGACTGGCTGCCACCCTCCCCCTGGTAGGAGGAAACACACTATTCGGGCCACCTGAACTCTCCTACCTCTCTGTACTTATCTGTGTTGAGTGGCAACAAAGGGCTGTGAGAAATAAGTACATCGGGTGGAAAGGAAGCCACAGGGTCAAGAGAGCAACAAAGGGGAACAGATGAGTGAAGGAGGCTTTAGGGAACAGAAGGGCTATCGAGGGACTGTTCATCCTGAGAGAATGGCACAAGATGGCGTCTGGGTGGAGAGTAAGCTGGGGTGAAAGGGACTGTGCTGCTTAGAGCTTGATAGAGAATCAGGCTGAGGTAGGGGTATCCTTGGCCCATGATAAATAGCGTTATACAACAATCTAGAACATTACCTCACTCCTACAACTCCAGCCAGGTCCACAGGAATTCCAGGTACACGCCATTTCTTTAGCAGAGTGACTGCCTTTCTGGGCCCATCTTAGCAATAGTAGATTTTCAGTATACTGAGGTACGGGACCCTAATAAGAGACTTAAATGAGAAAACGTTTGAGGGTGTGGGTAGTAAGGAGTATTTCTAAAAGCTCCTCAGTTTGTGCTGATGTGCAGCCTGGGTTTAGCTGCCTGATGGCACCAAACTCATTAACAGAGATGTTACCATGTAAAACAGAACGCACTTTTACCCACCTACCTGAAAATTAGAATAATTCAAAGGCATGGGCATTGTGCAGGCTGCTACAAGGGGCTAAAATCCTAACCTTGAAATAGCACGAAAATTGTATCTCCAGTCTTACTTTGTGTGCATCAAGGACCATAATAAAAATAACATTTGCTTTGCCACACCAAAATTATGGGAAGAATGACTTCCTGCTCCCTTCTCACGGCCTTTCTCTACAGGCAGGGTGGAAAATGGACTTCTAGTTCTTAACAGACTCCCAGGTATAGGAAGCAGAAATACAGAGATCAGAACCAAATCCAGTCACCTTCAATATCCATTCTGGATTGTGCCAGAACCTTCTTAACTAACAAAATCCACTGATGCTCAGTGTATTATATAAAATGGTAGAGGTTTTAATATAATTTATGTATATACCCCTATGTATGATAGGCAATTCCAGATTGCTTATAATGTCTCAAATAACGTAACGCAATATAGTTTCTCTATGGTTTCATTTGGGAAATAATAACGAGAAAAGAGTATGCATACTCATACACATTCATCTTTTTCTGTAATAGGGTTGGACCCAGGGCCTGAGTCATGCTAAGCAAATGTTCTAATGATATACCTCCACAGCCTTCCTTTTACTTATTTATTTATTTTGGGACAGTGTCTCACTCAGTTACAAAGGCAGTCTTTGAACTTCTCACCCTCCTACCCCAGTCTCCTCAGTAGCTGGAATTAGAGACTTGACAAAAGCTTTTAAAAAATGGCTCTCTGTAGAGTGTTGCATCTGCATATGGGGAAGCCATGGATATAAAGGGCTGATGTAACCTTGTTAGGTGAAGGAGTACTCCAAAGAGCTCTTATTGTACACCCTGTGCTTTGTGCTATAGGGGCATTGGCGTAGATCTGTCATAGAGCAGGGAAACTAATGGTATTCCTGAGACATCGCAGCTCCAACCCATCTTGCTGAGAATGGGGAGACATGGAGGTATAGCTGAGAGAGGGAGGGAGATGGAGAGAGAGAGAGAGAGAGAGAGAGAGAGAGAGAGAGAGAGAGAGAGAGAGAGAGGAGCTGTTCTAGAGAGAAGGGATGCGTGGGCTGAAAGACAAGCCATAGTAAGATAGGCAGCAATATTGAATATTGGGGAGGGTGGTGGCTTCTTCATTTCAGGCTGCATCAACCCAGCTTCACCTACTCGTGGGGAGTTTCTGAACCTGAGACTGAGGATACCATCTCCTTTTCTCGGAAGAGCTCTTACAGCAGATAGAATAATCACCCTCGACCCCCAAATGTCCCAGACGAAGTAGCAAAATAGAGTTTGCAATCTGATGGGTTGTGTTCAAAAAGCAGGATCTGTTCCAGGCTGAGGTCAGAGAAAGATATAACCAAGGATTGGGGACAGCGAGATGGGCGAGTCACGGCCATTGACTTTGAAGATGGATGAAGGAATTATCAGTCATCAAAAGTCAGCAGTCCTTAGATGCTGAAAAAAGCACAGGGGAAGTTCTCTCATGGAGTTTCCAGAAAGAAATACAGGTTTACGGGCATCCTGATTTTGCTGCTATTCTGAGCTACAGAACTGTAAGTTAAACACTTACACTGTTTGTAAGCCATAGAGTCTGGTGATGTGTTACAGCGGCTCGGCTGCAGGAGAACAATGCCCCCTTCTCCCCACCACCCAGACATAGGCAATTCGCATAAGGAGAGAAGAAACAGGGGCTTAGTTTTCTTTGTTTCACATTTTGAAACTTGTTGCTTTGTGGTAATTTGAGAGTTGCAGACCAATGGGTGAGAATAGAACTTTCCTTCAACCCTTAATGTTGAACAGAAACATTACATGTAGTAGTAGAATGTTCAATATTAAGAAATTAGTAGGGTAAGCACCAGTCCCTGACACTATTAATAATATTCTGTTATGATCGCAGGCAGGAGCCAAGCATAGCCGTCTTCTGAGAGGCTCCACCCAGCAGCTGACTCACACAGATACAGACACCCACAGCCAGACAGTGGGTGGAACTTGAGGAAGCTTATGGAAGAACAGGAGGAAGGATTCAGGGCCTCTGAGGGGATAGGAACTCCACAGAAGTACTAACGAGAGTCACCTAACCTGGACCCTTGGGGCTCTTGGAGACTGAACCACCAACCAAAGAGCATACTCAGGCTGGACATAGGCTCCTGCGTATGTATTGTTTTGACTTTATGTGGGTTCCCCTGGCAACTGGAGCCAGGGCTACCCCTAAAGCTGCTGCCCATCTGTGGGTCTTGTTCCCAGAACTGGGCTGCCTTGTGTGGCCCCAGTGGGAGAGGATGAGCCTAACTCTGCAGAGACTTGATGTGCCAGGGTCAGGGGATACCCAGAGGGGCCTTCACCCTCTCAGAGGAGAAAGGGAGGGGTGGGAGATGGACTGTGTGAAAGGGGTATTGGGAGGATTAATAAACGAACAAATAAACAAACAAATGAAAAAAGAAATTAGTTACAATACAGTATGAAACTGAAGACTTGATTTAGCTTTTATTAGTTTAAATGCCAAAGACATTTTTTCTCTGTTCCAAGATCCACTTAGCATTCAGTTGTCATCTCTCTTCAGTCACCTTGTCTTTCATGACCCTGGCATTTCTGAAGAATCCTGTTATTTTCCTGGAATGGCTCATCTCATGTCATGTTGGGAGGGATTCTCCAGGAACGATGTGTCTGTCTTTTGCAATGCATCCTAGCAGAGGCATTCTGTGCAAGCCTGCCTTATTAATGTCCATGTTAGCTTTCTTCAGTTCCAATCCAACAGCACGAGGTTCATCCACCTATCCTTCCTCTATTCCCCACACTCAGACCTTGTTCTGTTCAATTCAGAGGGCCTGGGCTCTCTCTGTTGGTAATATACTTGTGTGTCAGCTTAACCCCCTATTATGCAAATAAAATTGCTTCATCATTGTGAGCTCAGATTCTTATGAGGAACAACTTTAAAAATGACAGCACAGTTCGTGTTTGGTTGTGTATTGTCTTGGCAGGATTCTAGTCAGTTTGTCTATCTATCTACTTATCTCTCAACCTTTCCGTCCATTCATCCATCATCATCCATCTCTGTCTCTGTCTCTCTGTCTCTCTGTCTCTCTGTCTCTCTGTCTCTGTCTCTCTCTGTCTCTCTGTCTCTGTCTCTCTGTCTCTGTCTCTGTCTCTGTCTCTCTCTCTCTCTCTCTCTCTCTCTCTCTCTCTCTCTCTCTTCTTTGGCAGCTAAGGAGATACAAAATGATCAAAACCTGAAGGAAGAGACCAGTCACGGAGAAAGCAGTAGAGCGCACAAGGACGGTCCTCTGACTCACGGCAGATGAGAGAACACACCTTACTGACTTAGAGCAGATGGAAAGGCGTGTGGGTGGCAAATGGTTGCTAGGGAGTAGGCCTTACTTTCTTTAGTGGTGTAGCCACTGGTAAACAGTTCATGTTCTAGAAAATAACTCCTACATACGCTCATTATACCAGGGACACTGAAGAAACTCATCAGATCAAAAGAAGATGTGGAAGTCAGAGGGACGCTGGCTGGGAGGAAGTGGAGCAAAGAGTAAGGGAGATGAAAACGGTAATATGTTGTTGGGCACACGTGTATAGAACCATCAAAAATGGCGATACATTTAACAAATGACTTCTCAGTAGCAATGATTGAGCAGTATAATGAAACTTACTAATGCAAAAATAAAATAAAATTTAGCGAAAGAAAAAGATATTTAAAGAGAATAAAATAGAAGCTTTCTTTTAGATATCAGCATGGTCTATTTTTATTTGGACCCTTCTGGTTTCTCCTTTGCGAGGATGAGTTTATCAGTTTACATCTTGGCTTTGATGTATTCTACAGAACTGGGTCCTTTCGGTAATT
Source organism: Rattus rattus (assembly GCF_011064425.1). Taxonomy (NCBI): domain Eukaryota; kingdom Metazoa; phylum Chordata; class Mammalia; order Rodentia; family Muridae; genus Rattus; species Rattus rattus. The sequence continues at coordinate 46,064,213 of NC_046165.1, forward strand.
TAGGAAGACGCTCCCCTACTTGTTTTGGAAGGGTCCTTGACCTTTGAGGTTGATGGTTTTCAGCCGCTTGGTTCCGACTTGATTTTATGTCCTTTCCACAGGGAGGTCTCATAAAGGTTTCCTCACTGGTGATTTTTCTTCTACTTCATCAAAATCACCATCATCTTCATCCTCACTAGCAACGGCATCTTCACCAGCATCAGTATTTCCTCTTCTCTGTGGGCTCTTGCCACCACGTCCAGGGCTGGGTCACCGCTAGGATGTGCTCTTCATCTGACCTTGTCACTCCTCTCTCAGCTACTAAGTTTGTCCTCCCATGTGCCAAGGCAGCACCCCTCCTTCAACTCTGAGCCCACAGATGGTGCAATCTCAAAACCATGGGCTGCACAGACATTTCAAGCCAGTGTTGACTCAATAGGGCTATCTCTGGCATCCATGGTCTCTGCTTCCATGATGTACAATGCATTTTCTACCCTGGCCCATAAGCTGGCCATTCTTTGTCAAGACTGATGCTTGCTATCCTCCTTAAGTGACAATCTCTGTTGGCATCTAATTTGCAATGAAAAAGATAGTACCAGGTCCTCGGGGGCCTCGTGTCTGTAGCCACTGACATGGAGTTGTGATATACACTTAGGAAGAAGTAACTGACGAGGGCATCAGGGCAGAATCAGTCCTGGGTCACAAATACACTTTAGTCACTTCCTTTCTTTCTAACCACTTAATACTTATCTTCAGTTTTGAAAATTTTTCTATATCAAATTATAAGGTGGAATACAATGCTTTCACTTTTAAGAAATTAACCGGAAACATCCAGCATATGTATGTATGTGTATGTATGTATGTATGTATGCGTGCATGTATGTATGTATGTATGTATGTATGTATGTAGTATGTATGTGTGTATGTATGTCTGGAGGATTAACAGCTCTATCTATCCATGTATATATCTTCTTATATGTATGTGTGTATCCATGTATGTGTGTGTGTGTGTGTGTGTCTGGAGGATTGACAGCTCTATCTATCCACGTATACATCTTCTTATATGTATGTGCATATGCAGGAAGATCAGAGGTTGATATCAGGTTCTTTCTCAATCACCTTTCCACTTTATTTTTTGAGGCGAGCCCTTTTACTGAACTCGAGCTCACTGATTTGACTAGATTAGGTGGTCCACAAAACCAGTAGTTCTCTGATCTGACTCTGCAGTGCCAGGATTATGGTTGTGAGCTGCCCTGCCTGGCATTTTGATGTGGACTCTGGGGATCTAAACTCACGTTTGCTCAGCAAACACTTACTGGTGGAGCCATCTCCGCAGCACTGGAAATAACTCTTTTGAACAGAAAAAAAAGTATTTTTTTACGTTGACTTGAATGTTGTCTCAGAGACCATAGTTGGAATCCTGGAACCCTGATATTTTGACATGCCTCTACTTACACACGGGGAAAGCGGTAGCCCTATAATGTTAAGTATGTGCACACGCATGTGCAGTGTGTATCAACCCGATGGTTCCAGCTTTGCATGCCCTATTGATCGCTCTATAGCCAATCCATTTCTCTAGCTAGATCACAAACTTCCTGAACAAACACAAGCTTCAATCAAATCTTCATATCCTTCAAGCAGACTACTGTGGCCCAGCAGATGGACAAACAGTTCCTATATATAATATATGGTGACTCTGACTGCAGACTATGAACAGTCTTTGATTCAATATTTTATCTGAGGTGATTTTTTTCAGTACTAGGGATTGAATTCAGGAACTCAAATCATAATCCTAGGCAGTGATCAGCCACTGGGTGATGCCTTTCACCCCTACTTAAAGTACACAATTATTAATGAATCAAGTTAGCTAGATATAGATAGAGTTTAATATAACCCAGGCTGACCTCAAAATTGCTATATAGTCAAGGCTGATACTGAACTCCTGATGCATTTATACATACCTTCTAAGTAGTGGGATTACAGGCATGCACGATACTTGGCTTATGTGCTATCTGTGACAGAGCCCAAGGATTCATGCATGCAAGGCAAGTGCTTTGCCAACTGAGCTACATCCTCAGACTTCCACAGACTGTGGGAATCGTGTGTCATGGATTCTATGTTACCAAAAGAAAGAGATAATTCATTCTATCCTTTTACTGGGAAGCACCTTATCTCCCTGTTCCCTTTTTGCTCAGACTGCATTTCTCAGAGCTCTCACCTCAGCTGAAGCTTTTACGACTTCTCGTTCTTGTCTACTGTCATTAGGAAGATGTCTTCCTACCACTGTGCGCAGATATAGAAAATGATAAATACATTCTCTGGATAGGATTCAGAACACTGCTGCTGTGATTGATGGTTTCCTTGTTCATCTCCTTCATAAGTGAGATTCTGAGTGCTGGCTCTGATGCTTGTACACTGTGGCATCACAACCACATCGCCCTCGGGGAAAAGTTGCTTAGCTGGTACTCAGTGAGAATATGGGTAGCCTTCATGACAGAAGAGGAGCAACATTGTCGGTGTGTTGACATGTGGAGTTGTCAGACCGTGGGAACAGGACACGTGAGAGAAAGTAGATACCAGTCGGTAGAATCTGTGGGAATCTGTCTTGTCTGTGAGTCTAGAATTAGTGGGCCAAATAACCAGTAGTCCTGAACTGAATAACTGAAACAGGAAAGCACAGTTTTTCAAAATCCATTACGTATCAAGGATTATCAGATACTTCAGATGGCTTATGTCCTCTCAACCTGCCACAGTTCCTGTCATGAAAAGTTTTGTCAGTGTGCAGAAGAGAAACATCTAGTAGCGGAGATGGGTGCTCATAACTTGTCCATGCCGCACAGCTCATGGGTGAAGAGGTCACTTTCTAGCCACCTCCATTTTCCTCCCATATGCTTCCTGCCACAATATCTGGAAGGAGACAAATGCTTTAACTTATTAAATCATTACAAGAATAAATCAGAGCTTTATTTTATAAACAAATAAATAATAATTAAATCAAGATTGAACTACGACAAAGTTGGTAACACACTCAGAGGTAAAATCCACGCTTATGCCAGCGAGACCCTGCAAAGTCTCCCAGATGAAGGCCAGCACCACCCAGTAATGCTGGCTGGGTTTGTTTATTTTGCTCATTGGGTGTTTTTGAGGCAGAGCATGAGGCTCACGCTTGCCTCCAGCTCATTATATAGTCAAGGATAGCCTCGACTTACTCAGCCGTCTCCCATCTCCACTTCCTGAGTGCTAGAATTATAGGTGTACCACCAAACCTGACTAATACTCTTCACTCTGATACAATTGGACAGCATGGACTCTTGATATAACAAGACTGGCAGGCATGTAGACCTCCAGCACGACCACTCATCAGAAGGTGTTTGTTCCTTGGTGTAGAATATACATACTAGTACACTTTAATCCAAAGGTTCAAAGAGCTGTGAGGTTATGATATCATTGACTTAAGTGTCATAATCCAACAGGGCAAAGACTGTCCTTTTGTATCTCTGGTCTCTCTGAATTGCAAGGGTGGATATCAACTTTTAACATAATATGACTTTCATGTGTCAAAAGATGGCATCAGAAAACTTGGCGTGGAGTGGTGAGTTGTCCTTAGGGCTCAACTTCTTCAATAGGTTCTTCATAAACTACAGTTGGTTTTCTCCATATAATTTCTATTAGGATTGGAGGTAAAAACTCTCTTGGTTCCAGGTTTCTCCTAACACTGTGTTGTATAGCTCTGCTTTTTTAGCTAACTTTGTGCCCTTGGCAAGTGAGTTGTCAGCAGGAACACCAAATCCCCATGGGTGCTCTGCTCACTCTTCTCTAAAGAACACTCATTGTCCCCCTACTCCGAAATAGGAGAGGTCAAGCTGATGCCTTCTCAGCTCTCTGTCTCATTCAATGGCTTTAACCCTGCAGTGCAGTCAAGCTGATTAAAGTACTTCGTTACATCCTACTGGCAAAACCCAAAGTCAAGCAAACAAACAAACAAAACTCTTACTGAAAGCTAAGACTAAACAATTGTGAATGAGGAAGTAGAAGATGATTAAAATCGGGTTTCTGGAGAAGGAATGTAAATATGTAAAGAACATTAGGTCTGAAAGCGGGAGTATTTGGAGTCACCTGAAGTTTACTTAAAGTGGATCTGCAGAAAGCTTCATTCGTGTGGCGTGATTATGAACTGTGCTTACGCTTGGTGGAGATGGGGCTTTACCCTTTAGCACAGGATCCTTCTGCCTCATGTGCAGGTACACACCAATACTTCTTGCTCCAAATTCTTTAAGAAATGAAAAAGAAAACAAAGACAGAAAAACAACCCATAAAACAGAAACCAAACAAACGTGGCAGTTTCTTTATTGACTCATGCCCACATAAGAGTATCTTGGATGATTAAACGACTGAGAGTAGTAGTCTACAAAACTACCTATATTTAGAACACCACAGTCTTACCTTTTTGAACAAGAAACACAGGAAAGCATGAAGCCTTTCCTCTGCACTGAGACGAAGCGGTTTCAGTAGAGGGTTGGAAACAGTCACCTTGATTGGCTTAGTTTTATATTTCCTTCCACTCTTGCAAATAAAACCAAGAAAAACAAACAGCCTTGCAGACTCCTTCTCAGATGAGTCTGAGAATGTATTCTTTCTCTGAACTTAGTGGGGTTTATGGTTACCTAGTATGTGATCTACTACTTGAAGACAAATATGAGACAGATTTCAAAGGGGTAAGACTTTCTGTGAGTCACAACCCTGTCGTGACTCTGTTCCTAGGTGTTGTTATCTTCATCTGTAATTTTTCCTTTTGTTCTGTATTTCAGCTCTAGACCATGTAGGCCTTCCAATACATATTCAATATACTAAATATAGCTTTTTTTTTAGTAGTGAGGTCATGAGTTCTCTGGGTGTCTTGTGATGTGGTGATGTGAAAGGCTCCCTGTTCCATAGTGGCAGAATCATCACTCAGATTTTCTTCTAATACAAGCCAGGTCTCCTCTGGAAGGCCTTTGTTCTGGTCATGTCACCAGTGTGTTACTGGGCACTTCAATACCAGGAACAGTACCACTGGTGTACCCACACCAAGTCACTACACGTATGTCAGATCCCAGGTCAACACGAACACATGCACACACATGTAAACAGGTTAGCAATCGGCAGCTATGGAGGAGTTTTGCTAATGGAAGTCTTCCCATTAAGCTCTTACCTGCCTATCTTTATTCTTCTGGGGCGTATCTCAAAAGAAGTTTGTACAATCAAAGCCAGCTCTCTGTTGGCTAAAAGTGTAAGATTTGCCTTTCCTAGACTGAACTATGGAAATAGAATCTATTTTCTGTGTGAACAGTAACAGGCAGTTGGGATTCAGATTTGAGATGCCACATAGTAGTAGGCTTAGCTGGAGGAATATGCAATCTCAGGGAAACTATGGTGGAATTGGGGTTCAACAGACAATGTACTGACCAGGACAGAGTCACTGATGAGGCCACAAGGATCAGTAGACTGTGTTTTTTTTTTTAAATCAGATGATTGAATGAGCTACTGAAGATGGGGCTAGACAAGGAATATAAAAATGAGCATGACAGATACAAGGCTGGATTCCAGGGCATCAGCTCTCCTTCCTGTGGTCACAGCACTCTGAATCTGTAGATCAGCACCCAACTCTAGACCAGTAATTTTCAACTTGTGGGTCATGACCCCCTTCCACAGAAGTCTGCTAAGACCATTATGATTCATAACAGTAGTGAAATTACAGTTATGGAGTAGCAACAAAAATAATTTTATAGGTGTGGGGGCATGGTCAAAGTAACATGAAAAACTCTATTAAAGGGTCACAGAATTAGGAAGTTTGAAAACAAGTGCTCTAGAGGGTTCTGTGGAAGCAAACACCTCCCTAGTTTCTAGGGTGTAGTTGTAGGCTAGGCAAAGCCAACTAGTACGTTCTACTTCAAGCCACTGAGATTGATTCAGGGATGGACACGGAACTAAATTATGCCAATTAGGGCCAATAACATGGTATTCCAAATTGTTGAGTAGTTGGGAAAGTGTATTAAATATTTCTGGATATAAATCCTAAAATCATGTAAGGGATTGTCTGCGGTCACTCATGTGCACCCTATAAATGTTAAAGTAGAGGAAACTGAGAAATGGTAATCAAGAGAAATGCTAGTTCTTGTTTATTTCTTGTAGTGTGGGGGATTGAACCCAGGGTTTTGAGGAAAGCAATGTACCTCTGAGCTACCTTCCTCTCCTTTTGAACAATTAGATCCCACTGACATTTTCTGGGGCCTGAATCTAACTGTACCTAAAGCCACCAAGGTGACCAGTATGCATCTCAGTTAATTTAGTCTAATGTGAGTTGATTTCTTGAAACTGGATTATTTCTGATGTCATTATCAGTTTTAAAAATACATGTATACCTTTTGGTTCAGGATAGCTCATTCCGAGTTTTAAAAAAATGCCATAACTATACTGTTTTCCTCTTAGAAGTACCCAATGGCTGTTATCTCTGAGTGAGAGTACATGGGGAAGGTCAAGGAGCCTTGAATTAGATTGATGCATAATCAGCCTTAAACATGCACAGGAAGTCCTCAAATTTCAGGTGCTCTTGAACTGACTGGAGATGACATGTGAAGAGAAGCTTCACATGTTCCCATTTGGTATGAATAGACCCGTTAGTCTTGTGAACTAGCTTAGCATTCAAACTCAGAGACCATGGGGTGTACAAGGCATGATGTGGTTTTGAACACAGTATCCCAAAGACTGAGAAAGAAAAAATATCCAGAATGTTGGAGGTGTGTATTATTACTCAGTAAGTGAGGCAAGCACCTTTGGACAAAACTCTTATTTCAACATGCTTCCAATGTGTCCTTTCCTTTGTCTCAGATAAAAATTTGCAGAGACAACTGGGCAGGCCAGAGGTGTCCTTGTCCACCCTCTTGATAATGCAAACTGAGTATCAGAAAGTGTCCCTGTCTGTCCTTTAAGTTGATGTTGACTTTTGAGAATCTTGTGTACTCCAGGCTAGCCCCAGACTCATTGACCTCAAACTTCAGCTTAACTTCTGATCCTCTTGCCTTCACTTTCTGAGTGTTGGGGTTACAGATGTGTAACACCATCCCCACTTTATGTCCTGCTGAGAAATAAACCCATGACTCTATGTACGCTAAGTAAGCACTCTATCAAATAAGCCACATCACTCCCCAGCCCAGTTTGAACCTTTTGAACTTATGTTCTAAGACCTTGAGCTAACTAAACACCAAAGTGTATCTACAGTCTTTCCTTCTTACACTATGACCTTCTTCCACTGCTATACTGAGCATGCTCAGCAATTTGCCTTTGCCCAAAGTGCTTTCCTATAGAGTATGCATAGGTTTCCAGAATCAAATCACTTCACTTTCTTTAAGGGGAGTGTTTCTCTCAAAACAGCTACTGTGCTGTCCTTCCCTGCTCAGGTAATTAATGTTTCTCTCCGCTTTGCATTGGTTGTACTTATGTTAGCCTTGCAATCATCATGATGAGCACGTATTGAGTTTGCTTACATCATCAACATTGTCTTCTGGTGGAGTCATGGAAGGACTCTGGGACTCTGTGTCCAGTATCCTTCAGTCCATTGCAAGCACCACCACATGGCTGGAGTTTCATTGCCTATGATCTGCATGTGGTTTGTGAGGTATACTCCAGTGGAACTCTCTGGATTTTCCAGATTGTCTCATAACTATGGCCTTAGTGTTTTCTGACCTGATTTTTCCTGGTGTTGCTGGTTCTGAGCATGTAAGGAATGTAGACCACTGGCTTCCCTGTCCAGTTGGCTGGCTCATTTAAGAGTTCACCCATATTAAGGAAAGAGAGCTCTGTCCACATCTCCTTGCACATTGCAGCTCAGGCTAGAACACTAATCAAGTATTACTGAGACTTTCCCACTTAACCAAAGTAGCCTGAGAAAGAAACAGGGCATCAGTGTGATGCATCTGGAAGCTCTTACCGGTGGCTTCAGGTAGTGGAACTGACTGTGCCTATGATTTTCTGTCCTTTGTCACAGACAGTGGGCATTGCCATTGCCTTGTGAAGAGCTATGATAAAGACAATGTTTTCAGAATGGAACTCAGGGACTTGAACTCCGGGACTGCCTATTAGAACAGTAATAGGCAACAAGATCTGGGTATAAGCAGGAGTTATTGAGAACAGATTTGTTAGCAGAAGTAATGTGAAAGTGAAAGGCTTGGTGTCAAATGCTGTGTAGGAGACCCTGATAAGACATGGAGGCAGACAGTCAAGAGTAGACAGTAGAAACAAGAGCATGATGGGAAGTAGAACCAGGAAGCATCCTCAGGAGCAGCTCTACTGCTTTGCAAAGGTACCATGGTAGACTGCAGGGTGATTTTCCTTCAGCTCTTCCTAGCACTGATGTAACTTGACAGGGAAAGGTATAAGTCAGGCAAGAGAAAACTAAACAGGTTGCATATCTGATCCATCTTAATAAACTAGGTCCTGGCGATGCAATCATTTTCCTGGTACCAAGAGGAACATATTGTATGTGCATGTACTAACACAGGGAACACGGAGGACACTGGAGATAAGATCTTCCATAGTGGTTTCAGAGATGAGATCGTGTTTATGGTATGAGCTCTCATGGCAGACTTCAGAGGTTCAAATTCCATTTTTGCTCACTTCTAGCTGCATGTCCCTGGGCATGGTGCTAAAGCTCACTCGAGCTCAGGTTCCTTATACATAGAACAGAGACAGCAACATGATCCATTTTTTTCATTAAAGGAGTTAAATGAGACTAAATGGGTTAATATATGAAGACATTAGAATAGTGTCTGTTACATATTGAGTACCAATCAACAAATATCAACATCTCTTTCTTGCTAGTTCTGTGTGAAACCTAAAGAGATAAAAGTCCAGAGTGGTCCACAGGACACTTCTTGGCCTTGGACATTCTGTAAGAATCTAAGCATAAGTTATATGCGTTCTTCCTGATGTTAAGCTCTCGGATGCTTTCTTCTCTTTTCCTCTTCTATGCTTTGTTAAAACTAGCCTGGGCCAAGTTCTGAACCCTCAGGGAAATGACACATCTATATGGTAAAGGCATGTATGGCAAAGCATTTGGTGGTTGCTTTTACAGGTTGACATGGCTACATTGTGGTGCCCCGTGTGAACTGGCACCAGTCAGGATGATGTTTAGGTGAGACTAATGTTCAGGTCAGTAGAGTTTGGCAAAGCAGATGTAGGTGGGCCTCATTTTATCAGGTGAAAGTCTTGAGCCAAAAACACAGAGTCCCTCACAGGGAAAAGCTAACTCTGCTTCCAGACTGACTTTGGAACCAAGCATTAACTCTTGCTGCGCTTCTTGACCCACCTGACTGTTTTGTGGATTTCAGACCTGTCAGCCCCCCAAAACTAAGGCTAGTCCTTAAAATAATTTTTATTCGTACATAGATATGTGTGTCAGTGCTCACAAGTGCAAACCGTATTTGTTTTGTTTCTTTGGAGATAGCGTTCACACTTTTAATAACTACCTTAGCTTTCTTCCTTAACACTACCACTGTAATGAAGACTCTTAATTAATGAACCCCCTTAAATTATTTGCAATAATGGGGATCAAACCCAGGGCCACCTACATGCTTTCATGAGCTACAATACAGTCTGGTGCTCAACTTTAAAGTACGAATAATGCAAACATTCCCAAATGCTGTCAGGGAACCAGTTAAAGGCGGAGAGGTTCTTTCTAGTGACCTTGACATTGCTTTACGCACGCATCGTTCTATTTATCAGACAGGCCATCGTTGGCATACGTTGGACTTGCTTTCTCCTTCCCTGAAACTATTCACAGGACATGTAGAAATAGCTTTGGTCATTGGCCATTGCCACATACTTTTTTTTTCCATTTGGGTTATGCTTGGAAATCATATGTAAATAAAACAGCCTCTGTGTGGTTCTGTGCATCTGCCTTGAATTTCATAACCCAGTGGCTTATCATATTTACCCTAACAACAAAAGAAACACGGATCATGCTTCCCTGAGAGTATGAAAGGAAACCAAAATCAAATTTTCTCTGTAACATCCAGCAGGAAAGCCAATCAGAAGATTGCATCAGGGCAAGGAAATCAATCAGCACAAAATCAAAGTCGTTTTCATCTCTAGTTTTTGTGTGAAAGATTTTCATCAGTGACTCTGGAGCTATCATTGTTCCCACACAGATAACAATTCACATTTGGGAGGATATAGTGCACTGGTGAGAACATAGAGGCAAGGTGGAGTTTGGAAAAGAAATGAACTCCGTCTGATGTATGATAAAGTAACAAATGATCTTGGTTTCTACCATGTGGCCCGTTATTGTGGGGGCAGTGTCTTCTCTGCATGAAAATGTCGGACACTCATTTTCACTGACAGAACATAACGATCATAGTTCATTTTCTTGTTGGCACCTTGACAATCCCTTATCTGTAGCCATTCCTACCTCTGCCTCTGGTTTTGGTTCACACCTTGAGATACCTCGCTGTAAGAAGGAACACTGTCACTCTACTTGTTGAAATGGGATTGGGAGAGCCTGGCACTCCTTGCTCTGACTACAAAAGGAGATCTGCAGGAGAACAAGCAACAGCAGGGTTTGAGGAAGGCTGACTGCAAGGACCCTCACACTCCTTCCAGAGAAGGCAGAACGGACCCTTAGTGAGAACGCAACTTCGTGGTATCAGCCTAGAGGTGAGTATTGGCTGATAGAGGGGCGAAGGAGGGGGCAGGCAAAGGGTTTGGGGTCTAACCTTCAACCTGACTTTCAGAGGAGACATAAGACAGTTGCTTATCTGCTGAGAAGAAACTCAGGGGAGGAAGGATCTGTTTTAGCTCATGATTTCAGGATCCAGTGTGAAGGAAGGCATGGTGGAGAAACGCAAGGCTGATCGTTCATATCTTGGTGGCCATTCGGGAAACAGAGAGGTTGGAGAGGTTGGGTTATAACTAATAAAGCCCACTCCTCCACTCCCGCCCCCAGACTCACTTCCTCTCAATAGGAACCACCTCCCCAAAAGTTCTTCAACCTTTCAGGTGTCATGGCCAGTAGGAAACTGAAATGATCAAACATATGAACCATTGTGGGACATTTAATAATCATGCTATGAATATGCTGTGAGTCAGCAAGAAAGGTGGACCACTGCCAGAATTAATATCTTGGGATAGTTATGGAAAGTGTTTATTAGTAAGTCCCCTTCTACTTCAGTTCTACCAGCCTTCCTTAATTTTAATTCAAAGGCTTTGTTTTTCTTAGGCTACAGAGTCGTTCACTAGACACCTACTATAATAGTAAAAACAGTCTGCAAACACTGGGCAGGACCTAATAAGAAACAAACAACTGGATTGCAGACATTGTTACAAGATGCTCAGAATTAGGTGGGGAGGATGGGAATTAAAATGACAAAGAATTCCTCACCTAGAGGAGAGCTTGGCCAGAGTTCGGAGTGGACAAATGTTCAGTAGATAATGATGTTCAGTACTGAACAAATGTTCAGTAGACAATGACAAGTCCTCCTGATGGTTGCATATGGATATTTATATTCTGCATCTCCATTGCTCTTAATAGTGCTAAAAAGGACCCCTCTATTAGCTTTCGGAGAGGCTGTTCAGGGACAAAGGGTATCTACACTAGGGTTTCTAGACAATGGTATTCTTCGTGGTTTGGCTGGATAATTGTTTGTTACGAACTGGCCGGTGTATCATAGGATGCTTAGCTGTATTTCAGAACTCTGCTAACAGAATCCAGTGTACTATCACTCAGTTTTTAGTTAACTAAACATTCTCTGAGATGAAAAATTGCCCCTGTCTACCTTTGACTAGTTTGAACTTGCCCACGAGGCCAGGATTGTTATGGGAGACACTGATTCTTTTCAGTAATTACTGTGTGGATTGGATGAACAGACACACGGATACTAAATCTCCTAGAAACCCCTGGAGCCTGTCCCCACTCTATCTCTACCACCTGGGTCTTAGCTGCAGCTCTCTGTCTTAGTTTCCTTTCCAGTTCCTGTGATAAAATGCTCCTGCAAAAGCAACTAAAGGGTTAATATTGGCTCACAGTCCACAGATGTACCATCCATCATTGTACGGAGGTCAAGGTGGCAGGGGTTCAAGCCGTTTGGTCACATCCACAGTCAGGAGGCGGTGCAGGGAGAATGGTATACTCAGTTCTCCTTTCTACTCTCTCATCTCTGGGAATGGGTGCCAACCACAATGGCTGACTCTTCACACACCCCTCAATCTAATCACGATGATCATTGACAGGCATTCTCTGAGTTCTGTCTCTTCGGTGATTCTAGATCCTGTGAACTGGCAATGAACATCTGCCCTCACATTCACGGGGTCAACTCCTGTGGTCTCCTAACCTGTCTCTCTACCTTCCTATGCACTCCAGCATCTGCCTTCCAAACTATAGCCACAGTGACCTTTTTAAAACAGTCCATATGTGCCTAATCCTGGGGACTTTCCTAATCTCTCAGGACAAGAACAACATGAATCTCTGCCTGGTAAAGTCCTATGTGGTCAGGCTGTCTGCAGTCTCTACTCCCCGATCTTAGAGCAAACAATTCACCTTCCATGTTCATCCAAGTCGGCTGTGATTCCTGCAGCCACCTGGCCTTGGCACATGTGTTCTTGTGTCTGTGTTACCTTGTCCTCAACATATTTTCCTTACAGACATTCATCTGTCCACTTCATTCAGGAAGCTTTTCTTATCACTCAGAAAGAAGCCAGGCTGCTCCAAGTGTATAATCATTGCTGCCAAGAGGTCCTTGGTACCACAAATCTTGATGACAATTTTATGCTAGTAAGAGACAGTCATCATTATCATCCCTCTTCTCTTTTGGGTTATAAAGTACAGGAGATGAATCCTGATGAACTTTCTCCCCATTCCCCTTCATCCTTCACACCTTCAAACATCCTTTACTTCCAGTCAACACCATTTGCCACAAGACTGCTGGGCTCCTTGTGTGGCCGTGGGACATTTTCAGTTATTTATCTCCTAAGCACGCTCTCTCCACAGTGACCTCCTCTCAGCTGGCAACACCATCCTTTCTATGGGCCAAGAAGTCTTCTTAAGGAATGCTAACTGCTGTCCAGATGGCAGCCAGAGCTCCCTTGGTGGGCCCCTCATAGGTGAAGGGAAAACCCCTGTCTTCTGTTTAAAGCACTGGGATTTTTGAGCCCTTCCCGTCACATCACAGCTGGAGTCATGCTGCTTAGGGCTTTCACCAGCATACATGGTGTAAAGACTCACACCATGGCACAAAAAAAAAGGAAAAGGAGAGAGAGAGAGAGAGAGAGAGAGAGAGAGAGAGAGAGAGAGAGAGAGAGAGAGAAGAAGAAGAGGAGGAGAAGGAGGAGAAGAAAGAGGAGGAGGAGGGGAGGAGAAGAAGGAGGAGGAGGAGGAGGAGGAGGAGGAGGAGGAGGAGGAGGAGGAGGAGGAGGAGGAGGAGGGGCTGACAGATGGTCAGCGGGTTAAGAGCACCACTGCTCTTCCAGAGGTCCTGAGTTCAATTCCCAGCAACCACATGGTGGCTCACAACCATCTGTAAAGAGATGCCTTCTCCTGGTGTATCTGAAGACAGCTACAGTGTACTACATATAATAAAAATGAATAAATCTATAAAAAAAAGAAATGTGAAGAAGAAGAAGAAGAAGAAGAAGAAGAAGAAGAAGAAGAAGAAGAGAAGAAGAAGAAGAAGAAAGAAAAAAGGAAGGAAAAGGAACGGAAAAAAAAGAGGACAATCTAACTCAGTACAGTGCATGGTTTTTCCAGACAAACTCTTCTTTAGCAGGGCTTGTAGTGGTAGGCAGGAGAATGCAGACTTAATGAGAATTGTTGATGGTGGTACTGCTGGCGAGTCATGACCCTGTCTGGCTCCATGGTTTCTGGTTTGTGGTTCCACCCCAAGTCTGTAATGACTTATAAGATGATAGACCACTTTTTATGGCCCTCCTTCCTTGTCACAAATTTAATTTTTTAAGGCAATACATGGAATTTGCAGGATCTAAGCATGTCCATATAAATGTGCATCATGTAACATATTGCTACAGATCCAAGACGCCCCATCTCATGCAAAACTAAGACCATTTCCTCCCCTTTGGACAAATTCATCCTGTTCTTTCTATCTCAGTCCTTAGAGGCTTTTGAAACTCACTATTGCTGGTCAAAGCTTTAGGGAATGTTATACTACAAGAGAGACTGAAGGGAACCTTTGCCTGTGTTGGCAAAGACAGTTCTGGGGACACAGAGCTTATCATGCCAGAGTAGCAGGAGGATTCGGTTCAGCTCTCTGTGTTGAAGGCACCTTTTTACCTCTATTACTGCATCCCCTTGACACACGGGGATGGGAAGGGAAAAGTCTGAGCGCTTAGGGAGAGATGCCAGATAGTTCTTCACTGAAGAGTCCATGTCACTAGGATCTTTAGTCCAGGCACCTGAGGCCATGTTCCTGTCCCTGTTTATTTAGCAAACTCAAGGAAAGAACGCTCACCAACGAAGGAGTCATAAGAGCTCATTGGGAGATTTGGCCGTTGCCGGGGTAACTTGTCCAAACTGTGATTGGTTCTGGGGACTGCACCTGTTGCTTCTGCTTTGTTCAGCACCATCTTCCTAGAGCCCAGCAGAGTGTTTGGTACTTAATGTTCCCAGCAAATATCTTTTGATCTTCTGTGTGCATAGCAAGTAAACACAACATGGAGATGGATGGGACATCGCTCACGTAGACGGCAGGGAGGCAGGAGACGATGTGTAAAGAGAACATGGATGATCGCGAAGCGCATATTTTCTTTACAAATATTTCCTCTACCTCTTCAATTGTGTCCTTTTTCCCAGGCTGCCCCCCTAAATGATTGCTCTTTTTCCAATGCAGCTACAGAATAAAAAGCATAAAACCTGAGCTTTTCTGGCATTGGAGAGTCTTGAAGTTATTCAGTTCCTGGCTTGTTTGAAATGATTCCTGCTTCGGTGGGATCCTACCCGTCTGGGGCTGGACAGTGGAGATGGGGGAAGAGCTGTGGTATGGGAAACATCACAGGCGAGTATGGCAGAAGGTTCTTTCTGGAGAGAGATATAAATCAAAGGCTAAATACTTAAGGGAAGTGGCCGGACTTACAAGATTATTCACTTTTCATCTGTGGGAACAAGTTACAGTTGTTTTTGGGTTGGATGTGACAGGCACAGCTATAATCTTAGCATTTGGAAGTCAGAGGCCGGAGGAACGTGAATTTGAAGATAGTCAGGGCTGTAGAGCAAGCTCCATGTTGGCACCAGCCACGTAGTGTGATCTGTCTTGCTTAATTAATTAACTATTTCACTTATATCTTTTCTGGCCTCTCATGGCCTTGGAGAATTGCAGGGTTTTAGTCCTAAAAGAATTTCCCAGAGTTTGGGATGGAGAAGCTTCATCTTTATCCATCTTAAGTTTTCTTTTTTCACTAGCAGATGCCAGGGTAGATATTGTATCAGGTTTAGAGTATAATTTCTTTCTTAAGAAACAGCCATCCATTCAGCACTGATTGGATGCTCAGCTTTTCAGATGATAAAGAATGAGAATGCCTGGTCCTCTTTGTGGCGCTGAATAATTAAGACTAGCAATGTGTGCAAAGGGGACACCTTACAAGAGAAACCGATGGCTGGGTCCTGACTCTCCTATGGAGCTCAGAGTCTCAGTCACAGCCTTTGCCACTCAGTCACATCTTCCTTCTGTATCAGTTACTCCACATTATGTCTCTTGCCTGAGTCCCAGACTGGGTCATTCTGGCAGGAGCCGCATTCACACTCAGCCAATCAGTGTGAGCATGTGCACAGGAGTACTCGCTCGCACACTTCTGGGACTGCTCTTACGATTCTATCGTCTCACCTTCATGATCTAATAGAACCACTCCACTCTTTGGGGGGCATGAATCATTCATGGCTATTTTGAATACTAACCTGATTGTGTCCACTCCCTTGGCCCCTCAAACTTGAAGCATGGAGACGCTCCTACTTACCACCCAAAATAAAACTGGAAGAGAAGCTGTAGGGAAAGGTGAGAGAGACAGGTTCAGATATCTAATCCAGAGGAAATTCAAGTACGTTCTGAGTTGCTAAATGCTGCATTGGAATCCCCACCCTTATTCATCGTTAGCTGCAGCCGCAGTGTTTGTGTATGTGTCAGTGTTTTGCCTGTGTGTATATCTGCACACCACACATGTGACCGGTGCCACCCGAAGCCAGAAGAAGAGCCCCTAGAACTGGAGTTTCAGCTGGTTGTGAGTCTCTATGTGGAAACAAACCCAGGTCCTCTTGGAAGAGCAATCTGGGCTCTTCACCCCTGAGCCATCTCTCTAGCCCCTGCAGTGGCATTCTTGTATACCATGACAACAGGGAGAGAAATGCCTCTTACTAGATCAGTTTTCAACTCTGCAGATTTGTTAGAGTATGAAAAAAAAAATGAACCGAACATTTATGCCCCTTATGTCTGTTGTTAGAGCTGATCTCGTAGGCTAACATGGAGCACATTTTGATTTTATAAAGGAGGAATTGCCAATGTTATGACTGTTTTATTATCCTTGCTATCATGAGGACCCTGCAGGAACTAAAAATGCCGAGCTTGTGACAGCTGTCTGTGTGTGTGTGGTGGGAAGATCCAATTTAATGCTCAGTGTTTCACCTACATTCTGGTTTTATTCAGCTTTCGGGAGCCCACTGATTTAGTCTGACAGCCAACTTTTTTTCCATGATAATCTTTTTGCCTCCCACCAAAAACAAAACAAAACAAAACAAAAAACCAACCAAACAAACAAACAAAAACCCAAATTAAGAAAAAATAGCAAAAACCATTCTTACGACTTGCCGCTGAGTCAGTAGTGGCAGAAAACCAGAATTCTTTTCTAGGGTGGTTCCTGGCTCCTCCCCTCCAGCATGAGGGGTAAGGGCCAGCCAGGGCATTGTTGCTCAACTTTTATTTGTACCCACACCTCAATCAGGTGACATTGGGCTGCTTTTAAAGGTGTCTTCAGGCTTACTATATCCTACACGAGAGAAATACAAATATTGCTAGCTTCTTTTTTTCTTGCCGTGTAAGAGTAGGCTTTGCCCTGTAGAGGATGTGTGTGTAAAACTGTGGAAGGCGATTTAACAGCCAGTGCAATCACTTCCATACACAGAACTTGGATTGGTTGCCTACTTATAAACCAGCTTAGCTTCGAGCTGTCAGGATGGCGGGCACGGGCGGAGAGCATTCCTAGTAACTATCAAGTTTACACATCACTGGCTGTTCCGGTTGAAGTGCTACTTTGCGGCAATCATTCAGGAGGTAGGTGATCAACCAAGGTTCTGAGCATGGAAGGGCATGACCAGGGGTATTGGTTAAGAATCTTAGAAAGTGACACCAGTTGTAGGCCCCAGAAATCTTTTGACCATACCTTTCCTGAATATGTAGAACAAATCCCACAAGTCTTTGCACAACATTCAAGATAATGTATAACACATATAGAATATATAGAATAAAATTATGTATCTTCTATCTGTATCTGTGTCTGTATCTGTATCTGTACCTGTATCTGTATACTTGTATCATTAATCCCCTCACAAACAGGGAAGACCCATCCTAAACTCATCATCATGTAGCCTACCACTGTCAGTTGGGGATCCACTGTTTGTTTTCTCATTCCTGAACTCTTTTTCTGGATGAGTTCTTCCTTCTTCCCTAACTCACCCACCAATATCCCATTCAATCACAAAACTCAGTTTAAACTCCACATTCTCCATGGACACTTCTATCTTTACAGTTATTTCCTTCTGATTCACATTCCAGGTTCTGATTCCCAGCTCACCTCCTCTTGGACACAATTCTGATTCTGTCAGACCCACCAACTCCTGGAAGTAAGGACCATTGTTTTTTAATTTTTGTATCCTCCATAGCATTTGGCGTGGTCTTTGTCATGTGTTAGGTATTTAGGCAGGTATATTGAAGTTACCAGAGTCTCCATGTCACCCAGCAAAACCTTTTGAGGCCATTCCAGAAAATTCACTACCCTTTTTCACTTTGATTTTTATATGCACGACTCTTTAAGGCCAAACGGCAAAGACTAGCAGCCTCCCCCTTAGCTCTGCTTTTAATAGAGATCACTTCATCCAGGTGGCATCCGCCTTCCTCACATTTTTTCCCTAGAAGACTCGATGACTATGATGACCAAGTGAACAAAGTGGTCTTCATTTCATGGTCTCCTGTTTCTGAGGCTTTTCCTACACTTAAGTGTTTGGAACTCCAGGAGTGATAGATACTCCAGCCCACTGTGTCACTAATTCCTTCATTTCAAGGCAGATAACGAATTGATAGAGCCGTTGTCTGACACAGAAACAACACTCAATAGCAAATCTGAAACTGTACATGGTCAGCATTTTCTGTGATTTTCCTAGATATTTTTTTTCAGGAACAGGGAGACAGACTAAAAGAAATGTGTGTCCCAACCCTGGAGCTCCCTTCCCCACAAGCTCTGGCTCTGCCATGTCAACCACTCTTTATCCTTGGTCTTAAAGGAGACAACTTCACTAGCCAGTAGGTACGATCCTAACTGTAGTCCTTACCCCACAGGAAGCATTCCTTTTGAACTTGATGCAAAGGACTCAGACCTCCATGGCAGGCTGGTGGAGCTGTGATGTCTAATCTCCAAAACCTGGAGAACAAATTCTGGTGATAGTATTTCCTAGATACTAAGTCTTTCAGCTTTAGTTTCGTTATCGGCAAAATGGGAACAGAGGGCTGTTTTGCAAGGTTATTAAAACAGATTTATGACTAAATCCATACTAACTGACTTGGAATGTAGGGTTGGATTTAGCATGAGTCATTTGCAACTCTCTCAGTATTTTCCTCTCTAAAGTGGGGAATGGCGAGAGTACTGCAGGCTTGGTTATAAACTCCCTCTTCAATTCCTTTCCATCAACTTTTCTTTCTCCTTTTCCTTTTCAGAACATGTTGGAAAGTATAAGCCTGCGTGCAAATGTTGTATATGTATATTTAGTTCAGAGTCAACCCCATTGTTATTTCCTGGCGTTCTTCCAAGAGATCTTACAAGTTATCAATCTCGCCCCGACAGTGTGCTCCCTGACCACTTCCCCTTTGCAATTAAGGACTCTGACCACTCGCTTACGCACAGACTGAGAACAGCAGGCATAACCCCAAAGGAGGTCAGAAGCTCCCAGCTCTCCCCACCAAGGGGGCTAGCTGAGAACCTGATACCTTGTGTTTTCAGGCTGTGGCTAGGGCTCTGACCAGAGGAACTGGGAACACCCACCAACACTCGTCTCCCCCAGCCCCACTTCCTTGGCTTCAATGCCATCAAACATGTTTGCAGTGTGTTTGTGAATGTTTTGAGTGGAGTTTGGTTTCTGGTGTTTATTGTTGAACTGCTAAAGATTTGGAGAGGAAACAGACAGACAGACAGATAGACACAAATCTCTGTTAAGATTTGCACACGAGCAGATGTGCACAGTATGAACTGGGTGGCCATGAGCTCTGTGCATTTCTGGGCTCTCCCTCACTAAAGCCCCAGAATTTGGTTAGCTGGTCTGCAAAAAAACTTACTCGAGACCCAGAGTAAGGAGCCTCTATTTGCATAGGAAGCCGTCCAGTCTGGAAGATGAGAGGTCACAGCCTGCGTGGTACAGGATAATTCTATTCACTCACTCCTTTCAAAGACGTGTCTAATGTGGGGGCTGAGCGGTTGGATAGGGCCATCTCTTCTCCTGTTTCCAGGTCTACTGTTTCACTTAAATCCCGGACTGTGCCTCTGGTTGCTTGCCTGCCACGTCAGCTCTTCTCAACTTAAAGTTAGAAGAGGCAAGATAAGCTCACGCAGACTCATCTTGGGAAACTGTGGGAGGCTTGGGAGCAGGGCTGGCTGGGCTCCTGATGGAAAGGTCACAATGCAGTGTGCGGTCCACAGGCTTTCCCAGCTGGGCAGGAAGGCTTCCCCATCTGACTTCATCATGGTATGGGTTGTGCTCACCCACAGAAACTCCATGGGGGTGGAGGCTGTGCCTCTGCTGCTGCTGTGTAGTCCCCTTCATCTCAGCAGCAGGTGAACATCACACTGTAGGTACCAGTTTATTGAATGAGCCAATTCATATAAATAGACCCAATAGATATCATTTGCAGGGGTCTTGTTTAGGATGCAATAAGTTCTTATACATATATGTCTTCATACATAGGTGTATGCTTGCCAGAATATTTGTATTAGTTTTTAATTTGGGCCAATGTGTCCATTGCATCTGCTGTCTTCTCTTCCTTGACAGCGGCATTTAGCTCATTCATCATTGTTTTAAAGATTTATTTATTTTATGTATATGAGTCCACTGTAGCTGTCTTCAGACATACCAGAAGAGGGCATCAGATCCCATTACAGATGGTCGTAAGCCACCATGTGGTTGCTGGGAATTGAACTCAGGACCTCTGAAAGAGCAGTCAGTGATCTTAACCACTGAGCCACCACTCCAGCCTTCATTCATCATTTTTACTACTTGGTTGCACTGTACAGAGTATTTTATGGAACCAACACTTTTTTAGCACAGATCCCTATTTTAACACTCTCTCTCTCTCTCTCTCTCTCTCTCTCTCTCTCTCTCTCTCTCTGTGTGTGTGTGTGTGTGTGTGTGTGTATGGTGAAGCAGGGATAGCTACATCAGTCAGAGACCCAGAGGAGCCATACACACAAAGTGCACATGATTTGGGGGTGGGGAAAGGGAATCCAAAAGCACTTCCATTCTATGCAAAGGAGTCTTTAGCAAGCAGGCATCTCCATTCAAGATTGGTTGCAAAATTCCCCGAATTTCATCTCTCTTTAGAGGGAAGCTTAAAGTTCACGGACACTGAAGATACTAGGATTACCAAGAAGGAGCTCGAATAGCGCTCTGTAGCATGGTAGAAAGCTATGTTCTTCTGAAGGTAGCAGGGGAATAAATGACAGCTTTACATGAATCAAGAATGATAGGATGGTTCATCTAATAATTCTCCCAGGATCATCGCCTAAGAGTCACACATGGAAAGAAGCAAAAGAACCACAGCCAGCAAAGGGTACCTGTACCGTACACATGAGGACACAGGTTGGAAACAGTGTGAACACCCAGCAGTGGGTGATGGCCAACCCAGTTCCTAGGCATGGCCGTGAAAGTGGAAAGAAGTTCATTTAGCTGTGACTGTTTTGATTTCACAGTTTTTTGTCCCTGCAGAGCACGCAACTAGACTTCTAAGTTGAAGGATAAAAGTGAAGTGTTTAATACTTGCCCCATCTCTAGAACCATTTCTCTTCCTTCCTTTGACTCCAGTTCTAGGAATTTAAGTAAGTAGGTGGTTTTTACAAGTATAATGAGGCTGCGTGGTATACAAATAATTCATGATTTAGAATTGAAAACTTAGCTATTTTAGTGCCTCCAAAGCTGTAGATATCAAAAGAAGCATAATAATGAAAACAGAATACAGTTTTATTTGTAGAGTTTTATTTTCTAACAAAAGTAGCTATTGATGTGTTTCCTAAATTATCCATACTGGTTTTTTTTTCATTTACAGTTGTATAATTACCTTATTTTCAAAGTTCACACATTTGCTCTGATACATATAGATTTTCTATCACATTAGATTTATAGTAATATAGTAATACACTATACTAATATTACAAAATAACTAAATTACAGTGTGATAGAACTAAGTTAACTGTAAAAACATATTAATGGTAAATGTTTTTAATAATGGTAAAAGTAATTTTCTTTGGTAAAATAAATATTTCCTCAAAATAGACAGGTAGAGGGGTGGGGATGTAGCCCAGTAGGTAGAGCGATTGCTAGCATATAAGAAGCCCGGGTTTGATCTTCAGCAACACATAAACCAGGTGAGGTAGTACAGGTCTGTAACCCCTGCACAAGGAAGACAGAGGCAGGAAGATCAGAAGATCAGGGTCATCCTCGGCTACATAGTAAATTTGATGCTAGCCTGGTCTACATAAAGACCCTGTCTCAAAGACAGAGAGAATGAGAAAACTCAAGGAGTGAGAAGGAAAGAAGAGAAAGGAGAGGTAAAGTAGATGGGTAGCTATGTAGGTAGGTAGGTAGGTAGATAGGTGGATGGATGGATGGATGGATAGACAGACAGACAGACAGACAGATAGATAGAGAATGAGTCATCGGGAATGATATACCTAAAGAATTGTTGAGCCTTAAGGATGGGAAGCTGCTACTGAATACCTTTTGTGAGCGAGGAGCGTTTGATGTGGCAGCAAGAGTTGGGCTTTGTATTTCTTTTCCAGTGAGGTGACTCGGCTCCCCATCCCAGGGTATTTGCAATAACGCAGTATTTTGATAACATTCCCAAGGACATCAACCCCCATATGGAATTCTTCCTGTCTACGGTGGTCTACTTTTCCATAGCTGTCCAGGTCCTCACTCATGCTGATGGACTTAATGGCAGTTTTAACTACCGAAGTCAGAATGACCTAAGCGAATCTTTTCTTGGTATTTAGTTTTCTTAGAGGCTTAGATCCAGGCCTACAGCACTGGAATAAGGGGAAAGAGTCCTCTGCACTGTCAGTTACCTATGGGGTCCTGAAGATACATCCAACCATATAACATGCCTAAAAGGCAAAAGGAGTTATGCACTTATGGATGATCAATAGAATAAAAGACTCTGTTTGGACAACATTAAAGACAACATGCCATTTAACTTACCAATAATTTTCACTGCCTGGGCAATATACAGAAGTGTTTGAGGGAATCCAGAGATCATTGATTCTGGCCAGTCCTGAGGACTCCTGTCTCTGCCTCCTGGAGGGCTTGTATTACAGACAGGCACCATGCCGATTGAGCAGATGTGAATTCTGAGGATCCAAATTCAGGTTCTCATGCTTGTGTGACAAGTGCTTTACCCACAGATCCACCCTCACCGGCACCCCCATCCATCCATTCTAATGAAACTCTTGGCCCGGAAGAATCTGGCAAGAACTACTTACCAAAGTATCCTGATGTTCCTAGCACTGTGCTTGGAAGAATTGGTGTGGGGTCTGGGAATACGTCAGGGCTTTTCTGACCTCTCCAGAGGAAGGTCAAATCCTGGACTCCAGTGATAAATTCACCGTGGATGACAGAAGAGAATGCAGACAAGAGAGATTTCAACTTCTTTGTTTTATTTTGGATAAAGGTATCCATGGAGATAAAAACATGGCCCCAGCTTGGGTCAGAGAGGTGGCCTGCAGGGCATTTCTTCTGGTTCTGTGTTCATGGAAATAAATAACCCTGGTTTAATGGTTCTTATTTCTTCTAAGAAATCTGTGACCCTGCAGAGATGGAACTACAGGAAACGAGTATCGGCTTGACAGTGCTGCTGTAACAAAACACCATTGATGGGGTAGCTTCAGAAACTTTTCAGAATGGAGATGATAAGGGCAAGATTGGCCAGGCAGTATGCCTCGGGGGTGAACCTCACTAGAGGTAGCAAGAGAATGTAGGAAAGACAGACAGACAGACAGATGGATGGATGGACAGACAGACAGACCTAGAAACATGGAAAAAGCTAGGATTCGGTGGTTTTGGCTCTCAGATGGAAAAGTGTGTTTGTCATGCACAGGCAGAGTTACTGCATGCCGCTGGACACAGAGCATGGTTATTTCATACAGATCAACAGGGAGGCCAAGCTGCTCATATACAACTGGATCAAAGAGACAGGCTTAGTTAATTTCAGTAGGAGTGGGCTCTGTAGGGAGCAGTCTTCAGGATGTATTTTTCCATGGGTGTGAGGCCTTGGGGTTCTTGACAGGCTATGGCAATAACAATAACTCGGGGCTTCCTCTGTCCCTTCTAAGATGTTGGGAGCCCCCTGAGGCTTATAAATGGAGAATGGCATCTTCTACGTCTTCCACTGCCTCCGTGTTGCTCTCCCTTTGCACAAGTCTGTATCCAATTTTTGCCCTTTTTAGGACAGCCATTTCAGATTAGGAGCTATTCTAATGACTTTAACGTGAAGTTTGCACCACCAAATATCACTACATTATGGGGTACTGGAGATTAGAAAACATTTCTATCCATAATACGTGTAAGAACTGGGGCATCTCCTCAGAGTTGACACAGGACACACCAAACACAGGGTGCCCAGCACAAAGAAAATTGATTACCCCTGGGGGGCAAGCAGGGGCATGGGGTGGGGGAGGACTGCCTCTGGATAGAGCAGGGGCAGAGAGCAGGCAGCAGTAACAAGTGGTTCTTTTTCTCCCCCAGGAATGGAGTTTCTAAGAAGAAGGGGGAGGGGTTGTGCTAGGGTGAGCTGGCAGGTCCCTATTTGACATGGTAGCCATGGTAGCCAAATAATGGATTTTGATTTCAGGGCCTGGTGTTTTGATTGCTGGATATTGGTGACCAGTCTCAGGAATGAGTCAATAGCCAAAAAGGGGAATGGCCCTTGGGGGCTTGTTTTAGTAATACAATCTAAAGGTTAATCAAGGGCGAAAGAAGCAGGGTGGGCACGGCCTGATAGTGCTATGTTTGCCATGCTCGGGCCTGTCAGCCCCTCAATAACATGTATGACAAATTGGCCCCGGAGTTAATTCCTAACGCTTAGTATCTATCAGGCCAGGGCTCAACAATTTCCCCCCACAGAAGAGAGATGGACAAAGTCATCCAGTAAACATCACCGTGCAATAAGATCGTCACACTAGGGCCCAAGTGAGCCTACTCAGTTGCAGCCAGCTCAGACCTGCTCTCCTAAATGGAAGAGAAAGCAAAGTCCTGGGTAAGTCTAGACAGGCTGACACTATGAAGCTGGGCAGTTTGGCTGTGGTGGAGCCATTAATTATAGTGTGTCCTGATCATGTTTATTTGTTTAAACTCTTCTCAGTGTTACACAAACACCCCCGTTGGACACTAAACACCCAAATGTGAGCCTTCTTGCAGCTACACCCATCTTACCATTACTGTGGTTACAGGTCTATGGCGAGGACACTCAGCCAGATAAACAGGAAGATAGGGGGAGGCGTGCCATGTCTCAATAGGAAGGGACCCTGAAAGATGTGGGCTCAGCTAGGTCCCATAGAAAGTGATCTTCCTGACACAGGAATAAGTTTTTGGGATAAGTTGACTGGTCCCCAGGACAAGCTGCCATCTCTTGTATGATCAGCCAGACATTTTACAGGTTCAACTGATGAACTGGCAAAGAAAGATGAATGCTAAAGAGGTAGATACACTCTCTACTCATTCCTGACGATCTTTAGTCCTGGCCCTGGACTGTGCTGAAGTAGAGGAGAGAGGGCCTTGTTTGTTTAAGACGTTGACTAACCTCTGAGCTCATGTGTGAGCTGGTTCATAAAGTTCTTAAACTTGGATTATCCTAGCATTTCTGACCCAGCAGAAATGAACTACGAAGCCTACAGTGTTTTAAAAAAGAAGCAAACGGGATTGCATCCTCTCAACGTTGCCAAGAACTCTACTCTTTTCTGTTTTCCTCCACAGTCACTCACTGGGTCATACTGAGCCTCAGTGAATTTCAACATAGTGTTTTTATATGCAAAATGCTAGTGAAGGGGAAGAGAGCTGACATGTTTTAAAGATTTATTTTTATTTAAAATTTTGTGTCTATGTGTATATCTCTGTATGGGTATGTGCACCTGTGAGTGTAGGTAACTGTGGGATCCACAAGAGGGCAGCAGATCCCCTGGACCTGAAGTTAAAGGAAGTTGTTGCCTGATTTGAGTGCTGGGTGGGGATCAAACTCAGGTCCTCGGCAAGAGAGAGCAGTAGAAACTCTTTACAACTGAGCAATCACTCCTGTCCCATAAGTGAAAGGTTTAAGAAAAAGGGTTTAGGTCTATGTGATCCTTGTGGCAGCCGCAAGCTCAGGGGCTAGTGAGGGAGTGAGGGAATTCAGTTCTTTAGTTTTAATAGGCAAGGGCCCAATATTCTTTAATCACAATGTTTCCAACCAGCTGTGTCTTATGACTCTCATGTTGAGTGGCACTTATTCAGAGCTTCTTGTCATTTTGGAATGTCCCATTAGAAATATAAACAATTCAGTATGAATATTTTCAGAACATTTCCATATCAAGACATTTCACAGGGACTAAAGAGATGGCTCATTTGGTAAAGTGATTGGTCTGCAACATGAGAACCTGGGTCTGGGTCCAGGTCCCCAGAACTTAAAACCTTGGGTGCAATAGTTGCATTTCTATAACTCCAGTGCTAGAGCGAGGAGAAGACAGACAGATTTCTGGAGCTCATTGGCTGATCAATCTAGTTGAGTTGACGAGCTCCAGGTTCACTGAGAGAATTTGTCACAAAGAAGTTAGACGGAGAGATAGGAAGATGAGCAATGTTGGCTTCAGTCTTCTACATGCATGTACACATGTGCACATGCACCTCTACTCGCATGCACACCCATGAGAACACAAACATGCAACACAACACACGCACACACACACACACACACACAAACACACATACTTATTTGTAGTCTAAGTGTCAATGAAGACTTAGTTTATATAGCAGACCGGACACAACTTGTTAGATTACATAAACTACCCATCTGAGTACTAATTTACTCCATAATGCAATCTCCCTAGTCTGTCTGTGGTGAGTTCCACAATTCTAACAATGGAAATTACCTTCTATAACAGGGGCTTTTATCAACCAACTTCCTATGGTCCTAAATGGCTGGAATAATTTGGTATGCAGACTGTAGAAATGCTAATTTTACTTTGCAAATATGAAAGAATTTCTATACACACAAATGCCTTTGTAGGTGAGTCACACAATTTCCATCAAAATGTTGAAGAGAAAGAATAAATGCCAAATGTGAACCCAAATGTCAGGGCAAGGCTCCCCGCTGTCTGCCCACTTGTCCCCCAGTTTCCTTGTGTGTGCCACTGATAATGAAAATGTTTGCATCTAGTAGCATGGCCAAACAGACGGCTTCTTACTAATGACAGTCTTACAGATTTCTCAATGACTTTATTTTCATCAAAAAATACTTTAACATTGGAGGGACAGCAAGATGGTTTCCAGGATAAGGGCACTCGCCACTAACCTGATGACCTGATTTGATCTCTGAAACCCACACGTAGAAGAAGAAAACCAAAATTCAAATTGTTTTCTGACCTCTTGACTTCCACACTCAAGCCACTGCATTTATGTTCCTATCTCTCCTCCACTTCTCCCTCCCCTCCCCCACCTCTTTCTCCCCTCTCTCCTCTCTTTCTGTATCTCATTCTCTCTGTCTCACACACAATCTCAATTCTTTCTCAGTTTTGCAATTGAAAATGAAATGAATTTTCCAAATAAAAACTTAAGCCTGACTTTTATAACTCTTGTAACAGATGCCAGAAATATTCCCACAGATTGTCTGCTCAGGTAATGTCTGCCATTGACAGCCCCATCAACCGTATCAGAACATGGTGGTGTCAAGCTGTGCTAGATTGTGACCTCAGAAACCCTCCATGTGCTTCACATGTTCCTAATGATCTCCACCTCAGCCAGCCCCTGCCATTTCTTTTGTGGGCTGACCTTTGTTATAGGAGAGCTCTTCCATAGCTCTCCGTCTTATCTCTTCTTGTGCTTTTGAAGTTTACTTTTGAAGACAGAAACTTGAGTAAGTAATCATTCTACTAAGGCTTGAGATCCTGTCACTAGATGAAGCAAACAGACTTTTACTCGTAAGGCTTACAGTTTTTGAGTTGAGGGTCTGTCTCACTGGGTGGACCAATCTGGCCTGAAGCATTTGAACTTGGACCCCCCTTGCCTTGTTCTACCTACTGCAGGGTTTGGAGCGCCACCAAGGCAGGGTAGCGAAGTACATAGATCCTGGTGCTCTTTTGTACTTCCAGTGCTGACAATAGTAATGGAAATCCATCTGAAGCTGTGCATAGGGACCGGAAGCAGGATGTCCCGGGAGCTCAGGAATTCCAGGATATACTAAGAAGCCTAAAGAGATTCAATTTCAAAAATAATATCTGACGGGTTGAGTAAGGACGCTGTGACATGGTCGTAGTGAGTATAGTGGTTGGAACACATATGTTAAGCAATGTTAACTGGGGTGTCACATACGTCCACTCATACTGAACTCAAAAGATCTCATCAATGCTAAACCAGTCCTCTCACCACTCAGATATGCAGGCGCCGTGGCCCTGCAGCCGTCCTAGAGTGTATTTTACCTTAGCTCTTCAAAGGATGAAACCCAGACCCAGAAATAGAGGTCACCTCTTCTGTAAGTGGTGCAGCTTGTATTTAATCCCAGGATGTGAGGCCACAGAGTCCCCATTTTTAACTGCTTGGTTTTGGGGCAGACTCCTAACACTTTCACTCTGACACAGAGCATGAATAGATTCATGGTTAGACCAGTCCCTTCTAACTGTTTCCAAGGGGACCTTTTCTAAAACCCGCATCTTTGATGGTTGAGAGCTGTGACTACAGAAAGAACGAAAGGTCTATAACTAGACAGCACTGATGGGACATTTGCTCAGGCATTTGGTACATTCTGTGTTAAACCAAGTCCCATCTGAATAACGCAGTTCTCTCTCTTTCCCAGGCTGGAAGAGCTTTGTTACTATGGTGCAGTGACCCACGTGTTGCTGCGGTGGTGACAGATGCCACACCTGTTACTTCTGAAACACGCTTGCTTAGAAATACCTCATCACAAGCATTTCTCTCTGTGTTGCTGTTCTAAAGATTTAAAATTCAGGAGGCCCTGCTCTATCCAAAAAGCCCCAGTCTGCCGTGTTGTCAGGATTTGGCTACGGGATGGTGGGGGGTGGCATACACATAATAAATAAGCAGAGTCCAGGTCTTCGAGCTCTTGGGAAGACGACACATAAATGATTGGAGTCAGTGTAATGAAGAAAGTGACAGAGGTAAAGTGAGGGAGGGGCAAAGTGAAAGGGTTCTTCAGTTAAATCTAAGTGTGTTTGGGAATCGGGAAGGGGTTATGAGTCGAGCAGGGACCTGAAGGCTGAATAAGAGTCACCTTAGCAATGGAGCAGGGAAGATGTCCCAGTCTCCCTCCAACCTGTAGGCGGGACCTGGAGAGCCCATGAATCCTCCTGGGTGCTCTTCTTAGTGATGTCACCTTGGGTGACATCTTGGTTCTTTGGTCTTCCTCATCTTCCCACAACCAAACCCAATGGCCTCTTTACGTAAATGGCTCTGAGGATCCTACTTCCACGATACGTCTGCCATGTGTTGCTGGTCCTTGCCTGGATTTGGCAGCAGCCATACAACTGACTTCTCCTCCAGGCTCACTCTGCGCTTCGCCTATGAGATTCCTCCTCTAACCTGTCCCCTACATTGCAGCCTGAACTCCTTCTGAACCACACAACAAAACATGAAGAGAGAATATTTTGAAGACTTTGCATGGCCTCGGAAGAAAATCCAACTTTTTATCTGAAGAGACAAAGACTTGTTTTTCCAGCATCCCGTTCTCTCATTCCATCCTAACACTGTGACACTAAACTTTCAGTTCCTTGAATACATCCTGTTTTGTTTCTTGGCCCCTATATTTTCCCACTTTGCTTAAATAACTATTACTCATCCCACAAGTCTTGTTTAAATATGGCTTCCTTCAACAAGTCTTTTATGGCCAAGGTTAAAACTTCTCTTATGTGCTCCCAAGACATTTTGCTAATTATACTATATGGTAAGTGGCTGTCTGCTTGTGAGACAGTATGTTAAAGTAGGAAGGAAAGGGGGAGGGGGAGGGAGAGGGAGAAGGAGAGGGAAAGGGAGAGAGAATTTCAAATAATTCAAAAGCACAAAAGGGCTGGGTAAGCAAAGCAAACCTGACCTAATGGACAAATTGCTTGAGAAGTGTTTTTTTGGAAAAACAGCTGAGGAGGGTGATATTTATTGAAGTCCAGAGAGTGTGATTTTAATCCTTTTCTAAGAAATCTAAAAGTTAGAAGCCAGGGTCGCGGCCGTCTGTCCAGTGGCAGAGCTGAGACAAAGTGGCACACTGTGAAAACATAGTTTGTTTTCACTGACAACAGGACCAAGTGTATCCCACGGACAAGTCTTACCCATGACCAGAGAGGAGACAGTCTGAGGACAAACGTCAAAGGGACCTGATCCAAGAAGCCACCTCTTGAGGCAGGCTGGCCAAAAGACAGAGAATGGGATGTACCAGGAGCTGCAGAAGCTGATTGGTGGGGGAAGTGCTTTAAGTACTCACCTGGGGAAAGGCATTTCAGTCATAAGTTTCTGGAGAGAAGCCATCAAGGAGTCATTAAAATACCCCATGAAGTAATTAGCCCTGAACGTTTTTAAGGAACACAGAGAGCATCTACCTAGATCTTAACTTCAATAGTAAAATCAGAGCTCTTCCTGTTCTTTATCCTTCCTTACTTAACCCATCCTCCACCACTTCCTCTCATGGTTCTCCCCATTATATAACATTTCTGATAGCACTGGGCAAGGAAGGGAAGTCATCTAAGTGAAAAACATTTAAGCAAAGAAAGTAGGTAAAAGACTAGCCTGACATCTCTAGCAATGAAGAAAAGAAAAACTGGATAGTTACTCATTGGTTTTTGGATGTTGGCAACTTAATTGTGATAAGTATAGTATGGAGTCTTTGAAATTTTCTGACCTTTGAATCTGAGTCAAAGTCTACAATTGGTTTGGAAATTTCTCATGGCAATTTAGATGATTCTTATCTAGCCTCCTTTCTTCTAGAGCTCCAATTATACATATATTAGACCATCTGGTTGCATTCCATATATTCCTTGTGTTCTATTTTTATTTTCTCATGTTCTGGTTCTACTTTCAAATGGCATTTTCTCTGTTTCTCACATTTGAAGGTTTTTTTAAAATTGAATTGGCTTTAAGTTAGCAGTATCAGAAATGTAACTGGTGCTCCGGAAATACTTGCTGAGTAAGCAAAGGTCAGAAGAACAAAGACTCAAAGGGTTGACAAAAATAGTACAGAGTATGAAGATATTATAAATTCTTTATGTTGCCAAACTAGAATTTTCAATGCAGGGTATAACGTGATAAAAGACAAAGCTAACAACACATTGAATATTGAAGAAGCAAGGAGCTGAGGCCTCAAATATTACAAAGGTAACACAGCAAGTTGCACATGATCAATAGATGAGCTGGGAGGATGGGTTCCATGGGGGAAAGCAGAGTATCAAGAAAATTATTTTTACACCACAGATACAAAAGGGCAAGAGAATTTAGAGGAAGAGGGGGAACTCGGAGTTCTGCGAAAGTGTCAACACAGGTGATTTCTTTTCATATCTGCTTGCCTCTGTCTCAAATAGCACAGAAAATATAAGATTATGGATACTTGCCTACAGCGTCCATAGGTAATGAGACAGCATAGACTCAGAAGAGCACAGACAGACTCCTAGACAAAACTTGTTTGCAACCATGGGTGGGCCTACGTGTGAACAGACCATGCAGAACAAAGATGATGGCTCAGCATGAAAGTGCACTTGCCACCAATCCTGTCAATCCCATTTGATGTCCAGAACTCATGTGGTGGAAATAGAGAACCAACTCCTCAGAAGAAGTCCTCTGAGTCACATACATGCTCTATGTCATGCAAACACACAGATAAAGAATAAACTCTATAAAGTCTGAAAAGAGAAGCAATCCTGTATTTTACTGAGAGGTGCCACCATGTATCTTAAGAGATGTGTGGAATCTATCAGAAGTACCCAGCACTGGCAGAAAATCATTGGCTTGCTTCAAGTTGCTCTCTTGTGGAAGACACACCTTCCTTACCTTGTTCATAAGTGCCTCCAGTGGCCCAACATGTGACCAGTCACCAGACATAATCAGGTACAATAAACATTCACACTAGTGAACATTGGTAAAGTGGATCCAGAAAACCAAGCAATTGTGGGAGCCATCTCCAGCAAGAGTGAGGTGGAGACATGTCTAAATCCCCAAACTCTTATCCTGAAACTGGCAGTGGGTAGGACTGTTTCCTCCCTGCTCTGAGCCTGCATATTCTGGTGCATTTAGCCTTGCAACCCCACGGTGGTCAGGTTACAGGCTAAACTTCCTCTCTTCCTATAAGGATGTGTCCAGCAAGCACCTGGAATTCCTCTCATGCAAATGAAGCATTCCCAGCACCTCGGCCCCAGCCAATGCTGTCCTCTCACTCAGACAATCCCTTCCCCATTCCCCAAGGTTTGTATAGCCCTTGTTCTCCCCAGTAAGGAGAGATGTTTCACTGAAAACTTTCTTCAGAGAAGGCTGTTTCTCTCACACTCACGACAACAGAGATCTTACTTAACCCACCCACCTGGATAAGCTTCACTCCCTCCAGTTCAGTGTGGTGTCTAATGTGCCTGGATACCCTAAGGGAAAAGCAACCCAGGGGTGGCTTTGTGTAAAAAGAAAAGGTTAATGTCCTTTACATGTCTAGCACCTTGTTTTTGAAAGTTTAAGTCAACACACAAGCTTTCCTTTTCAGTTTTATTTTTTCAGAAAGTTGGTTAGGAGAAGTGGAGTCATGGCTGTGACTAAACCGGACCCCGTACAGATCAGAGTCTTCCGAAATAGTTTTTGAGAGGGTTAGGAAATTTTCAAAGAAACTGGCCTGAGAAAGTCGAAAATGCCATTAGTGGAACCGAATGGGAAACTAGGGTAGGAGTTCAAAAGACTAGAACATCGGCAGAAATATAGACAACAGAGATTGTGATTATTAGGTTTCAGGTAGAAATGAAGATGCTATTGTGGGTTGAACTCATGGATACTCAAGTTATTTTGTGACAAAGTCCTTGTCTATATTTTGTCTCTGCTTTGAGAGTCTGTGGTAGACAATGTAAGTTTCAAGATCTCTGGAAGATAAAGTTCCAAGGCAGCCCAAGATGGAGCATTGTCCTTGCTGGCTTCTTTTAGCCATCTTTACAGTAAAAACTGGGGACAAAAGCAGAGCGTAGACACTCGAAACCATTGTGTGGGTTGGTAGGAAAAGAAGTGTATGAAAGTTGTAGACAAGGATAATGTAATTATTAAGGAAACATACTCAATTAAAAGGAAAGGAAAACCATTCTCTTTGGGCAACAAGAAAGAATTTATGAATACAAAAGGCTAACTACACATTACACCAAGTCTTATCAAGAAAAGGCTGGTAAACCTGAGAAACGTAATTGAGCAGAGTTTGAAGGGCTAATAGTCAGTTAAGCAGATTAATAATAAATAATTGTGACTCCAGGAGCAAAGATGGATCTTTCCTATACTGCAAGAGACAGATTCATGCTTTCCATGAAATAACCCATATCCTAAATCCTATATTAACTAGTGAAGACTTTATCTTAAAGGGCACAGAGTAACAATAATATAAGTGATATCTATCTATCTATCTATCTATCTATCTATCTATCTGTCTATCTATCTATCTATCTATCTATCTATTGTTTATCATCTATCTATTAACCTAATCTAATCTGTTTTAAAGCTAATGGTCTTAAGGTCAGGGTATAAAGCCAAATTATCTGAGAGGGTGCAGTGTTAGCAAAAGGTTCTTTATAAGAGGGAGACTGATGGGTGGAAGTCAGAAAGAATATTCAAGGATAGAAACAGAGGTCAGAGGTTGGACTGATGAGTTGTGATGATGATGAGGGGCCCTGTGTGTGGAGAAATGTAGATGGCAGCTGGAAGCTGAAAAATGCAAGGGAAGGTGCTTCTCCTCTAGAGATGCTGGTAAAACAAAACAAGCCTCACAAACCCTATGAAGAAATACTTCAGATAGCTGCAAGATAATATATTTCTCCATTATTTTCACCTACCGAATGCCTTATTTCTGCAATAAGAGATGAACAGGTGCTCCTTGGCCCCAAGAGATAAGAAAAGAAGGTGTTGCACAAAGTTCTCTGTTGGATGTAGTCAGGAGGGCCACAGAGCCTCCCGTCAGCCTCCATGATCATTTCAGTCAGAGCCCCAGAACAGCAGATTTTCCATTCCTCTCTCACTTGTTCTTTACTGCACACCAGATAACCCATTGGCACCAAACATTTCCAAATGATGCAATGAAAAGATAGATCAAATGCTTATGAATGTGAAGACGTGTATGAACTCTACATGTAGAATACAATAAGAGAACATTAGAGATGGTGAGTTAAGTGTGACTTTTGCATGACTCTGTCCTATGGCATCACCAAACCTTCCCATCATCTTTTCTTTGATTTATGGTCTCAACCAATCTCTGGAGCCAGAAACCTGCCAGTCTCTCCCCTGCTGCTGTTCTCATGCACCCATCACCAAATAATAATAACTGTCATACTAAGCGCGCCTAGATCAATTAAGTTGGGTCTTCCCATAATTCTATGATGCCGATAATCCTAACTCCATGCCTGCCTTGAAAAGGAGTGTTCAGAAAATGAAATTACTCTTGTTGGACAGATAGGAAGAAAGGTAGCTCTCTTTTGAAGCGGGACAAGCTATAACCAGTCAGTATGTTTATCATTGTGTTTGAATGCTTTTTCTTAGGTCACATGGACCTTGTCAGAGTTCTTTGCTCTCTGCTCTTCTGTTGATGGTGGAGGCCAGGTACCATGTAAAGAGGAGAGAATCAGCTGAGCATTAGTACTCATCTCTCTCACTGTGCCTTGACTCTATGTATACAGTACACCCAGCCGCCTCAAACTCCACTATGCCTTCCCTGCCCCGACGGACTGCCTCCTCAAACCAAGAGCTACACCTCAGACAGATGCCTGTACATCCTTCTCCAGTGTCATCTGTCTGTGGTCTGTCATCTCTCAAGCCCAGCATCGAATCAGCCCGTGTGCCTCACGCTTAGGTTCCTCACCCAACAGAACGTTCGTATTTAAGACCAGTGCTTTCTTATTCTAAACGTGTCGCTTTGGGTGTTGCTGAAGAGAGTATACACAGTTGAGCACGTACTGACTTTGGTCACAGCAACTTTTCTTCAGCTTAATAGGGAGTGCCCTATATCAAAGATGGAACCAGTTGTCTCAGACTGCAGCAGGAATGTGAAATTAGCCTCTATCCTTGTGGTGTTCTGATGGTTCAAGAAGAGGCCCTGGTGAGTTTGGCTGTGTAGACTTGGATGTAGGAAATGTTTACGAAACCTGGGTCCCCATACCAATTAACTGGGAAAAGCAATCGCCAGGGTCTGGAATAATGACTGACATTCCTAGTTGCTAAGATACATGGAGGTGGGCACAGTTCCCAAGAGTGGCCCATTGCTTAGGGTTTCTCGGTTCTAAGCTCCTCACTTGTGCCTGACTCATTTCCTTCTCCTGGATGACACGTTTTTCTCTCTTGTCTTAGAATCCCCAAGTGATGCTTCCTACCTTCAAAACTTCTTTTGATCAAGTACTTACCATATGTACTAAAACCAACTATACTGTGCATGGCTTTCCAAAAGAAGTTTTCATCAAAGACAATGGTTCTCAATCTTCCTATGGTGCAATCCTTTAATACAGGTCCTTATGTTATGGGGACTCCCCAACCATAAGATTATTTTGTTGTTACTTCATAACTGTAACTTTCTACTGTTGTGAATCACAACGTAATTATCTGATATGCAGGATATCTGATATGTGACTCTCAAGGGAGTCACAACCTACAGACTAAGAACAGTTAGTCCAAGAAAGCAATGTTTCTCTAAGGCTACTCCTCACACCTGTCTTTATAGTATAGTAGACCTGTGATATGGTCTTATTTATTTCTATACTCACTCAGTCACTGTGTAGACATTAGCAGTGACACACAGAATGATCCAGCCATATCGCAGAGCAAGGAGAGCCAGCATAAAACCTGTACAATAAAAACAAGAAACCATTTTTCACTTAAGAATGTCCTTTGACTAAGGCTGCAGAGATGGCCCTCAGTTATGACTGTTAGCATTCTGTCTAAGCTCCACCCCCACAGTTACCTGTCAACAGCCAGGTGTGCCTGCCACTATAAAAGGGGCTGCTTGACCCCCTCCTCACTCTTTTGCTTTCTTGCTTTTACCCTCTTTCCCCTTTGTCTCCCCATTCCCTTCCCCCTTTCTCTCCATGTGCTAATGGTCAGCCTCTATTCTTCTATTTCTCTCTCTCTCTCTCTCTCTCTCTCTCTCTCTCTCTCTCTCTCTCTCTCTCTCTCCTACCCTCTTAACTCCCCTCACCATGTCCTGAATAAACTCTATTCTATACTATACTGTCCTGTGGCTGGTCCCTCAGGGGGAAGAGATGTCTTAGCGTGAGCCCCCTGAGGCACTCCCTTTCCCCATACCTCACCACACCTCCATAGAACATAATCTCCCCTTTATCTTTTTATAAACACAACATTGGTGCTGAAACCCAGGACATATCCTCTCTTTATCTTTTCATAAACACATCAATGACCGCTTGTTGCTCTTGTAGAAGACCTAGGTTCCCTTTCCAGGTCCCACATGGTGGTTCACCAGCATCTGTAACCTTATTTCCAGGGTATCTGATGCCCTCTTGTGACCTAGAGGGCAGCAGGCATGCATGCGACACACATACATACACAAGCAGATGGTAACTAATGCACACAAAATAAATTAGGTAATCCTAAAAACAAAAGAACGGCCTTGATAGGTCCGTAAAAGTCACTGTGCTTATAGTGTGACACATAGCTACAGAGTTTTTAAAACAGTGTCCTGTGGGAAAGCGGGAAGTATGCATTTGAACCTTTCTGCTACAGAATGAGGTGTTAGTTTTGCAGAAGCGCTGATACCTGGATTGCAAGCTGATCACAACACAGGTAAACTTGACTGTTCTGGAAAACAAAAAAGACACACTTGTCCATTTAAGGAGAACCACTGGCAGCATTTGTAGCTAATGATACAATTCAAGTTCTCAAGGGGAAAAGAATCATAGCCTTGAGGAACTTCTGTCACAATGATGTGCTTTCCCAAACACTAAAGATTTTCATGATTAACAAAAAAGTGGCATAGATGATTTAGACTCTTGCTATTGAGACATGCAATGTGTCAGCACTGGGAGCTCCATGGAGCCCAGTGGATCAATACTTTCCAAATGATTGATGCCTTGTGTTCAAAGTTGTCCCTGGATAAGAGATTTGTTAAAGGAATAAGGCAAGCATTGGATCTCACTGTAGCACAGCAAGGAAGCACCACTATCTCAGAGACAGGTCACCAGTGACACATGACCCCTGTGGAAGTGTCTGTCGGAGAACTAGGCTGAGGTAAATGCCCAAGAAAAGGGCTACTGAAAAAGATTAGTTACAGCTCAAGGTTTATAGGTGTTATAAGGGACAGTGCCTCACCTTTGAAGATGTATCAGATACTGTGAACATGTATCAGAATTTGTAAGAGCCAATATTTCTCTCCCCAAAGTATAATTCTGATTCAAGACATTAAAAAAACTTTAAAACTAATTTTTAAAAACATACATTTATTCTAGTTGTGTGGTATATTGCCAGCAGCACTCAGGAGGCAGAGAGGTAGAGAGGGGGAGGGGCAGGTATAGAGGCAGGGGCAAAGGCAGAGGCAGAGGCAGGGGCAGGGGCAGGGGCAGGGGCAAAGGCAGGGGCAGGAGCAGGGGCAGAGGTGAGTGGATCTCCTAGTTTGAGGTCAGCCTGGTTCATATAGCAAGCTCCATACCAGCCTAGTGTACACACAGAGAACTTGTCTCAAACAAACAAACAAAACCAAAAATAGACAACAAAACAAAAATAAAAATATTTATTATTTATTTGTGCACGTGTGTGTGTGTGTGTGTGTGTGTGTGTGTGTGTATGAGGATGAGGATTCTTTGGGTCAAATCAGGTCCTTCACTGGCTGAGCTATTTCATTGGCCCTCAACGTAAGGATTTCTTAAGCCGTGAAGCCTAACTCTGCCATTAGCTAGGTTAACACCATTGGCTAGGTTAACAGCTCTTTTCTGACCGGTCATCCCCACCCTGGGAAGCCTGCTTGCAGTATTGTACCCCTTTACCCCCTTTACCCATCCCTTTGTCTAGTTCTTCCTGGCTCCCCCACCTCTCTCTTTTCCTACGTTTCCCTTCTCTTACAGGAGTCTGTAGTCTCATCGGAGCATCTGCCCTATTTAAAGTCACTTTTAAGATGAAGATAGAGGGACTTGGGAGAGAGTTCTAGAATTTCCCCAAGTCTTCTCGATAGCCCATGAAGTTATATTTGGAGGCATAACTGAGGCCAAACCTCAGGATCCGATCCTTGAAGATGGTCTCAGTTAAAGTTTTGAGAGTTCACTAGAGCTTTTTAAATCTTACAGAGGAAACTGAGGCCCAGAGATGCAAACAAAGAATGGGGGCAAAGCCGAGAGAGCCAGGAACCAACCACTGGACCCAACCCACAGCCTTCACCTCAGTGGGCCCTGATGGGGAGGGAGGAGGCGGGTTGGTGAGAGTGAGGAAGAGGGGGAGGGCGAAGGAAGGGAAGGAGGGCTGAAGTGGGACTGAAAGAGGCACGCTCCTGGAGGCTGATTGGCTCCGGAGGCCAGCCCTCTCCACGAGGTTTATAAGAGTTAGGGCTGCCTGGGGTAGCCTGCCATCTCTCCTGAGTCCCAGAGAGTCACTGTCTGGACCTCGGTGAACCGGTCGGGGCGGGGGCCGCCTGGCCGGGAGTCTGCTCGGCGGCGGGAAGCCGAGGAAGGGAGAGAGCGATCGCGGAGCAGGGCGCCCGAACTCCGGGCGCCGCGCCATGCGCCGGGCTAGCCGAGACTACGGCAAGTACCTGCGCGGCTCGGAGGAGATGGGCAGTTGCCCTGGCGTCCCACACGAGGGTCCGCTGCATCCCGCGCCTTCAGCACCCGCTCCGGCGCCGCCCCCCGCCGCCTCCCGCTTCATGTTCCTGGCGCTCCTGGGGCTGGGGCTGGGCCAGGTGGTCTGCAGCATCGCTCTGTTCCTGTACTTTCGAGCGCAGGTGAGTGGCTGACTTCCATGCCCGATTCTCTGCCGGGGAAACTGAGTCTAGCCCTAGGACTGGGCTCCTCCAACCCCTCCGGCTCTCGCTTATTCTGGAGGGAAAGAGATCCTTTAAGAAAGGGAACTTGGGGGCCTCCAGCCACGCTCATCTGCGCCTTCTCCCCTCAGTGAAGCGTGCAGAAGCTGAGCTCCTCTGGTTCTGGCTGAGGATGGGTTTGAATTTCCCCCCGAGACGCAGCATTGGCCGCTCCTCTCCTGTGCCTCAAGTGATCTCACGCTTTCTCCCCACCTTGAATTTCTCACTTGGAGTTAAGAACCAGCTTTAGTGGTTTAGGGAAAGTAGAGAAAGTGAGAACTTCTGCTTGGGCATCTAAGCTTCCCACAGCCACTGACTAACCTGTGGCTGCCTTGCTTTCCTGGCACTCTGGGACCACAATGAGAGGGTGTCAGAAGTCTTTGGAACAACTAAGGATGACACTCATGCCTCTAGAGTCACAGAGCGACAGCGCTATCGGATGTGCCTAGTCTCAGGGCTGGGGCTCTTTTTTGTCCTCTGGAGCTCAGGTTCTGAAGCGTGAAGGGACAGCCCCACTGTGCCTGCCTTTGAGGTGGGCGGAGGAAGGAAGGTGCCTGTGTGTGTGTGTGTGTGTGTGTGTGTGTGTGTGTGTGTGTGTGTGTGTGTGTGTGTGTTAGTAGAGCCTGACTACAACAGATTGTAATCAGCCAGCAACCAAGCTTTAAAGAGAGGAGGAAGTTCCCTGCTAAAGATTCAGAGCCATGGGGAGATAGCAGAGAGAGGAAGGGGTAAATTTGTAATATTATGCTTTCTGGTGGTTTGTGCTCTTGTGTTTTCTTGGAAATTACAGTGCAGTTGGTTGGATTCATTCAAACACTCTTGTCTGTTGCTATGAATTCTTTCTCAGAGGAAGTGGGGGGCTGACTGTGCATATTTTTATGGGAAAAGAAAGTTGGGTTTGGACTTCGTTTGTTTCCAGAATCAAAGGTGATTACTAAACCAAACCGGGTACTTTAAAATGTGTCCTTGCTCGGACTGCGTAGGGTTTGATGTGTGCCAAAGTCTTGAACTGTACTTTGGATCACAGGCGTTGCTAAGCCTTCGGATCTACTGGTTTGCACTTTATACCACTGCTGTGGTTACCCACTAATGCAAAAAATAGACAGACCATAACCCGGTGCTTTTGAAAACCAGCGTCTCCGTGTTCATAATCACACTCAGTACCTGTTGAGATTTTCTTCCTTAGACAAGGTTTGAGTGGTTTGCTTATGATATGAATCACACACATGGACACGAGTAAACATCCCCCCTTCATTGGGGGTACATAAGAACCAACAAAGAATGGCTTACCTGTTGTCTTCTGCCATTTGGCATTTAATGCATGTGTCTGGAGAGCCTGCATAGCCCACTATTAAATGCTATGGGATTGACTTAAGAATCACTCTATATGTAGTCCCCATGTCGTTATGTGTGCGTTGCCAGGGGATAGCATAGCTTCCAAAGAAAGGCTGTTTAATTCTTTGCAAAGAGATTTTAGACCGGAAGATATGTAGTAGTAGTTACCTGTGTCTTTTTGTTTGTTTTTAACTTGTTAGGGTCATAGCATCTTTTGCCAGCAGTAATGGTGGTGTGAACATTGAGCTTGGGAAGAAGTATGGAGTGAGTGTGCTCTAAGGGCTCTTAGCTTACCAGGAATCCCGGGACTTGGCGTGGCTGTGAAGGAATGAGTCATCGGCTGGGTTCTTGTTCAGTTTTCCTGAAGGAATTCTGTGGTGGTAGGGTGGCATGAGATGTCTGTCACCCTAAGGACGTGGTCACCTTCTATCACACTACAGTGTTGATGGCATAAGAATTATGCAAAACAACCTTTTCCCAACGTAGACATATGTGATAGCAATTGGAGCCAGATGACTTTTCTTTGGACAATTTAATGTCATCAGAATTCTGGATCCAAGGCTTCCCCCTCCCTCCGTCCCTTCTCCCCCTCCCCCATCTCTTTCTTCCAAGCTAGGGTCTCATGTAGCCCAGGCTGACCTCAACTTTGTCGTATAGCCAAGGATATTACACCTCCAAGACTAGGGTTTCGGACACGCATCACTATGCCCCATTGATGTGGTGTGCTGCTTGGGGTGGAGCGCATGGAGTTCTGTATGTGTTAGGCAAACACGACCAAGTGCACCGATTACAACACCTCTAGTCCCCAGTCAAGGATGGAGTCTCTGCGAGACTTTACTGAAAATGATGTTACTCATTACTCTCAACCCAGGCTGCTACCTTTTACAAAGGTTGTCTCCATCACTAGAGACGTCCTAGAAAAAATGTTTATTTGGGTGTTCTGACTGCATCTCATGGAGTGTGGTATCCACATTTGACACCTAAGGGAATCCTAATCACTTAGAGATGTATCCAGAAACCCTTGTCCATGATGTCTGGAAAATGTTCCAAAGTGACTTACTGTGTGCAGGCGTTGGGAGATCATAACTTGTGAATGAGGCGAGGGTTCCTGCCATTGGTGAATAGCTGTTGAGGATAGGTTTTGGGTACACGAGGGTTCGATCTACAATCCTTTTCACTTTTATATATTATGGAAACCTTCTTTTGTACTTTAGGTATTGGTGTTGAATAGTTTTTTCAAGTTGTATTAAGTTTTTAAGTTCTGGATGAAATATTTGGGATTTCTGAGTGCATTTAAGTGAAAATGAAATCCTCCACTATCAGAGAACACGTTTACACTTTAAGATAAAGCAAACCAGATTTATTATAGTTTAAAGGTACGGAACAGGGATAATATGAATGAGAATGAGTATGGCTCTCTCTCTCTCTCTCTCTCTCTCTCACACACACACACACACACACACACACACACACACACACACATACCATACACACACCATACACACCACATGCATCTTCATATACATACACATCACACCCCCCAAAAAGCCACATATACAACAAGCATATGTGGAGCAGAAGGATTGAAAATTCCAGGCCAGCCTGGATCAAAAGAGACAAAACAAACAACAAACAAAAACAAAATTAAAACCAAAACCAATGCAAAAGCATCCTGAGTGTTTCAGATTGCCTATGTCTACATTTAAAATTAAAGCCAAGATCCAGCGTAGATCGCTTTTTTTCCCACCAGGCCTGCCAAAGGGTTGCCTTGTGGTTTGTGCTATGTATTTACTACATAGTATTCATACTATGGTTTCCAAAGACAAAAAGAGGAAGGAGAAGGAGGAGGGAGAAGGAAGATGAGGAGGAGAAGGAGAAGGAGGAAGAGGAGGAGGAGGAGGAGGAGGAGGAGAAGAAGAAGAAGAAGAAGAAGAAGAAGAAGAAGAAGAAGAAGAAGAAGAAGAAGAAACCGCCTTCCTAAAATAATGTTTGTAAAGTTGTATGTACGTGTGTGCTTGCATATTTTTTGTGTGTGTGTGTGTGTGTGTGAGAGAGAGAGAGAGAGACAGAGACAGAGACAGAGACAAAGACAGAGAGACAGAGACAGAGACAGAGACAGAGACAGAGAGAGACCCATTCTCAAGTTTCAAGTTTCAAGTTTAGGTAAGGGGTGAGGTAAGCCTCAGAAAGCTAGGACTTTGTCTGCCTTTGAACACCCGTCTCACTCTCCTGGCTGTTTTTCACCCAGGACTTCAGTCACTGCTGCAAATCTGATGTTGAGGTGGGCAGGCAGCTTGTTCAAAAAACTGATAAGGAAGCAGCCCAAATGTCAGGCATCCTGTCTCATTTAACCCTATGAATGATCGGTTGCGCGGAAGTCACACACACACACACACACACACACACACACACACACACACACACACACACACACACACACACCTCTGTGTATTTGTGTGTGTGTGGACTGGGGATGGAACCCAGGGTCTCCAGGACGGTGGACAAATGCTTTCCCAGCCCTCACCTTCCTTCTACAATCAGATAACTGAGCACACGTGTTTGCAGGCACACATGTAGGTGCGACTCATTGGAACTCAGTTCGCTGTGCTCTTTTGTGGAATGTGAGTGGATATGTCTTCCAGGAAGACAGGGACCGCTTGTTTGTTTAGTCTTCCCCTCCACCCCACCCCCCAAACCCTCAGCATCTAACAGAGCACCTGACATACTTAATCGACTGACAGGGCCTTTTGAAGGACTTGCCACCCTACACATCTTTCCATTCTATTTATCATTATGCAAAGTAAGTGTCTGGTAGCTAACGTGGCACAGGCTTTGAACCGTGAAAGTCTATCTAGACCGCCTTGGACCCCAGAGTATGCTGCTGGGCGGGAGCTACGTGCATTTGGTCACTCAACACTCAGTAAGTTTTCCCCACCACCCTTATCCCTTGCCCTGCCTTCATTCCACAGACTGTCCTCAGTTGCCTGAGCATTTGCTCCTGTATCTCTCAGACGTCCTTCTTTCCTGGGCACTGGAAGGGGAAAACACATCCGGTTACACATGCAAAGACGGATTTCTAACATGTGATACTTAGGAAAACAAATAAGTGGACAAAGTTAGTTTTTGCTGAGTAATTGTTATTTCTTTTCTCACAGTAATTGATGAGGTCTTAAGCATTATGGACATATGAATAGTGGCTCTCAAGTATATTTTTTAAGTATTTGAAGAAAGAGTCAACGATTGAATCTAACTTAGGCATGTGATAAAATTGACTGAGGGGTCCAAGCTAAAGCTGGTCAGTGCCATTTTTATTTTACGTTTTTATTTAAGAGAGAGAAGACAAAAGTGCATTCCACCTTTTTTTTATTTGTTCCAAGCCGTGAACTGTTATTAGGTGATGCAATATTGCGAATTATTAGTGAATCTCGGTGCGGGGTGGAGGGGATCTGCAGTTATGTTAATAACAGAATAGCTATATGCTTTTGTTGATTTGGCACTTTGAAGCATTATTTCTCAGAGTTTAATACAGAGTACCTGAACTTGGATCTAGTTAAAATGCAGCTCCCCAGGAGCCCATGCTGAGCACCGTGAATACTGACAGTGCACAGCCTGCTGCTTCTGTTTGTAGGATGCAAGTCAAAGAACCTTGATTAGGGTCTCTAGGTCTCTTCAGCTCAGCTCTTGTCTGGTAGTAAGCTATCGCAGAATTCTGCTTTCCTGAGGTCTGAATCCAGCTGTATACCATGAAGCCTTGACTAAAACGGTAATAAATGAATGAATGAATGAATGAATAAATAAATAAATAAATAAATATGCATCGCAAGTGATTTCATTTCATGGTACGACCTCACCTATGCTTACAGAGCATCCTTATATATTTTAGAGGTCTAATAATTTGTTTTTTATTTACCTGTGTGTGTGTCTATGTGTGTATGTGCATGTGTGCGGACACCTTCAGAGAGACCACACTAGAGGTCAGATCTCTTGGAGCCGGAGTTCTACTCAGCTGTAAGTTGCCTGATTTCA
Organism: Rattus rattus; assembly: GCF_011064425.1. Taxonomy (NCBI): domain Eukaryota; kingdom Metazoa; phylum Chordata; class Mammalia; order Rodentia; family Muridae; genus Rattus; species Rattus rattus. The sequence goes on from NC_046165.1 coordinate 46,108,462, forward strand.
GTGCTGGGAACCAAACTCTGGTTCTCTGGAAGAGCAGCAAGCTCTCCCCGCCTTCTCTCTCTCTCTCTCTCTCTCTCTCTCTCTCTCTCTCTCTCTCTCTGTGTGTGTGTTTGTGTGAGTGAATGTGCATACACATGTGTGTGTCTGAAAATGTAAAAAATTAAATATATTTATTTTATTTATGTGCAGTGATGTTTGCCTGCATGTATGTCTGTGTGAGGATGTCAGACTCCTTGGGACCGGAGGTAAACAGTTTGCACTGCCCTGTGAATGCTAGGAACAGAAAGAATAGTCAGTGCTTTTAACTGCCGAGCCATCTCTCCAGGCTTAGACATGACTAGAATAATAAAACACGTGTCTGTGTATATAGTTTGTTCCTGAGGATTGGTTAATAATGGCATGCATCTTTCTGAGTATTTTAATTAAATTAGGGAAAGTGATAGTTTATTTCTAACCGAGCTTTGGTTATTATAAACTTCTCGTTTGATCAAGATTTATCTACAGATACCTAGGCTCTCATGAAATACTTTGACCTTTGGAAGGAAGAGGACAAGTGAAGCTGTTAAAACAATCAAGTTTAGCTGGGTGGTAGTGGCCCAGACTTTCAGTCCCAGCATTCGGCAGAGGCAGGCAGATCTCTGAGTTCGAGGCCAGTCTGGTTTATATAAAGCCAGTCCCAGAACAGCAAAGGGCATACAGAGAAACCCTGTCTCGCAAAACAACACAAAAACCAGCAAGAACAATCAAACTCCCTTTTCTATGGTGATCGAAGCCACTGAAAAGTCTTGAGGGAGCTTTGGAAATAGAAGACAAGCTTCTAGAACAGCACACACAGGAATGCTGGGCTGGGCATCTGTTTTAAGCCTGTGTCCAGCTTGTGACGAATCCATGGGGATGTGTCAGGCAAGACAATGCTTTTAGTTTAGCATTTCCTAGCACCTAGCCATGTAGTCTGCAGGAATATCCTCTCCACCTCAGTGTGATGACAGATGCCACTCTTACACACGTGTAGGACCCAGTTGAGGAGTGGCGGTGCATAGTATTCATCAGAAAGGGAAGATGGATTCCTCACTCCCTTCTTTCACTCATCTAAATACTCATGGATTAAGGAAGATGGTCAGTGGGAACAGAGCTAAAGATTATGTTCATTTGCTGATGTTTGCAGGCTCCATGCTCTGGTTCTTCACATGGGCTTCATCTCTGTGTGGTTTCGTCTAGCATGCTGCATGCGTCTTATTGTTTATGAGGTGGAGCCTTACACGGTAGCCAAGGCTTGCCCGGAAACCACCATGCAGCCCAGGCTGTCTTTGTACAGAGATCCTTCCTTCTGCTTTAGCTTCTCAAGTAGATGATAACCATGAACCACCAATCTAGCGCAATGAGTCGTCTCCTGCCTTCTCGGACCACATTTGATACCTGTGCTACAGGGAAGTCCATTCCCTGTAAACTGCACACATATGTTTTTGTTGATGAGAATCTATGGTATCATGTATCCTGGGTGATTGTCCAATATTCATCAAAATGAATTAGAAGTCAGTGTGTCCAGGGCAGGGGAGACGGATCGGTCAGTAAAAGTACTTGCTATTCAAATCCTTGTGATGGAGACGGGAGGTTCCTGAGGTCTTGTTGGCCAGACAGTCTGGCCAATAGGAGGTGAGCTCCATGTTCAATGAAATACCGTGTCAAAAAATTACAGTGGAGTGTGGAAGATGCTTCTGTGTACCACATGTGCATGTACAGGTGATCATACCTGTTCACACATGTATACATACATATTTACACACACCAAGAAGATGGTTTAATATATATTAAAATAAATATAATATATATGTGTATACACACACACACACACACACACATATATATATATATATATATATATATATATATATATATAAAATGTTTTTTTCAAGACAGTGTTTCTCTGTGTGACCACTCTGGCTGCCCTAGAACTCACTTTGTAGACCAGGCTGGCTTCTAACTCACAGAGACCTGCCTGCGTCTGCCTTCTGAATGCTGGGATTAAAGGTGTGTACCACCATGCCTGGCTGGAGGGTAATTTTATTAATTATCAACCACTGGGGGATAGAAAACTCTTAAGCATGACCCTTTTATTGTCCAGTCGCACTTCGTTAACTATAATCCCTTTAACATCCTTTCCCCTCTTAGATGGATCCTAACAGAATATCAGAAGACAGCACGCGCTGCTTCTACAGAATTCTGAGACTCCGTGAAAATACAGGTTTGCAGGACTCGACTCTGGAGAGCGAAGACACGGAAGCACTACCTGACTCATGCAGGAGAATGAAACAAGCCTTTCAAGGGGCCGTGCAAAGGGTACGTCCGCACCGACGTCATAAAGTCAAGGGTCTTGCTGACTCTTGCTGACTGTACAGTAACTAAACGTTAATGCTCGTGAAGTGCTGTTAACACTGTGTTTCTTGTAAAAGAGCTGATGAGGCTTAAGGACAGTTCTTTCGAAGTTGGTGGTGGTCGATTTCTTTCCTTGCTTTTAGGAGCAGGGATTTGATAGCATATCTGGAAGGAGAAGAGGAGTGACTACCGTTAGTAGGCGATCACATTGTTAGTTTGAATTCTTGATCTAAAAGCTATGTTCTAGGTTCCCAGGACTTTCTGGTAGCTCTTTTCTCATTTGCTTCTGTAGGACTCCCTGTTGCACACCCATGGCCTGGGCTCCCACAAGGAGCAGGGTATTATAATTGGCCTTTTGCTGTCAGGTGTGGTGTAGCAGTGAATTTGGCTCCTGGCGGTTCATTCTCAAACTGCACCTGCCCAAAAGCTCTCTGGATTCATGCATGAAAGGCACACACACATGCCAGCTAATTCTGATATACGCCTTGACTAGCTCAATGGCTGAGCACTTCTAAACCTCCCTGCTAGCAGACACTCTCCTCCCGCATTCCTGAATTAACATCTTTTAGGATCTGTATTTCCTCTCTGCCACCACAAACCCAATCTGTCGGGTTTTCCCGAGCCTCCTGGAAATTCTGCTGCCCCAGAAGTAATGTACTTACTGACTATGAAAACTCGGTAGGAGTCCAGTGCTGAGTGCCCTGTGTCTGCATGTGAACGCCCATGCGCTCGCCCTCCCAGTATCCAGATGGCTACCCCATGTGTTGCCTCATCCTCTCCAAGTAAACCCTGGCCTTCTCAAAGTCACTGGGCCTTGGATTTGTTCAGACTTACTAATTGACTAGCACAGCCAGGTCTAGCTTAGCTCCTCGGAGGGATAGCACAGTTCTAAGTGTCAGCTGAAAGGACAGGTGGAAAGACTAAGGTGTCAAACTTTTAAGGTAAATGTAACATTTCGAAGGTAGCAAGTATAAGAAGCATGTTGCTTAGGGCAGCTGCTTATCTGCTTGTGTGAATATAAATATATTACATATTTATATATAATATATAGATATTATACATTTATATACCTATAAATTTAATATAGTATAAAATTATTTTAAATAAGTGAACACAGTTTGGATTAGGAAAAAAAAAGAATTTTACCAGTTTTTAAAAAGTTATGGCTTTTTGGTCCGGGTATAAACATTAGTCATGAAATGTGTGTTTATTGTGGGTGAGGCTCTGGGTTCAAATTCAGAACCTAGCAAACTGGGACCAAGTGTCTATAATCCCAAACTGAGGCAGAGGGATTGTGAGTTTGAGATTAGCATAAGCTACATAATGAAACACTGACTTTGAGAGGAAGAGAGGAAGAGAGGGAGGGAGGGAGGGAGGGAGGGAGGAGGGACAGGGGAGGAAGGAGAGGGACGGGGGTCTTTTATAGTAACAGATAATTATGGTTCTCAAGAGGAATTGGACTGTATTGAATTAATTTCATACTTGTTTTTGCTAGGCTGTGGGAGTTTACATTTTTTTTAAAAATGGGCAACTTATAAAATCCTTTTAAGAGCTCAATGAACAATCACAACAGTATATATCGGTATAATATGCACATTATTATAATATGCCAGTGTGTTCTAAAGGTAGAGGATGCCATCTCTTCCTAGGCCTGGTCTTTAGGAAGGAGATGAGTGTTACCCAAACCTTATCGTCACAGTTAGTCGACATCCATAGGGTGCACATGTGGACAGAGGCACTTTGCCAGACCTTCTTCTTATACCCTAGAATGTTCCCTTTTATCCCAGTCAAATGAACGGTTTGCCAAATGTATTATCCTTTGATGGAAACCGTTGGCTAATGTGACGCCAAGTAATTTGCCACAGCAATCAGATTTCTAATTTGTGTTGGCAACGCTAAAAATAGGATGGGTGTGGTAAGCATTCTGGAAGGAGGTTTGCATCTTATCTTTAGTTCTAAGAGATACTGAGTGAACCCAAAGGACAATTCCGTGTAGCTGCAACCAGTATGGAGAGATCAGCCCATGCAGCGGTGACACATGCCAGACTTGAGTGCAATATCACAGTACAGGCAGAAAGTGCTGTTTACCCAGCTCATTGTGGTCAGACAAGCAATCTTGTTTTTCCCTCCCCCTTTTTCTTCTTTTTGTTTGTGGCTGGGTTTTCTTGGCTTTATTTTCCCTTTAGCACAGAACTCTGAAAGCCCTCCTACTGGTCCAGCTCTACCAACCGCAATTTATAAAGTCTATCAAAACAGTCTATGCCAATAAAACAAACACTAGTACGAACGTGGTGTCTGATCTGTAAAGCGATGCCTGGTTTCAATTTTGGCAGCCTTCCTGGGCTCTGCCCAGCCGGCTGGGCTTGGGCAGAGCAGTGAGTTCAGGACCGCCTTCCGTCGCAGAGAGGACACTCTCCCTAGACCGTGCGTTTGGACTCCGTGGAGAGATGTGTTATTTGTCAAGTAGAGGTGCTGGGCCCTGGGGGCTGTGACTCCACCTGCCTTTACTGTGCCGGGTTGTTGATCCCATTCTAGGACCTTTGGTAGAAAAACAATGGAATTTGCCTGTAAATGTATTTACAGGTTTTATATCAAAGATAGAGATTTCTAAGTATCATCTTGCTGTCACAAGGAAACACCCTGTGCCTGGAGGGGGTAGAAGCAAAGGGCTTATGGTTGCCTGGTTTGTTTGTTTATTTAAGTTATATAAGTGTTTTGCCTTCATATGTGTCTGTGTACCACGTGTGTGTCTGGTGTCCTCAGAGGCCAGAGGAAGGAGCGGGAGCCCCTGGAACTGGACTTATGAGCAGCTGTGTAGGTGCTGGGACTTGAACTGGCGTCCTCGGAACAGTCAGTGTTCTGAACTGCTGAGCCATCTCTCCAGCCCCTGCACTTGTTTTTCCTATTCGCTCTTAAAAACCAGACTTTAAACTGTGAACTGTGTGCATGTGCGTGCCTCTGAGCACACGCACATGTGCACATGGATGTGTGTCTATGTACACTTGCCCCTGCTTGTATGTACAGAGGCAGGGGGATGATGTCAGTTATCTTCCTCTTTCTTTTTTTGATTAATCATTTTATTTATTTACATTTCAAATGATATCCCCCTTTCAGGTTTCCCCTCCACTAACCACCCCATTGCTACCCCCCTTTGCCTCTACCCATTCACCCACTCCCGCCTCACCCCTCTAGCATCCCCCTACCCTGGGGATCAAGCCGCCCTCTTTCCCCATTGATCTCACATAAGGCCATCTCTGCTACATATGTATCTAGAGCCATGGGTCCCTCCATGTATGCTATTTGGTGGTTTATTCCCTGGGAGCTCTGGGTGGTCCAGTTAGTTGATATTGTTCTTCCTGTGGGGTTGCAAACCACTTCAACTCCTTCAGTCTTTCCTCTAGCTCTTCCATTGGGGTCCCCGGGCCCAGCCCGATGGTTGGCTGTACGTATCTATATCTGTATTGGCCAAGGGCTGGCTTCAGTTCACAGCACTTACATTTTGGCTTCCAAACATCTATAAGAGCCGATGTCCTCTTCTGACCTCTGTGGGCACTGCACACATTCATGTGGCAAAGACTCACACACATCAGATAAATACATTTAAAAGCAACCCAATGGTGGTTCTTAGCAGACCTCTGGTCCTCCAGTGCCTTACTGGAGAAATGGAGTAAGAAAGTCATCTTTACTGGAGCAATCCTCATTCTGATCCTGAGACAGTCCGTATATGTATAATATATGTACATGCGCACTGCATCCTAACAGTAAACCCAACATTTCTGGTGCTTTGATCTGCAATGGAATTGTCACCCTTCCTTGTTATCATCTTGACTGGAAGAATCTTATCAAGGGCTGTTTTTTTGTTTTTGTTTTGTTTTGTTTGTTTGCTCCCCCCACCCCACATTGTACTCCTAAGATGAGCTATCCAGATCTGGCTTCTCCTTTAAGAGGTCCCTTCCTCCCTGTGTCCAGGGTGGCCTCTTGTGCTGTCATGTCTAGATAGGGAAAGGGTAATAGGAAAAGGGATGGCTGTATGTGGGAGTGATATCTCTGTACTAAGAATCCTGTTGGCTGGTAGGACTTAGAAGACCATACCTGCCAAGAGGGAGGCTAGACATCTGTCTTCCAGCTGAGCTGCCATTTGCCTGTGATGCTTGAGGAGGAGGCTGCCCAGAACCAACAAGGACAGGACATCAGCTCTGGACAAGTGGGAAAGAGCACTCACAATATACAACACCTATGCATCCTCCCACGCCCACCCACACATATGCACACATATACAGATCAACAGTTGACACAAACCTGAAAGGTTTGAGTGGTCAGGATTTTATTTCCTAAACTTAACATGTAGGTAACTAGAGACAGCTTGGGGGGGGGGGCTGAAAAGTGGGTTTAAGAGGAAGTGTCATGGATGTTGATGGCAGCTTGCTGTTTTCAGCTAGATTTCATAGATTCAGAAACATTTGCTCAAAGCCAGAATATTCGTTGTTTTGAGTGGTTATTTTCTTTTTTTCCTCATGCAACTTTTCCCTCATAATTCTTTAGAATTCTAATGTTTGATTATTAGAAAAAAGCCCAGTTATGTTTGTACACACCTTTAATCCTAGTACTCGGGAGGCAGAGGCAGGCGGATCTCTGTAAGTCAGAGGGCAGCCTGGTCTATATAGTGAGTTCCAGGATAGTCAGAGCTCTGTCTCAAGTAAAAAGATGGATAGATGGATAGATAGATACTTAGATAGATGATAGATAGAATACAGTAAATGAACCTCTCCCCCAAATTTCAACTGGAGTAAACTAGAAATCACTGGAAATTTAAAACAGGTTATATCTGCCTGGAGACTTTGGAGTTGTTCCGTGGGTGTTACTTCTCATAGGATTCTTAGTTACAAAAGAAGAATCAAGGAGGAGGTTTAAATTCCATTGACTGTCTCTTTGCCTTTGTGCTCAAGAATATGTATCCTAAGAGAGTTTCTCATAAACCCAGAAGGAAACTTGAGTTTGGGTCACTGGCATTCTCAAATCGAGATGTGTTAGTCATGTAGTGGTTTCCCAGTAGGATTCCATCTCCCTTTGCCATCGTGGTTTTGGGAATTGCAATCAACCCCCAATCATATTTAGTGTGTATAAAAGCGATCTTTATGGGAAATCTGAAGTAAGATCCACAGAGTTCCTCCAGAGCCAAAGCTTTGCAGTTAATTTTCTGTTGCTATGATAAAACATGACCAAGGCAACTTACAGAAGACAGGGTTTGTTTGGGCTTACGGATCCCGAGAGGTAGGCATTCATGATGGACTGACTTACGGCAGGGAAGCTCGGCAGCATGTAGCAGGCATGGTAGCATGTAATAGGTGGGGTAGCATGTACCGGATGCTAAGAGCACACATTGTGAGTCATACACACACACACACACAGACACACACACACACACACACACACACACACACACAGACACACACACAGACACACACACACACACACACACACACACACACACACACACACACACACACACACAGACACACACACACCACACACACACACACACACACACACACACACACAGAGACACACCCCACACACACACACACACACACACACACACACACACACACACACACATACACACACACACACACACACACACACACACACACACACACACACACACACACACACAGAATGACAGGAATCTTTGAACCCTCAGGGGTCATCGCCTTTGAAGTACTTCCTCTGGCAAGGTCGTTCCTTCCAGACCTCTACAAACAGTGCCACCAAGTGTTCAAATACAGGAGACTGTCGGGGGGGTCATTCTTATTTAAATCACAACGCCCCCACTGTCATTCACTCAAAGGCTGATGGTCAGGGAGCCCCAGGGGAGGGGGCAGAGTCAGGGGGATTGCAATCCAGAACTAACCAGTCAGAGATGCCAGAGGAGGGCTTTGACGTGTGCTGTGAGTACCCCCCAGGATAGGAGAAAAGATTCTGACTGGACATCTTGAAAGAAACAGAGATAGAAGCAGCCGCCCAAGAGGAGAGTATTCTTGATTGGCGAACGGCAGACATTTATTGGAGCTTGTGTTGCTAAGGGGTGGGTTGGCCTGTGAGTGTGAGGAGAATGGCAGCCTGTGGAGTGGCTGGGAAAATGTGTCCTGGGCCTGTTTTACACACTAGCTGCATCTTCAGCCACCTCTGTCCCTTGCTTGTTTGCCTTATTAAGAGCTCCCAGTGCCTTGGCCAGAGGTTCTGACTTGATAGGCAGAAGGAGGAACCCTGTGACTTCTTCAAGCCAGCCTAAGAGCACTGATGGACAGGACAGCCTTTGTTTTGTTTAGTGAATTAAATGTGATAAAGAGAATGGAGTCGGTTGGTGGGAAAGATGGCGTTAGAAGCTGGAGAGAATTGTCTATATCAGAGACGGACCGATGACTAGTGCCTCTCAAACCTGAAGTCCAAGGTCGTGGAGGTCCATTCTGGGAAGCATCCTGGTCATCCAGATGGGCTCTGGTTCTTGGTGTTGGCCTTTTGAGTGTATCAAGTGGGGATCACAGCACTAGCTGTGGTACAAACAAACAAACAAACAAACAAACACCGATTTAAAACGCCGAGGGTCGAACTCTGCCAGACGCAGACTCCTCTCCTTTGCCCGTTCCATCCAAGCCGCTGGCTGACTCTCCCGAGTGGGCAGCTTAGTCACTACATCAACGAGCTCGGAGCTTGAGGATGGCCTTACCCTTTTACCCACCGGCTCTTCTGCTGTGGATTCCGCCTCCTCACAAAACACTCAAGTAGGACTCTACCTGATGGATGAGTTAGGGTTCTGTGTGCTCTTGTCTTATGTCAGGGCCATTTTGTCTAGTTTTTCCAGTTGTCTCTCAAAACGAAGTGCAGGCATTTCTCAAAACGGGCTCCCATGAAGGCTTGCCCACCTGCCCATGTAATTAGGAGGCTGTCTCAAATACACATGGAGTTTATTGTCTGTACACTGGCTATGTGCATCCAGGGGCTAGCTCACCCTAGGTGAGCCTTTCAAGGACCCGTGACTTTCATTTATGTCCCCAGTGGCAGGCCTGCAGTAGTACAACTTAAAGTACAAAGTTAACTCGTGAATATTCCATATCCACTTTGGATTAGGTGTCGCGTTGTGTCTTGTCAGGTTTACCATCACTGTGTTGAGACACCATGATCAAAAGCAAGTTGGGGAGGGGAGAGTTTGCTCGACTCACTCATCAGTGTTCATCATCGAAGGGAGTCAGGGCAGGAAGTCAGACAGGACAAGAACCTCAAGCAGGAGCTGGTACAGAGAACACAGCGGAGTGCTGCTTACTGGCATGCTCCCCATGGCTTGCTCAACCTGTCTTCTATAGAACCCAGGACCACCAGTCTGGGCTGGGCCTTCCCCCATTTATCACTAATTAAGAAAATGCCCTACAGGTTTGCCCGCAGCTCGATCTTACAGAGGCATTTTCTCAACTGAGGTTCCCATGTCTCAGATGACTCTGGCCTGTGTCAAGTTGACATAAAACTAGTCAGCCCCTGTGGCTAGTCACTTGTCAGAAGCAAGCCGTGCTGTTCACATGGCTTTTTCGGATTTGTTAGGGCTGTAGGTCTCAAGTTTCCAGCGGGCAGCTTTCTCTCTGTGGCCATGAGCCTGTTAGGGGCCTTTCTGTGGTGGCCTGCATCTTTCTCTTGTCATCCTCAATATCGCAGCTGCAGGTCTGACATCTTGGCTGCCCTGCGACTCCTATTCCTAGGGTATCAGGGCTATCAAGATCAGGGCTGGGAGACCGGAGGCCATTTTTTTTTTGAGGGCGGGATTTAGTGAGATAAAAGTACTTTTAGCATAAGGCCAGCATTCTTGTTGCTGTGGCAGAGTTGGGCAGAGACCGCCACACTCCTCCATTGAGTACCTGCATACCCCCCTCTTAAAAAAATCCAAAAAACCAAAAAAAAAAAAAAAAAAAAAACCCTGAGTACCATCATAGAAGACACTTTTAAGTTGGGCTTTTACGAAGACTAATACTGCTGTCATAAGACATTTTTTAAATCAAAGCCCAAGGAGACCTTTAACCACAACAGAAGCTTCCTCATTTAAACCATGAAGGTTAAACAATAAAAACTAATTTCCTATTCCCAGAATGCTCATTGCCCTTCCAGGAAAAGCATCACTCTTCTTTATGAAAACAAGGACACGTAGCTCCTCTCGCTCTTGGTATGGAAAGTCCATTAGCAGCTGTAGAGCTTCTCTCCCGCTCACTCCTGGGAGAAATGGGACCCATGTGGCCATCGCAGCCGAGCTCTTCACCCGGAGCTTTCAAAGACATCCCTGTCAGATGCTCAAGGAGCAGGAGGAGGTCCGATCAGAGGATCAGTGGGGTTAGGAACCCCTTCTGCCTATGCCCTCCCTACTTCTTGCTGAGCTACTGGATCCCCTTCTGTACTTCCACCCCTCATGGGCATGGTGAGGAGTTGCGTCCATTCTGAGAGCTCTCCCATGGCGGAGGCTCTGCCTGAGGAAGCCGGTCTGAGCCATTATGCACCTGCTTAGACAGAAGACAGCCCTAAAGTTCTTAGCTTTGGGGACTCAATGACTCCCCCTGAAGACCTGCGCCCTCATAGGACAAATAATCCCGTCTCTCTCTGGGTGTGAGCTTTAGGGTCAGGGAAAGCTGAAATGAGGACTCTAAGTCCTGCTCCAGCAGGGCTTGTACAGCAAGGTGGTCGTTCCTCTTTCAGTTCTCTGAAGCAATTGTGCCTAGAGATGATCCACTGCAGGAACCACTGGGGGGTTCCCGCTAAGTGCGAGACCCAAACAGGGCTGATGTACCTTGCAGGTTAAGAGTTCTGTTTGCATTTAAGACAGTAAAAGTAAGTTCCTGTTTGTCCTGTGTTAAGCCCTTGCAAACTAAAGTCTCTATTTGTAACTAAGAATAAGTTTCTGTTGGTAAATTATTTCTCCGCTGGTGAAACGGGCCAACTTGAGTCCCATTAGTTTGTATTAAAGGCAGGTCTATTGGGAAGCTGCTCTTGGGGGAGTTCTCTGGCCCCAGGGAAGGAAGTCTGGGAAGTTGCCATTGGAACAGAGAGAGGAGAGGGGGGAGCCAAAGTGAGAAAGTGTGCATGCAGAGAGGAGAGAGAGAGAAGGAGAGAGGGAGGAGACCGAAATGTCTGGAACATATAGGGAAGAGCCTAGCCTCTAGGGGAAGGGCTGGAGACTTCTCCGGTGGGGACAGGTATGCCTGGTAGGGACTGAGGGATGCTGGGAGAACCTGAGGGGCAGGTCTGCTTTGGTGTGTGGGATGTGCACTTCAGTCCCTTGACCCGCAATCTGGAACTAAACACTCATTTCTTAGATCTGCTGTAAACTGCTTGCAACCCCATTTATGTGATGTATACTTTACCCTTGTTCCGTCCCTCTCATTCTATCTCATTCTATCTTTCTAACAGTATACAACAGCCAACCTCACCCCTGTGAACACCGTATCTCTTCTACAAAAAGGAACTTCAAGAGGCCAGCAGGGCTGCTCTCTCAAATCCGCCTTAGGGTGAGGCGGCTGGCTGACCAGTTCAGGTGCATCCCCAACTACAGCTTGCTTTCACTGGACAATCATGGGTTTGGTCTTTTCTCCTTGAGAGTCTCAGGTTTAGCAGAAGGAGCAGTAGGTACCAAGGTAGCCACGAATGAGAAGCCAGGTTCTGGCACCTGGCACCCTCGGAAGCAGCTCCACAGGGCCTACCCACAGGGCCGCCAGCATCCTTGAGGGAGGAGGTGGCCCACAGGGGAGGAAGAGCTATGAAGCCACTGCTTTCTCTACACCCAAAGACTTCACAGCAAGTGACAGTTTCTAAGTCTTAAGAGGTGGAAGGACAACAGGACACCTTGCAAAACTCCAATCTCCTAATCATGTACTCGGTTGCTCTGGCAACCAGCTCCCATCCCTTGAGTGATCTCATTAGCATAAATAGGCCTGGTTGAAAAAGGTTTATGAATAACAGAAGATGCTTCCTTCGTGTGTGTGTGTGTGTGTGTGTGTGTGTGTGTGTAAGTGTGTGTGTATATGTGTGTGAGTGTGTGTGTGTGAGTGTGTGTGTATGCGTTACAGGGCCTCATAAACCTTAGGACTGTACTTGTTCCTGAAGTCGCCAGGTGATGTCAAGAAGAGGAGGGACAAGCTCCTTGCATTTAAGATGCCCTCTCCAGCCACCATGCATGTGTCCTTTGAGGCACCAAGACTAAGGTGGGGAGGGAAGAGGCAATTGTCTTCCTGAGGATTGATGGGAGCTCGAAGGCTGTGGCCTGGGCCTGGGAGGAGGAGATGGGATTTCTGAGGTATTTACCAAGTAGAAGTCTGCAGGACTTCCCTGCAGGAACGGGAAATGGGCTATTCGTTTTCAGAAACAGCCGGGAGTGTGGCATTCATGTGCTAACCGGCTGATGAATGCACTATTCTTGTAACTAGGTTGGAGAAGAATTACACGAAGGGTATCATTAAGATGTTAAAATGAATGCATTACATATGTTAACAAGTGTATGAACCCTGTATTATATCTGGCAAGCGGGGTGTTAAATCCTTGTTCAACCAGCCAGATGTCCCTGCAGCTGCTGTGGTATTGCAGAGGGAGGCAGCCACCTGAGACCCTTGCTGCTGGCTGGCGCCATAGTGTCTGGAGCATCTGGCTGGACAAATTGCTTCTCCGGTGACTTGATTGACAGGTGCCACTGGATCACATGATTCATATCAGGAAGCACAAGTTGGGATTTCAGACTAATAAACCCAGACTCCAGGAACTTGACCCTTTTGGTTATTTAGAAGGATAGCAGCCAGGTTGCTGTCAAACAAACCTAAGACTAATTTAATGGAACACACTCGGGGTCTGGTTCCTGACACTTTTTTAGCAGTTTGTAGAGGTGGCTTAGAAGTTGGGTCAAGTGTGTAAGTCCCCCTATCTAGCCAAGGACTTTAAAGTACGACTCAGAGTTTGTCTTTATTCTTACCAGTGTGGCCTCCCATAAGTGGGCCCAACTTCTCAAGACGAGCTGCTATTTTTTGAGTTTGGGAAAGAAAAAAACAAAAAACAAAACAAACAAACAAACAAAAACCAAATAAACCTCCTAAATCATTTAAAGGGTCTGAAGGGAACCGGATCCTAGTAGACTGGATGTTTTCCCTATCACACTCCTGGGAACCACACTTTTTGGATGTCCTGTTTAACAAAAGTCGCAGAAAGGCCACAGTGAAGACCACAGTTACACAACTGATCTTTTGTATGCTGTGCTCCCTGGAGGAGAGATTGAGAAATTCCAGCATTTTTTCCCTGTGAGTTAAACTACAGTTGAAATAAGGAAAAAAAATCAAACCAGTCGTCCTCATGTCTCTGCAGATGTACTCTGACAGCAAAGATGAAAAATTAATGCAATCTAATTTGACAGATAGAGCACTCAGTATTGAAACTTCCCCATTGCCTATTGGAAAATCTGTGGCAGTCCAGGGAGCATCAATTTGAGGCAATGTCCACTAGGTGGCACTGTGTCCGAACATTTCTTTTATCCTTGACTTGGCTGCAATTTTTGGGGGGTGTCTACCTAATTCATTTTTTCTCTTTTCCTTCTGTTTTGTTCCCTTTCCTTGTTCTGTTAAAGGAAGCTATTATAGCTTAGGCCTAAATTATGCTTGTCTAAAAATGAATATATCTTTTTGAAAAGACTACTTGCTACAGTTTGGCCATAAATTAGTTCATTTATTCATGGTGTTTCTTATTAGCTTTCATAAGGTTAAAGATTCTGTTGTCCTGAGTAGTTTATACAAATCAAGGTGTGTGTGTGTGTGTGTGTGTGTGTGTGTGTACGTGCTCGAGCATGTGGATGTGTCACAGGTAGCTGATGGTTGACCTTCTAAGTTAGGGAAGTCAGGTAGAAAATTGGGTTCTCCTGAACAAAACTTGATCGTGGGTCTTAAGCAAGGGAGGGTGTTAGGGAGGGCTCTCTGCTCCGTTCCACACTGTACAAACTGTCTAGGTTTCTGGGGCTTTTGTTATATGCTTCTCATATAATTCTAAATGATACTACAAGGGAAAACTTGGTTGGCTGAAGACATAGGAGTTATTATGTTTCAATCTGTGCGATAGAAATGTTAACGGTGAGATTATTCCTTTGAGTGAACACAGGTGCTTCCAAACAAAGACCCAGGGAATCACTCACTTAGCAATCCTGTTTCTCAATGCCTGATGCATGTTAGAATCCACCTTGCAGCATCTTTGGGAAATACCAAGGCTCAGTGGCTGAGACTTGGACCAGGTCAACCCGGAGGTTTCCTCCAAATTGCAGCCGTGTTCCCCACTGGGATGCATCAAATTCTATTTATAAGAAATTTATGTGTGTGTGTGCAAGTGCATGTGAAAGGGCGCACTGGTGTATCACTGCATGTGCACGTGTGGAAGCCAGAGGTTATTGGGGTATTCCTCAGAAGCCACCCACATTAGTTTATTAGGACAGGGTCCCTCACTGGCTCGAAGAGTGATGATTAGCTTAGGTTGGCTGTCCAGAGAGCTCCAAATATGAGCTTGAGAGTGCTGGGGTTACTTACGTATTGAGTGCTGAGATGACCTACTAAGTGCCAGAATTACCCACTGAGTGCTAGGGCTACCTACTAAGTGCTGAGGTTACCTACTGTGTGCTGGGATGACCCACAGAGTGCTGGGATGACCTACTGAGTGCTGGGGTTACCCACTGAGAGCTGGGGTCAGCCACTGAATGCTGGGGTTACCCACTGAGAGCTGGGGTGACCTAATGAGAATGAGGATTACCAGGACGCACCAATGTCTAGTATTCCTGTTTTGTTTTGTTTTTAAATCAAACAAGCAAATCGCCACTGGTTCTGGGATCTAATGCAGACCTTCTTGGTTATACTTTGCCAATTGAGCTATCTTTCAGCTAAGTTTATTTTTTAATCATCTCAAAGCCCAAAGACAGTTTAAAAGTATAGAGTTAGTAGAATGATAAGTTTATGATTGCCCATAAATCAGCAATTACTTTGGGGCTCAAAAGATTGGGGTGGAAACACACACACAATATATATATATATATATATAATATAATTATGTGTGTGTGATGTGAAGTCACAGAATCATCATAAGATCCCTTTTTGGTATTGAAACTTACTTTCTGAATGTCTGAGAAGAATTGCAATTCTTGGCTACTCTAGAGAAATAACACAAAAGCATTACCTCCTGGGTCTCTAACGAGAGCTCTAATTCATCCTGGGACATGAACCCTTTCTTCCCCTGACAGCAGGCATTGAAAGTGCTTCTGAGAGGTGCTATTTATTGAATTTTCTTGTAACTAAATGGGTCTGTGGCAGTGCTGACCTAGAAGCCACTGATTAAATGGGTAAGGAAAGTGCATTCCCAGCGGAGAGGGAGAAAAGCGTCCCCGCCCATTAGTCAGGGGCTTCAGCCTGCCGCTTCGGCCTGGGTCTCAAGCTTTAAGATAATTTCCTCATTTGCCCAGGTAGAAATCCTTGCAAAGGGGATTTGTCCATCTCAGCTCAGACTGCTGCAGCAGCTACTAGTGTGTTAGAAATTCAAGTCAGAGACCCCTCCTGGATCTCAGACTGCCTGATCTTGCAGTTGGCACCTGCCTGCCCTCCTGGAGGTCGGCGTGTACCACCCTCAGTTTTGAGCATCACTGCACTGGCCACAGGGACATTTTTCTTGATTGTGAGGCTGAGTGTGTAGAAAATCAGGGAACAAATTTGTGCCATGCTTCTCTCCTGACAATGGAGCAGTCAGAGCTAGGGGGAAATGAGGCAGGAGCTTCAAGCCTCAAAAAAGCTCTGTCTCCAAGATGGCTTCTAATCAGGTAAATGTACAGTATGTACATGTGTTATCTATGTGTAGATATGCATGATAGATATAGGAAACTGTACATATAAATGTGTAAAGTTATATACAACGTAAAACGATGCACTCTATATGTATAAATGCATAAGGATATATAGTTATAAAATAATCCATGTATATATGTACATCTCTCTGTCTCTCTGTCTCTCGCTATCTCTGTCTGTCTCTGTCTCTGTCTCTCTCTCTACACACACACACACACACACACACACGCAAGGGTCCACCATCTACTTAAAATTCCCTGCAGTGGGCTTCAGGCTATACTGGGACCCAGGTGTAGGCCAGGGCAGAGGTTGACCGTATGTGACCTCTATGGTGTCTCTAAGAATTATGGAGAACAGAATAGAATCTTATCTCCTTTGGGGGTGTCTGAAGGCAGAGAGAAGAATGAAGAATAAATGTTGTCTCTCACTGACAAGAATTGAATTTGTGTCGTTTTATCTACCCATTTATTGGTCCCACTATAAGGCCGAAAGCCTTTCTGTCTACATAGGGAAAGCCCTTGCTACCTGGTCCATTCTTCAGACAGCGTGGGATGGTGTTTGTCCTGTTAAGTGGGAACTGGGACCCTGTCTCATCTCATGTTGGTAGCTGCAGGTACCTGGATTTACTGGGCCCTCAGCTGGGTGCTCCCCTATCTCACCTCATCCAACCATCCTGGCTGGTCTGCTCTTTAAGCCATGATCTGAACCAAGGCAAAAGTTAAAGCTTCAACCCACTCTGCCTTGGGGGACATTTTACGTTAGCTAACGTCTGAACTGGGTGGGCACTTGGTAGAGGCTTCCTTCCGGGAGCTCAGGTTAAATACGCCATCACGCACTCATACCTTCTTATGTTTATTCTTTGCCTGGCCAGTGCGCCTAGGTTTGTTTCCAGCAGTAATTTAATTATTGGCATTCTAAACGCTTTTAGAACTTCATATGGTACTTTAAACTCACTGAGTTTAAAAAAAATTAACTACTGGGAGCCAGGTACTTGTGGGCCGAGCCTCTGCGTTATAACAGAATTCACTCCTGAATTCCATAGAAAGAGGCCCAGTGAAGCCTGAAGAGATTTATACATTTTGTGTACACGTCTTTCCCATTTGCATACCTGTTACATATTAATTATGCCCAATAGTCTTGTCTTTTATTGCCTTGAAAATTTTATTTGTGGTGGTTGATGGTGGTGGTGGTGGTGGTGGTGGTGGTGTGTGTGTGTGTGTGTGTGTGTGTGTGTGTGTGTGTGTGTGTGTGTGCTGGACTTTTTAAGCATTCTGGGAGCTGAGATGCTAGGAATATGAGATCCAGGGGTTTTATTTTAAAGCATTTTAGCTGATTTCACATCTGATAGTCATATATGTATAATTTATACATAAATATGTAATATATAAATATATATAATATACAAATTACATCATTATAATATATAGTAATTATATCATTTATCATATATAGTAATGCTTTATAGAAAGAATGAATTTATGAATAAAATTCTCCTTCATTTCAGGAATTACAGCACATTGTGGGGCCACAGCGCTTCTCAGGAGTTCCAGGTAATTATGAGTTTGAACGAGTGTTTGAAGTCCTGTAGGGGTGGTGGTCTCTAAGCTCACCTGGTTCTGTCTTTTTCAGCTATGATGGAAGGTTCGTGGCTCGATGTGGCCCGGCGGGGCAAGCCTGAGGCTCAGCCGTTTGCACACCTCACCATCAATGCTGCCAACATCCCATCGGGTGCGTTATATTTGCATTCAGTCTGAAAACATTTTTCGATTTTGCATTCATCAGCACATGGACATCCTCAAACCTTCTAAACCGAGAGGAGGAGGCAAACCCTTCCGTGGAGCCCTACCTTGCCAATCATGTCACATAGTTCGATGTTAAACGGATCCCCACTGCCTACTTCCTTGGTGGATGATGGCATTCAGGAAGCCAGAGATTTTCCCTTCTAAGAAGGCTATGTGGGGCTAGCAGGTGACAGCAGTCCTCTAGAAGCTGAGACATTATCTCTCTCTCTCTCTCTCTCTCTCTCTCTCTCTCTCCCCTCTCTCTCTCTCTCTCTCTCCCCCCCTCTCTCTCCTCTCTCTCCTTCTCTCCCTCTCTCTCTCTCTCTCTCTCTCTCTCTCCTCTCTCTCTCTCTCTCTCTCTCTCTCTCTCTCTCTCTCCTCTCTCCTCCCTCTCTCCCTCCTCTCCTCTCCTCCCTCCTCCTTCCTCCCTCTCCTTCCTTTCTTTCTTAAGGTTTATTTATTACATATACAGCATTCTGCCTGCATGTCCACCTATACACCAGAAGAGGGCGCCAGATCTCATACCGATGGTTGTGAGCCACCATGTGGTTGCTGGGAATTGAACTCAGGACCTCTAGAAGAGCAGACAGTGCTCTTAATGTCTGGGCCATCTCTCTAGCCCATCACTTTTTCGTATGCTTATCTTCCCACTCTCTGGTAAATATTTAGCTTATTAGACCAGAGACCTGATTACTTTTGAGGTTGAGGACCCAGAGCTGTGTGACTGTAGCTACCTCAGTGGGTTTAGTCATCACAGAGGCCCACTGGCTACTCACCACGAGCTAAGCAAAGACGACAAGGACGGCAGGGAGCATTGTGGGAGAGTGATACCTGAGCATCCGTGTGGGCAGGACTGTGGCCTGCATGCCACACACGTCTAGTGGCTGAGGTGTTTTGCTGTGCGTTCACTACCTCTCACCCTCACTGCAAGGTAGCAGTTAATCGTTCAGACTGTCCAGACAGTACCACTGTGCTTCATACGGTGTGCCCTTTGCTTGAGGTCCCTGTGGTAACAGGAGTAGAAGTTGACACTCCTGCGCTCTACTTAATTCCCAGATTCATTCTGTGCGTTTTCCTAGAAGCAGGCTGCAGGGTACTTGTGCTAGGTTGGCTTTGGCAGAAGGGGGTACTCCAAGGGTCATGGTATTTTTGCACGCAGTAGATTAGTTTGGAATCCAGTGACAGGGCTCTAATGTGTGCTTGGGCCCGTGACCTTGTATGAAGTACACACAATCTGTGCCTCAGCTGTACTAACCATGAAAACACTGTCCCCCTTATAGGTGGCCACACATACTATGTTTGGGGTGGGGAGGGGCATATCGCATTCAGTAGGTGTGATTTAAAATTACTGTTTGTACGTAATTAAGTCGTTGTGTAAATTCCACTTAGTTTTACAAATGGCTTAAGGCAAGATTTTTCTCCCTTTTTTTGAGGTTAAACTTTCTGAGTCTTTTAAATAACAAAATCTATCTTTTAATACATAGCTTCGAGCCATTGCTATAGCACAGGGCATAGAGAATTTTTATTTTTTCTGACTGAAGTTACAGAAGGGGAGAAATCAACTCTTGAGCTGTCAGGAGATTCTCTAGGCTGGCTCTTCTGATCCTATACATAGTCACTTCCATAAACAGGTTTTCTGCCTGGGTGTGCCTGGTGGTGGAGCCACACTAATTTTCTCTGAGAGGGGAAACTAGTTTGCGTGTTCACAAAGGCAATCAAATTAATACCGTTGTGCGGGCTGCGTGTGCTGCGACTGTACCCCGCACTTATCTTTTCAGCTCACTTTAAATGGCACAGGATAAATATTGCCTGCGAGCCAGTGCCAGAGTCGACTTGGCAACAGCAAGCACGTTTTAGTTATAAAGCTCCCTCTGCAGGCACCTAGAATCTAATCAGTGCCAAACTCCAGGCAAAACTCCTGGTTCTGCTCCGACCGCTATTTGGTTTAGGGTACAGGGAAACGAGCTACTCTATGCTTCTGTTTAAGAAAATAGAGTTCGTTGTTCTGGTGGGCCCAACAGCCCCTCTAGCCTATTGTTCTCTCAGTGCCGACCAGTCCTGAATGATTCAGGGGAAGCTGGCTTTGACAGCTATTTTTATTTTGGAGCGCTGTTATATATTTATTTACACACTAGGAGACAGAATCCGCTGTGTGTGGACTGTTCCCTTAGGTGGCTTCAAAGTTTTTAGAGTAAAATGCACTAGGAAATACTTGGGGGGGTAGGGTCAGAAGATATCATTTTTCTTAGGAAGCTGTGTGGGCTAAATGTTTGCTGAGGTCTCCTTTCCAACATGGAGCAGCTGGGAGCCCAGCAGAGAGCTGGGGAGGTCAGCCAGACTGGGCGAAGAGGTCCTCAGCATGTCTCATTAGCAATAGAAATCCTGGCGGCCAGAGCAGCCCTCCGCCCTTCTGTGTTCTCATCTTTCCGTCCACTGTTATCTTTGGAGAGCCCTTTTGTTCCCACTGTCTAACTTTCTAGCCTTTCTCCTGTGGGCTTCATGATTCCCCACTGTTCTAATAGTGTTTCTCTCGCCAACGACATGCTCCCTCGTGTTGACCCATTCTGGACCCCTAGCTTCCTAGTTTTCTAGCTTTTCTGTCTCCTCCCCAAGCTCTGTTCTGCTGGGCATCAGGAATCTCTTCAGCTTTTGTTGGGCAGTTCTTTGTCACTGATGTCAACCCTGTTCTTGACAGCACACAGCACCAGACAGGCCATATTTCGTATGCTCACTCTCCTTCCTATCAGTGGGAAGCATCCTGAGGTCCACTACTTGGGGAAAGTCTTCATTAGTACAGAGAGAGTTCTTTTGCATTGCAGGTGGAGTGGGTGTCCAGAGAAAGTGCCACATTAGGTGTCCTCCTGTCAGATGAATTAGGGCTGATATCAGATATGGAGAAAGCCGAGAGGCATATCATGGCATAGCAGCTTCCACTGGAATCGTTGACCTTTGGTTGGACTCATTGACCTCTGGCACTCCATCAGGATTCCTACTGTGAATTCCTTTTTTGCCTTCCTTAGCCAGCTCACTCCACCATGAGTTAGCCAATCCCATAGAAGGAAGGGACATCTTGTCTCCATTAAGAGACACATAAAGAGTAATTGAACGGAATATAGTACAGAAAGAAGCTACACAATATGGGATAATGAGATGGGAATATCTTGAATCTCATGAGATTTGCCCATGGGTTAGGTGGCTGTCTACCAGGTTGGAGGAGTTACAATGCCAGCGCTTATGATGATGTAGTGCGTATGTAGGGAGCAGCAAGCCTTTATAGTCTCGTGTTGACTCACTTGGGAGCCTACAGTGATGTTTGCATTTGGAACATTAACTACAGGGAGAGCTGGGATAAGACTTACAATGGGAAGGATGGTTGCTGTCCAGTGTCTGGAGGCTGCTGACCGAAGCAGTCCTGCTGTAAAGTCTGAGGACACTCCTGTCCTCTTTGGGAACTGGAACTGTTGTTTTCTTGGCCATTTGATGATGGGTTGTCCCACGCAGATAGACTTCTGCCTCTTCTCCCCCTCCCACTTTTTCTGTTACCTGCTCAGTTTCTGCTTGCTGTAGCTTAATTTGTAGGTCCTCAGACCACATCCAAGAGACCATAGACCATTTTCTGGTTCATCCTCTGACTCTCTAGGGAAGGATACGAGTGTTCAAGTCTTCCCAGGACCAGGCCATAGTGGGATGGCAGTATTCCTTTCCATAAACTGTAGTGTAGGTGATATGATTGCTGCTGCTGCTGTGGTCATTATTGTCGTTGTTGTTGTTGTTGTTATTATTATTATTATTATTATTATTATTATTATTATTATAAGGATCTCCTCAGATCCACTGAACCAGAGACTTGTCAACTTTTATGACCTGGAACCTAGTTCCTGGGGTGTGGTTTCAATATCAGTCTCTGGACTCATTTCTTTTTTCTTATGAAATTATTTATGTATGTTGTTGTATAAAGCAATAGGTTTCATAGTGACATGTTTGTTTATGTGTTTCGTGTCTTTTGATCTTATTTCCTTCTACTCACACTCCATCACAAATACTACCCCTTCTGTTTGTATGGTTGGGTGTGAGTGTGTCCTAGTTTCCATACATGAGCAAGAACTTGTAATCCTTGTCTTCTCTTGGTCTCCCTGACTGACTTCTGTCATTTACCATCATCTCAAGTCTAACAAGTTGAAGACAACATGACACCTAACAATTTTTTTATGCTGCAGAAACAAATTCCCCCCTGCTCCCGTGGTCTGAGACCTGGCTGTGTTTTGTCTTGCTGGCATCAGAGGGATGGCAATGTCAGCTTGGTGTAACACTTCATAAGATTCCTGGAGAAAAGATGTGGCTTTGAGCCTCTCCACAGTTCTGTAAACTCTCACCCTACCAGTTATCACTTTTGCCAGTAGAATGATAAATGTTCACATTAGTATACACATGGGATAGTTTGATTTATTATAGTGGTATCACCACTTTTTAAAGACCCAGTAACACACATCAAAGACCTGGACTATGAAAACCATTGGGCACATAGCTGATTTAGAATGTTCTGTAGAACGTTGACTTCTCCAAAATCAGTAGCGTGAAAGTCCCTCATCATTTCATTTCATGAGGACCAGAAGGGGTTGTCAGAGAACTTGAACTGTGAGAGTGACTTTACAATGTGTGAATTCAATTGCATGAAGTTGAGAAGCTTGGAGCTTCTCTGGGGATAACCACTCAGTCTGGGTGTAACTCAGGCTAAGGTGTGGATACTAAGCTACGTTGGGGACACCAGATAGTGACACAGATGGACATTGACCTCCCCAGAGCTTCTGTGACCCATATTCTCACATCCCTTTACACACCCCTCTCCACAGACTAAATAACGTCTAAGCTATACGAAGGATGGAAATTCTCTTCCTATTACAAGTTGCTTTCTTTCCTAGCTGAGCTCTGAACTGACTTTGGCTAATTTCCCTTTTTCAACTCAGACTGAGCTGCTCCTGGCCATGGCTCAATCTTCTCCTCTTTAGGTTTGGTAGCACTTCCTCGGAGTGCTTTGATCCTTTTCTGTGGGAAGAGTTTGCTCTCTCTCTCTCTCTCTCTCTCTCTCTCTCTCTCTCTCTCTCTCTCTCTCTCATTCTCCCAGCAATTGTATGTACTTCCTCTCAGCTTTGCTTCCTCTCTGGACCATGTTGCCTCATCACTTGTATGCTATAGCTTCCTTAAGGGCAGGATAAAGGATGTTTGCTTTTGTGCCTTTAGAGTCCTTGACAGAAAGCACTAAGTACATCTGATCACACCCAGGTCCATAGAGAAAATAAGTAACCAGGTAAGTGACTGTGTTGGAATAAGGACCGTTACATTAGTGTATTTTGCCACCCCATCAGCTGTGGAAATAATGAGGAAGTCTTCTCATCCAAGGAGTGGATTCTAAATCCTGTGACTTTTTTCTCTCTAGGTTCCCATAAAGTCAGTCTGTCCTCTTGGTACCATGATCGAGGCTGGGCCAAGATCTCTAACATGACGTTAAGCAACGGAAAACTAAGGGTTAACCAAGATGGCTTCTATTACCTGTATGCCAACATTTGCTTCAGGCACCACGAAACCTCAGGGAGCGTACCTGCGGACTATCTTCAGCTGATGGTCTATGTCGTTAAAACCAGCATCAAAATCCCAAGTTCGCATAACCTGATGAAAGGGGGGAGCACTAAGAACTGGTCAGGGAATTCTGAATTCCACTTTTATTCCATAAATGTTGGAGGATTTTTCAAGCTCCGGGCTGGTGAGGAAATTAGCGTCCAGGTGTCCAACCCTTCCCTGCTGGATCCGGATCAAGATGCAACGTACTTTGGGGCTTTCAAAGTTCACGACATAGACTGAGACTCGTTTTGTGGAGCCTTAGCATGGATGTGCTAGATGTTTGGAAGGTTCTTAAAACATGGATGATGTAGATACATGTGTAAGACTACTAAGAGACGTGGCCCACGTTGTACAAAACTCACGGTCCTCTCTCGACCCTGTACAGGTCATGTATATACAAAGTCCATAGGGGATATTAAACTCATGGTGATCACACAATGGTTTTACAATTTTGTAATGAATTCCTAGAATTAAACCAAATTGGAAGAGGTATACCCATGCTTATAAAAAAAAATCGCATGTGAGCTATGGAAGGGTCATACATAGTCTCTGGGTCTAACTCCTGGGCCTGTGCCACTGAGAACCTCGAAATTAAGAGGGTACCATTACATTGCAGAGAAATGATGGTTTGAAGGGTTACGTTCTTTTGAATTGTTACATTGCGCTGGAACCTGCAAATAAGTTCTTTTTTCTAACGAGGAGAGAAAAATATATGTATTTTTATATAATATCTAAAGTTATATTTCAGGTGTAATGTTTTCTGTGCAAAATATTGTAAATTATATTTGTGCTATAGTATTTGATTCAAAATATTTAAAAATGTCTCACTGTTGCCATATTTAATGTTTTAAATGTACAGATGTATTTAACTGGTGCACTTTGTAATTCCCCCCGAGGGCACTTGTAGCTAACGGGGAAGAATACTGGTTCTGGTGACCACATGGAGTTTGTTTCTTTATTCTTTTTAACTTAATAGAGTTTTCAGACTTGTCAAGCCTATGCAAACAAAAAAAATTAAAATGAATATCTTGAATAATAAGTAGGATGTTGGTCACCAGGTGCCTTTCAAATTTAGAAGCTAATTGACTTTAGGAGCTGACATAGTCAAAAAGGATTCACAATAGGCTACTGAGATCTGTCAGGAGTATTTATGTAATTATCGAACAGGTGTCTTTTTCTACAAGAGCTACAAATTGTAAATTTTGTTTCTTTCTTTCTTTTTTTTTTTAATAGAAAAGATACTGTGGTTTATTAGCCAAAACACAATCTACTTTTTAAAATTTAGTGAAAGTTATTTTATTATACTGTACAATAAAAGCATTGTCTCTGAATGTTAATTTTTTTTTTGGTACAAAAATAAATTTGTACGAAACCCGCTTAGTGCTTCCTGTTCTTGTTCGCTTTCGTGTGGGTCTTGCTCTGTGATCCTGTTCTTCCCAATATGATAATGCAGCGTCTATCTTTCTCCAAAGGTTACTGGGAGAAGCACAGATTTAATTAAAAACTAGGAACAGATTCAATTAAATTAATGAACCTTGGAATCTGAGAAATGATTTGCAGGGGATTTGTATGCAAGGATGTGGCCAGAGAGGAAACAGGGTCTTCACTCAAAACAGAGAAAAGTTTGCTCTCCTCGGATCGTGAGAGAAACAGGGTGCTTTGAGCTGGGGGAAATTAGGGCGTGCATGCTGTCCCTTACACGTTTCCTCATGGAAATCTGTGTGGATGAGCTGTCTAAACCACAGCGGTTACTCATGACAGGCAGAGACCAGAAAACAGTCAGTTTGGGAAGACGCAGGAAGCCATTATCTGAGATACTCGTCATTTGAAGGTAAATGTTTTAGGATGATGACCAGAGCTTAGAATGGAGGCAGGAATAGCAGATGGTACAGAGAAGAAATTCTAAGTTTTAAACAGCAGAGCTCTCATGGTGGGACTGGATGGCACTGGCCAAATCCACGCACTATCCTACGTCTGTCAGTAAATCCGAGTCCGGACAGTGCGAAACGTGACTTGGGTGCTGTGTGCCCTGGTGGCTGCTGCTTGTTTTCAGGAAGAATTTCGACGAGCAGCCGAGTTTCTGTAGCTTCCTCAGGCACGGAATCTAGTCACAGCCTCGTTAGCTAAGCCCAGCTTGCAGCCCGCTCCCGCTCCTGCAGGTTCCGCTTGCTCATTTTGTATTAACTTGGTGAGTGTCAGTGATGTGTAAGCACAGTACCGGGCCCCATGGTTACCAGGGCAGGTCTCCCAGCCCCGGGCTCCTGCTAGAGCTGCTTCCGCTTATGCTAGATGTGACAAGAAGCCCGCATGTCCTGCCTGGTCCAAATCTTGGGAATCTCAGAGTCTAACATGAATATCAAATAGGAAGTGGAACAAAAGTCTACAAGGTACACACAGAATGTACACTATTAGTTTTTACTTGGGGGCAGCATTTTATTTTGTTTTTGATTTTTGTTTGTTTATTTTTATTTTTTTGATACAAACCTAAAGCAAACACCTTAGGGGAAGAAAGGCTTATGCAGGCTGAAGAGTTTAGAGATTTCCATCCATCACAATGGATGGATGTGCAGTATACAGTGGGCAGTCAGGAAGCAGAAAGCTGCAGGTGGCTCTTTCCATCCAGACTGGCTGTACCTTCCTGATCTAGGTGCTTCTCCATCCAGACTGGCTGACCCTCAAAATCAGCTCTCCATCAAGAATAACCAACTCACACTCTCTCAAAGATGAGGGGGCGGTGTCAGGATCGCCTGAGGTGATTCTTAGGGGCCTTCCAAACTCTGAAAACAACATGGCTTCATGTGATGCCAAGAGGAGCCTCCTTGGAAGACCTGGGAGGGTCAGCCACAGAGTGATGGGGTTTTATGAACACTACGGTACCTGCAGGTTCCAGGTTGCTCCCCACCCCAGGACAATAATGACTTAGTGATGTGCTTAGAAATCAGTCAGTGTTTTTAAGAGGATAACAGCAGGGACGGGACATAGCAGGAGGCCACCTCTCTTCTAGTCATGCCTCCGTTTGCCAGGCTGTGAGCGACATGCTCTAAATGGGTTTTAAATGCAGGAGGGACACACAGTGCTTCCCTGCTTTCCTCTCTTCCTTCTTTTTGGCTTCCCCATGCATCTCTTTCTTGATTCTGCTCTCCACGATTTAAGCCTCCTATCCTCACCTGCCCAGACTCCTATGCCTCCCCTTGTCCTAGCGTGCTTTCTGTGTCTGTGACAGAAGCCACAACAAAAGCAACTGGGGAGGAAAGGGTTTATTGGGCTTACTTGTTTCAATTGCAATCTATGAGAGAGGGAAGTCAGGGCAGGACCAGAGGCAGAAACTGAGGCAGAGACCATAGTGGAGCACTGCTTACTGGCTAGCCTGCTTTCTTATAACACCTACACCCTCCATCTACGTCACCACTGCCCACAGTGACCTGGACCTCCCTGCATCAGTCAAGAGAATGTCCCACAGACTTACCCAGAGGATGATCTGATGCAGGTAATCCCCCGGTTGCCGTTCCCTCTTCCCAGATATGTCTAAGTCTGTGTCAAGTTGACAAAAATTGACCAGCATACTCATGGTCCTTAGGAATAAGGAGGTTGTTGGGTCTCCTTGAGATGAGACTCGAGATGTCCCCACCCTGCTACAACTGAATCGGAGGGAGGCATGGGGAGACCGTGTCAGGAAACCCGTGTCTAATGGATGTAGTGGGTCTGAGCTGCTGGCTCATTCTACCTGCTGCATTTCAGCTCTCTTAACCTGCCAAGCCTGGGGGAGGAGAGCATGCCAAGTCCCAGGTTATCTGTCTTCCTGAATCAATTTTTACAGCCACACCAGGCCCATGCATCCAAAAGAGGACATGAAGCGAGTCTTACTTAGTGTGTTTGCTTTCTCCAATGTCTCTCACTTTTTTTTCATTCATTTTCAAAAACACAGTTTGTTCTCTATGTGTTGGTGTTTTGTCTGCAGCATCGTCTGTGTATCCTGAATGTGCCTGGTGCTTTCAGAGGCCAGACAAGGGTATCAGAGGCCCTGGAGTTGGAGTCAACAGACTGCTGCGAGCCACCACGAGGGTGGTAAGAACTGAACTTGAGTCCTCTGGAAGAGCAGTCAGTGGTCTTACCTGTAGAACCATGCCACCTCTCCAACTCCTGTCTCATTCATTTTTATTAGACTATCTTGAAATTTTCCCTGGAGAGATAGCATATTTCCTCGGTGACTTTGGTGGGCAGTTGCACACTCAGGACCCATCCTTTCTGTCTGTGTGCTCTTACTGGATTGGTTTGACATAGCAATACCGCTCTACTCTGTGCTTCGGAGACAAAGAACTTTGACTCACTTTGTGACCTTACCTTTGACTCTGGGGTCATGATGGGCGCGCCACACGCACGTCCCCTTCTCTTTGACTTGTTAACGGAAGCATGTGCTCAGTAACTGCAGTTATAAATGCTAATTAGTTATGGGCTTGCATTGTTATGATTCAGCTGTGTGTCACCTCTTATAGTAACACATGTACATATGTTATATTTCAGCAATAAACAAATATCCTTTAATAATATGCTTATGACAATTCTCTTTTGTTCTTTTTTAACCTTTAAAGATTTTTGTGTGTGTGAGAGAGAGAGAAGAGAGAGAGAAAGAGAGAGAAGAGAGAGAGAATGGAGGAGAGAGAGAGGGAGAGAGAGAGGGAGGAGAAGGAGAAGGGAGAGGGAGGGAGAGGGAGAGAGGAGAGGAAAGGGGAGGGGAGGAGGGAGGAGGGAGAGGGGAGAGGGGGAGGAGGGAGAGGGAGAGGGAGAGGAGAATGAACATCTGTCACACTAGTTTAGGGGCCAAAGGAGGCCTTCTGATCCCCTGGAACTAGAGTTATAGGCCATTGCGAGCAGCTTGACGTGGGTGCTGGGAAACGAATTCAGATCTCGGTGTGAACTCTTAACTGCTAAGTCACCTCTTCAGCCCTGTTTTCATTTTGGTAACTTGGAATTCTATTGGGAGCTTGGCACTGTGGCATCTCAATCCGCATCCAGGCTGTTCTGTTTTAATTAGACATGGCCTAAACCAGGAGCTTTGTCGTCGGAGCACAGAAGATGGATGTCCCAGATCAGGCGAAGAGCACAAATGGCTTCTCTTCTAGCTTTACTCAGACCTTCCGTGTATCAGATGCTGTCCACCCCCACTGGGAAGACAACTGTGACTCAGCTAATCAATTCCAGAAAAACCTGCACAGACATGCCCAGAACTGTGCTTTCCTGTCTGTCTGGGAATCCTATAGTAGTTCAGCGGATTTGCCTCATAAAATTAACTATCATGCTACATTGAGGACACTGAGTCACCTATAACATAGCCTAGAAGAAGTTTTTATTTTAGAAACTCAAATGTACTTAGACGAAGACAATATCACTTCTCGACTTGGTGGGGTTACCATAGAAACAAATCTCTGATCATTCCCACGAATGAGTATCTAGATTAAGGTTGCTGAAGTTAGACCTTGAATGTGGGCAGAACCATTCCCTAGGCTGAGTTCATGCCCAGGTTGGTTAGTACAGGAGTCTATGGGAGGGTGGCCTGTGGGGATGAGAGAACAGACTTGGGGATGAGATTCCATGTTAACCCAGGGTCACGACCATTAGTACCAGCATCTGTTTAGCTCAGAGCATGTAACTCAGGAAGAAGACTGGCAGGATCAGCAGAAATCATCCAGATGCTGAGTGGCTACCCAGATACCAGGAGGTGCCACGTGCCTGTTGGCCCTAGGCAGAGACAAAGAAGACCCTTTGCAGGGTGGATTCTCAAAGCTTCCATGAAGTCCTGCCCTTGAAACTATGATGACTGTTGACCTCTTAATCGGTACAGCCCCTCAAACAAATGTAACAAACAAATCTGGTGGCTTAGGGCTGCAGAAATGCGTTTGCTTTACTTCTGGACTAGAAGGCTGAAACGAAGGGGCTGGCCGGGCTATGACCTTCTGGAGATTCTGAAGGTCACTTCTTCACCTCTTTGTCTTCCAAGGATTCAAGGAATACCTAGTACCTTCCTTGTTCCAAACTCTGCCTCTGCCCCGTCTCCACACTTCTCTGTACCTTTGGTTTCTAGTCCTCCACCTGGGCTCTTTAGTTTGTGTGTGGGCACCAGCACATCGTAGCTGGAGAATGGAGGCTCGAGGACAACTTCTTCATGGAGTTGATTTTCAACTCAGTCCTGGGTCTTCACATCAGGGCACCGCTACCTACTGAACCACCCTACCAGCTTCACCTTTTCTTTCTTATAAAGGCACAGGCGTGAGAGTCGGGGTCCACCCTGACCGCATCATCACATACTGCCTTACATATGCGATGACTGCTTGACTAAGGAAAGCCACATTCATGAGTTCCAGAACTTACAGGCCATGGACATGTCTTTCAGTGGGCTGACCATTCCACCTATGAGACTCTCCCAAGTATCATGTCCAAAGTCCCAGCTGCTCTGTAACCACTCACCCTCCTCCTCCCTTTTGGGGCGTTGCTTGAGGGAGGGATTGGGCCTGAAGAGACTGATGTATGAAAACAACAAACACAATACAGAGCGACACACATTCCTATGTCTGCAGATTTCTAACACCGTGGAGGCAAACCCCAGGGGAGGTACACAAACACCAACATGGAACTGTGTTGGAGAGGTGGGATTATGGCTGTTTTCTTACTGCTAGCATTGAAACGTCTTTTCAGTAGAGGAAAGAGACTGTGGCCTTTGGAACAATCTAGGTTCTGAGCTCTGGGCCTGTGTGCGTTTGAAGTGGAACACCCAGGGGCTTGGGCAGAGCACCGGAGAGCTGGAATAGGAAGGAGGCAGCTTTTAGATTTGACTTGGATTATATTTTGTTTCATTTTTTTCTAATTGGATTTTTTTAATTTACATTTACAAATGTTATCCCCTTTCCCTATTTCCCATCCATAAGCCCCCGATCCCATCCCCCTCCCCCTTCTTCTATGACGGTATTTCTCCCCAACTACCCCCACTCCTCACTCCCCACCCTGACATTCACCTACACTGGAGCATCGAGCCTTGGCAGGACCAAGGGCCTCTCCTCCCATTGGTGTCCAACAAGACCATCCTCTGCTATATACGCCGTTGGAGCCATGGGTCTGTCCATGTGTATTCTATGGGTGATTAAAGGGTAAAAATACCTGTGGGAGGGTAAAAATACCTGTGGGAGTCAGGCTCAGTCACCACTACTGACTGCATCACTTTCTCCTAGAAGAAGTCTTCCCTCCATCTTCCTGATTCTAACGATGAGACCAGGAAGCAGGATGCTGCTGAAGAAGGGAGAACGCAGTCCAGCATGCCTCAGGTGTCCATTTAAGGGACTCAGAGTTAATTTTTCAAAGATTACTTGACGATTCGTTTTCTGTCATCAACAAGGGAGTAGCAAGACAAACAGAGATAAATTAATTGAAATGTTTCCTTAGCATGTAACTGCTCAAACAGAGATGGTATCCCCGTGGCATGGATATTTAATCAGGTTTGCCTCTTTGTGATGGATTGTTACAAGAAGCTCCGAGTTAAACTGTATCTCTTTCAATGATATAACAGAGCTTATGGAGAAAGGATTCCTCTTTAATAGAAATTGTTTTGTCACACCCAAAGTCCTATATAGGCCCAGGGGGTGTCAGCCGAAAGAAGTCTAACCTGGAAGACTAAGGGCATCTACTGCTCTTGGAACACAGGTAGGCCTATGGCCTGTCAGCACTGTGAGAACTCAGATGTTCAATCAGTAAAATCTGATGAAAGGAAGTAAACTCTTCAGGATCCTCTGAAGAAGCAAGTAGAGACATATGATCAATTAGCTGTATTTCTCATGACAGAGATCCACCATTCGCCTTGTCACACCTGCAAGGGTGACTGTTTCTGCCAGAGTTCCTCTCAGGTGGCTGACCCTATGGATGTCAAGTGAATTCCCAGTATGTAGAGACGTGCGTATATTCTCTCTGTTCCCATTCTCTGTACATTTCTGTGTCAGATCCACACCCCTCACTTTAGCAAAAGAAAGTTCTCTCTTTATCCCCGAGGAGCACTGTGTTAGATTCACTTGTCAAAGATACCAATAAGCCAGGAAGAAGTGTTGTCCTACACCTAGGAGACTCGTGCCACCTTGTGTCCACGTCTAAAGATTGTGAGCCCTGCAGCTGTGCTATGTGCCTGTGATCCCAGCACTTGGGAGGCAGAGGCAGAACTCTGTGAGTTTGAGGCCAGCCTGGTTTGGAGAGCCAGGGGTGCACAGAGAAATGCTGACTTGAAAAACCAAACCAGACCAAACCAAACCAAACCTAACCCAACCAAACCAAACCTAACCAAAAATGGATGGAGAAATTTCAGGTAGATGAAAGTGTTGAGACTCTTGTATACTGAACATTATTTTAGGGCTGTTTTCCTACAGTCTGTTTTAACTCCTATCACTGTTCTACATAGTAACTGACAGAATTCCTCTTTGCAGACTTAAAAAACAAAAATGGAATCTGCAGTGTGTGTGTGTGTGTGTGTGTGTGTGTGTGTGTGTGTGTGTGTGTGTGTATGGTGTGTATGTATGTGGGGAGTATATATGTTTATGTTGTGGTGTGTGTGTTTGTGGTGTGTGTGTGTGGTATGTTTGTGTGTGTGTGTGTGTGTGTGTGTGTGTGTGTTTGTGTGGTGTGTGTGTGTGTGTGTGTGTGTGTGTGTGTGTGTGTGTGGGTGTGTGTGTGTGGGGTGTGTGTGTGTGTGTATGTGGGTGTATGTGTTTGTATTTCTGGTGTATGTGTGTGTATGTTGTATATGTGGTGTGTGGGTGTGTGTTGTGTGTGGTGTGTGTATGGTGTGCATGTGTGGTCTATGTGTGAAATGAACATAAATGCAGAGCTTTCTCAGGCTTGCTGGCTGCTGCAAGAGAGCTGACTGACGTAGGTCCTTCTACCTTAATCGCCCTCTCACTTCCCCCTGGCATTTCCCATCCTTCAGTCCCTCACATTAGTCCCTCCTCCTCCTGATCTTTCCTTTGTGGGTTTCTTCTGATGCTTACATTTTAATCATATTCATCTAAGGTGCCACTGATTATGTGTTTCCCATTGCCTTCTGACTGTTTGCTGGGTGTCACCTTTCTGTTGTTGTTGTTTTCTTTAATCCTCTTTTACAGTCCTGTCGTTATTCCCCTCCCGGTCCACACTCTGACTGTTCCTCATCCCATACCTCTTCCCCCTGTCTCCAAGAGGATGTCCCCACCCTCTTCCCCACCAGACCTCCCCACTCCCTGGGGCCTCAAATCTCTTGAGGGTTAGGTGCATCTTCTCTCACTCAGGACAGACCCGGCAGTCCTCTGCTGTATATGTGTCAGGGGCCTCATCTCAGCTGGTGTATGCTGCCTGGTTGGTGGCTCAGTGTCTGAGAGATTGCAGGGGTCCAGGTTAGTTGAGACTGCTGGCTCTCCTATGGAGTTGGCCTCCTCCTCAGCTTCTTGTCACCTTTCTTTAGATGAAGAACACAAGTGGCTTTAGAACAAGGAGGTCCGTTCTTCATGCTTCTCTTACATTCCCACAGACACTGAGTGTGTAACAGAACAGAGAGGACGCCATTAGAGGATGCTTGATGTGGGATGTGTGAGTCTACCTGGGTCCTCTGTCAGTCATAAGCATCCCCAGCACTTATGGGTCCTTGGAATTCTCATCCCTATTTTTTTCTGGGCTACATAACATGGAATGAGTGAAATGTGGTATGTTTACATTGAGAATTCTTTCAGGTTCAGGGCCAGTACCTGGGCCCCCACGGCAGTAGGTTGAGGACCGCTCGGGCAAAGAATACAGTGGTGTGAGATCAGGATCCTAGACCCAGTTTTCAATGACATTTTAAACTTGGGATAAAAACTTAACTTTCCCCTAACGCTACTTCTTTGTTCATAAAATTGAAATAACAACGACCATGCAGTCTACCTTTCTAATAACCAAGTAACTTATCTTCTGAGTTTTCGAGAGTTCATGTAAACAGCACATGCAACGTTGAGCCCCGGTTTGTGAGCTCAGCGCTCACATCTTTCCTGAGCTTTCTCCATGTCTGCTCTCTCTTGACCCTGGTTTGGTGGCACCTCACCAATGAGCATTTTCTAGGGGAGACCAAGGGACCAATCAGTTCCTGCCCAGGTTTCTGGAGTGAACTTTGTGTTCAGATTGCAACATCGTTGGAGAGATATAGAAAGCAGGCAGGAGGGTTGGGGATTTAGCTCAGTGGTAGAGGGCTTGCCTGGGACACCGCAAGGCCCTGGGTTTGGCCCCCAACCCCAAAAAAAAAAACCAAAAAAAAAAAAAAAAGACCCCCCAAAAAAAAAAAAAAAAAGCAGGCAGGAGGAGCAAGATAGGGATTTACAGACAGCATAATAGCAGTGAGTGACAACAGAGTGTGTTCATGGGAAATACTTGGAAAAGTGAGATGCTATGTGTTCTCACTACAAAAGGCTAACGGTACAAAATAATGCACTTAACAAAGGATGTGTGTTTCAAAGCCTCATGACGTCTAGGACAAATGCATGTAATTTTGTTTGTCAATTTTTAAACTGTGAAATAAAGAAATATTCTGTTTAGATTTGGCATTTCAAATGTTTTTCTCTTGTTGAGCTCCTGTGTGTGAGTTTATTTCTTTCACATTTCCTCTTTCTAAAGTGGAAGGGAGGATGGAAGGCAGAAAGGAGGGTCCCCTGAATCTCAGTTGCGACAGATCAGTTGCTGCCTCTGACAACAGAGTCCACAGAGTCCTCTAAGCAGCCTTGAATCAGAGTCTCAGGGCCAAGGCTTCTCCCTCTGTCTGAGCATATCTGTATCTCCTCTCCCTCTCTCTGAGCATATCTGTATCTCCATGTGGTGGAGAGGATCCAAGCCTCATGGGGGGCCTCCTGGTGAAAATAAGGGAGTCCAAGAAGATAACAGCCTAATTAATTATTCCTCATTAAAATAGGTAACTATTTAAGGACCACCCAGATCTATTGATCTTTCTATCCTATAGCCTCCCAGCCCCAAGTGACTAGCGATTAATAAAGACTGAATAAATTACTGAACAAAATCTAAGTAACCCTTCTATCCCCTTCTCTTCTCTCCCCCTCTTCTTCTCTTTGGCTTCTTTTGTTTCTCCTGTTCCAGACACATGAGTTCCAGCAGAAAGAAAAGTCTACAAAGAACGGAAATGTGTGTCAGATCACAAG
This sequence comes from Rattus rattus, assembly GCF_011064425.1. Lineage (NCBI taxonomy): Eukaryota > Metazoa > Chordata > Mammalia > Rodentia > Muridae > Rattus > Rattus rattus. The sequence goes on from NC_046165.1 coordinate 46,143,289, forward strand.
GACTGGTCAGAGAAGGTAGACTTGGGACATTTGCTTTTATATCTGTGTATGTTGGGGTGGCACAAATTAGGGTGGTTTTATCTGTAGGTAGCAGCTATTCCTAAGTCAAAGTGGCTTCAATACTGAGAAGATTGTTTTCCAACAGAGTTAGAAACCCAGCAGTAGGTCAGGCTCTGCGGACTCCAGAGTTACGATTCCTCCACCCAGCTTATGTTCTGCTTCCTGTGTTACCTTCATCCCCAAGATCACAGCAGATCCGGTCTCAAGCCCAGACAGAACAATGTTCATAAGAAGAAAGGAAGCTCAGGGATTCCCCAAGACTTCATTTCTAAATGCTAAGTATTGACAGCTATCAAAGTTTAGATCTTCAAAATGCAGAACAAAAGGTGATAATTCTCTTCCTCTTCTTCCAGATGATGACGGTGGTGGTGGTGGTGGTGGTGGTGGTGGTGGTGGTGGTGGTGGTCGTCGTCGTCGTCGTCGTCGTCATCATCATCACCTCTGTTTTTCAGTATGAAGCTTTGACCCTGGGATCTGGTACATGCTGGACAAGGGCTCTATTTACGAACTGAGATTATACCCAGAATCCCCCTTTTTATTTTGAGACAGGTGCCAAGGTGTATCTTAACTTTATGATCCTTCTAGAAAAGTTGGATTACAGGCATGTTCTACCAGCCTGAGCTTACATTCCTCATTCTTAGCAAAGAGTCCAATACAGGACTTCGTTAGGAGAGCCTTGGATTCTCTTATCAAGGTACTTGGAAGATGACTTTTAAGTGAGGGCTGAACTCTATGTTTTCCTTCAGAACCAGTGGGTACTTCTTCTCTGTCATGCTTTAGACATGAAGGGAGATACGCTGAAGGCTTGGTTCCCTAAGCATCAGAGGACAGGTGTGTGGATTTTAGGAAGGAATGAGACCCTGAGAACTTCCCTCATGGGAGTGTGAGGACATTCTTAGCAAATGGAATCCAAGTGGATGAAGGTCACTGGGGGGGTGACCAGAACATATAATCTTACCCACTAACCCTTCCTCCCCCAACCCTTTGTCTCAGTTTCCTGACTGTCAGGAGGTGAACAGCTTAGTTCCACTAGACCCTCCTGCCATCATCTTCTCCAGCCGGGGATCGTGATTGAAAACCAAACCTGTGAGCCAAAATGTCTTCTCCTTTTAAACGGTTTCCCTCTGGAAATGACCACAGTGGTGAATGGGCTAACAACTTATTCCTGGGGTTGTTGGTGTAAGGCGTGTGTGTTTAATCAAAGATAATCCGTCTGACAAGGACTCATGTCCTGAGTTCTCCCCTTTGGGCTGATTAGCTAACCATATTATAGAAGGCAATCTTCCCCCAATGGAATGAAACAAAATCCTTGCCTGTGCGCATCAAGTGGAAAACAGCAGCCACATTGGCTGGCTGCTCTGTGGCCCCTGCCCCAGCAGCTGGGTTTTGGCTCATTCACACCCTCCACTCTTTTTCTCAGAAGAAGCTCCTCGCTGAGCTACTTTTTGTTTGCTCCTTTGTGAGACTCTGAGATTAGTCATGTTTTTCTTCTAACACTAGTTTCTGTACTAGAGACTGTATTTTCTAGTATGCATGTCATGGGGCTGTGTAACAACGTCTCACCAGTACAATGGGAGTAGAAATGAAATGTCACTTATATGCCCTAAGAGGGTTAGGAAGTGGTTGGCTTTTTGCTTGTTTGTTTGTTTGTTTGTTTTTGTGTGTTGGATCGAAGAAGAAAATTCTGATGTCTAAGAAACCCAGACTAACAGGTTGCAAGAAGTCAGAACCCATGACCTTCTGATGGAGAAAAGCCATGCCCACGGTGCCACTGGTATGTGAATGAGATGTAGACTTCTGTTTTGTTACCCAACAGATACTTTGAGATTTATTTATTATTGGAGCTAGTACTGCTCTTCATGCATATATATATATATGCTATTTTAAAACACAGAGCTATTAAGCCTGTCTTAGTGATCTTATCATGAAGATCACACAGTCCTAATGTGACTTCTCTGCCATTCCACTCATCTCAGCAGGGCTCCTAATTCCAGTCTTTATACATGAAATACTTACCTATCAGAAAGCTACAGCCTTCTACTTTAGCCTCATGCTCACAAGTGCAATGACTCCTGTACTTAGATGCCCAGCACAGGCCTGAGTCCCTGATACTGCCAATTTTTCAACTAATTCCGTGGCTATTGGTGGAGACAGCAGTATGCACAGGGAGACCCATGGAAGAGTTCAGAGATAGAATTCCAAGTCCAGTCCCCTCCAAGGTCTTGTTACAGAAGGAGTTGTAGACAGCCTTTGCATTCAATTACTTTTTAGTGACTAACCACTACCTGGAAAACACACACACACACACACACACACACAACACAAACACACACAGAAACACAAACACACACAGACACACACACAGACACACAAACACATACAAACACACACACAGACACACACACACACACAGACACACACATATGTACACTCAGCAATTGGACCATAAAAATTAAAGTTCATTATCAAGAAGAGAACACATTGTTAGATGTCTGGATAACAAAAGACTTTTATTCCATAGATTCGGAAAGATTCTGGCCTTCAGAGAATTTAATATATGTCCTATTTTGAAGAACCTCGTTTTCTTCATATCCCGCTTATTTGTAATAGGATAATTTTGGGGATACCAAGAAGAGTAAATTGGCCTATCGCTGACCTATGACTTAGCTAATAAAAGAAGCTATGGAATAAGTAGAGACTGGTGAGTCTGCACTGGGGATACAACATCAAACAAATTGGATTGTGTGCTGTGGGAATTGGAGTGGGCAGGGCCTCTGACTGGTTTCAGTCTTCCAACAAGAGCTGTATGCCTTAAACTGGGACAGACTAACTCTTCTGATGGCTGGCACTTTCCTCACACTCCATGCACAGACAGAGCTGATATGAAACCAAAGTAGCACAAATTCCTCTTGGCAGTGGTCCCAGCAACCCAGACTCCACTCTACTTCCTGTCTCCTGTCCCATATCATGACTGATACCAGAAAGGGTCTGGGTGGAGTGATAAATGTGGATAAGGCTTAGTAATCTTTCAACTTCCATGAAGGAAACTGTCTTGAGTTCAAGAGAATAATAGTGGAAAAGGTCTCTGCAGACGTCTGTGGGCACCATCTTGGGTCAAGAGACTTAGTGGCAATTTAGTGCTCCATTTATTGAAACTCTATCAATGCTAGATAAGTAGTAAGAATGAAGGGATTAATGATAGACTTCCCAACTTCCACGACAGTGTGAAGGGGACTATAATGTCCACATAAGATAAGAAGTGTCGGAACAGAAATGTACCTCAGGTTAGGGGAGCACAGAAGGAGGGTACAGTGTCCCACAGAGGAATCCAGAGAGAACTTCCAGAAGACAGTAACTGAGACAGGTTCAGAATGTAGTTAGGAGTCAAACAGGTAAAGGACCAGAGAAGGAAGAGGTGGTTAGGTTGACCTTAAAGTGCCAAGAAGAAAGTTGACAGTCTACAAAATCATGAAGAGCTGAAGTAAGGAAAGAGGCTCCAACAGAGGTGGGTCCTAGGTGGAACAGGTGCATGTGTGACAGCCAACAGTAGACCTACAGGACTTCCCGACCCTGTCACACCAAGGACCACACCTCCATCCTACTTAAAGCCAGAGTGGAGTCCATAGAAATATTTCCACAGAAAATGTCTTTGCACTCAAGTAGGGCAACTTGGTTCATTGTTTTGGTGAGGGCAGGGACTGTGAGATATGAAGAGGCTAGGTCACTAAGTGGGTGTGACACACTAAAAGGCTCTGAAAACAGACCCTCCTGGCCTACTTTCTCACCCAAGACACAGTGAGATGTTTCAGGGGCTCAGCCTAGCAGATGTTTGCTTCTGCTTGAATAGTTCTGGGATCTGCTGTTGATATTCATGTATGTTCATTTCTGTTCTCCATTCCCATAGTGGGAAGATCAAATGGCCCCACTGTCTTCTAACCGGATGTCCTTATGTGGTGATATGTGGACAGGGGAATGGAATCCATAGGTGAGGAGTCTTTGTGGTCTCTTTCCTTTGCTGTCACTACGAGGAGCTTCCATAGCATAGCTTCCAATGCCTCAGGAGCCTGGAGTAAGTGGAACCAGAGAACCTTGGACAGCCGCCTCGTTTAGCTTGTTGTTGGTTACTTGCTTTTTATCATGGATGTTGAGAGCCGTGCCACTTGGCAGTATACTCCCCATTAGCTTTGCTATCTGTAACAGTTCTGACGTGTGGTAACCATGGTGACAGCTGTTAAACTGTTTTAGAAGCTTGGAGGCTGCTGCGGCCTATCTCAAACTGGTTGAAATCACCGACCTTCCAGCTAGACCTGCACAGTTGTCTGCCTTCAACAGGACATCCTATCTCTACATATGTCGCTAGGTTTTGAGCGTGTGTCCTGTGAAGGGCCGTGGCTTGTTTACACACTCACAGAGCAGCGGCTGCCTACCTTTCTCCACACCCCAGAAAATCTTGTTTTCTAGTTCCCAAAACTTCTCTAAACTTTATCTCCAGGAAGGTTTGGGGTGCTCCCTCCTCAGGTTAGGTTGTGTCATAAGTAAAGCTCTTGCCTGCCAAACCTCACGGATTGAGTTGCAGTAGGCAAAATGAGCTTGGTTTGCTGGGCTGTGTCATTGGTATATTATGAGGCAGATACTCTCAGTGGTGCTCGATAGACAGGTAGGGTAAGCAGGAATCAACTGCATTTGCGTTTGGAGTGGCTACTTGTGGACCAAACATTTCCTGGGGAGATGCACCATACCCATACTCCAGATAGGGAGCCCATATACAGATACCACCAGAGTTCAGTTTGGTAAGCCAATGAGTTATATTGGGGTTACTTACAGGAATATGGGTGGGGGTTACTTAAAGGAGCAGAAATAACTCAGTGACAGCTGCACCACCAAAGCTCACCCCAGCATGGCAATGATCACAAAACTTGGAAGCTACAGCACATTGCACAGCCCACAGGCAGCTCAACAGGCTGCAGAGTATCCTTTCTAGCTGTTTAAGTGGTTCTAAACCTCTTTCAGGCAACTTAACTAGTTTTTGATTCTTCCAGGCAGTGGTTCTGGTCTCAAAGTATTCTTTGTAACACAGCTTCTTTCTGTCTAAGGAGGACTCTCAGCTTTTATTGCTTACTAGGGGAGGGAGGGGCCTAGTGAGTCTGATCAGTTTCAGGGACTTCCTGAAGCTATTTTGAATTGTTTACACTCCTGCTTGAGGAGCTCTTTGCAGATTGGAATGTTTCTATCAGGATGGAGGAATTGCTAAGCAATGCCACTGCAGTGTACCCGAGAGCATACAGAAATCTACCTTTCCAGTGGGACTGCCTCTTCCCTGGACTTGGAAAGTTGCTGCCATACATGACTGTTCAGCATCAGGAAGTTCAACTGGACCCAGCATGTGCCCTTGAGATGCTTCGTGCCCTTGAGATGCTTCCAGCCCTTGAAGTGCTCCCAGAGGTCAAGGGCTATACTACAATCCCCATGGAGCACCTCTAACCAGAAGTTGGGGTAGAGCACAGGGAGCTCTATTCCCAGCACACAGACAGACCCATATTGATGAGAGTTTTTGTTTTTTATGGAACTTTGTGTACAGAGCACAGATTGGAAGGTTTCTCAAGAGAAATTACATCCCCACCCCCACTCCAAGTACCCAAAACTTTGTGACTTTCGCCTGAACTCCTTTCCCCTGCCACATCCTCCATCCATGCAACACTTGGGGGCTTAATTTCCAGCACAGGAACATTTTTCTAAAATCAAAAATTCTCTTTAAAATTTCTGCTCTAGTTGGTGCACTGGGGACTGGGAAGAAAACTTTCCTTTCTCTTAAGCATTCTTGGGTTTGATTGAGCGTATTCGAGGTTTGCTTTTTCCACAGTTGTTGGACTGCTCACAAGGAGATCAATAATCATTTCAGGTTCCTCGATGACTTAACAACTGCTTTGGGCCAACTGTACAACCAGTTCGAATGACTGTAGAGATTGGCCATTAAGATGAGGGAAAAACTTATTTCCACAACAATAGTCCATTCTATGTCAGCAAGGTGTGGTGGTCAAGCCCCAGCCACTTTTCTCGAACAGTTGCACTCCTTTGAGACTGAGGTCAGCCTCATGTTCAGCAGGACAATTTTCTGAAACAGGGTTGTGGTCCTGTCACTCAATTTCCAGTAAACCTCATATCATTTCCAGATGCTGACAGTTGCGTGCAAAGCATCTACTAGTGTCCACCTCCTTCTGCAAGCCTTTGTCCTGAAGTCTCTGTTCCTTGGCAGAACTTTATTTCATAAGTCCCAGTCACATACAGAACTACCTGCTGCTTCCAGGAACACACACAAACAAATACACACACACAGACACACAGACACACAGACACACGGACACACACACAGACAGACACACAGACACACAGACACACAGACACACAGGCACACGGACACACACACACAGACAGACAGACACACAGACACACATACACACAGACACACATACATACACTCACACACACGCACAGAGACATACATACACACACACAGACACACACACACACACACACTCGAGTGCGTGCGCACACACACAGACACACACCCCTTTCTTTTTTTCTGCCTCACTGCTTGAGATAATCTCATCTAGCACCTCCCTTTCTTTACCCTGCAGACCACCAGGCAGGCAGTCCCTGCTCTGGGCTCCTGTGACAGTTTGGTTTATCATCACACATTGCATGATAATTATTTATATTCATTAATCTTTTCTCCCCCCTCCTGCCTTGCTTAAAACATAAGATTATATTCTTAAAGCCAGTCACCAAGGTCTATTCCCTTATTTCGTCATCGCCTCCTCCTGAGGTCCAACTCTCAAACTACTGACGTCCAGCAGTCAGAAGCCTCCTTTTGGCTGCCTTAAGTAACATGCCCAGGTAATTAAATACCTCATCCTAACATGGGTGTCCCTTCTTGCCTTTACAAACTGAATTAGCCTATGGACCATGTCTGTCTCCTCTCTATCCTGAGGCAGGCCTTTGTTCTTCTGTCTGACCCCCTCACTATTCCTCCCCCTCTCCCATCTTCCCTTTCCCTTCTTCCTTCTCCATCTCCTCTCTTGCCTCTTATTCCATGCCTTTTGTCCCTCTAGGACAAAGAAATCTTATTTGTGCTGAGAACTCGGTTTTGGGATGTCCTGTGCCTATACTGAGTCCCTTCAGTAATGACAATAGTGGGCACTAGAGTCAACCAGATCTGAGTTAAAACCTACCTTCTACATGACCTGAGACAAATTGGTCTTCTCATCTAATATGTGAGTTAGCAATTATTAAATAAAAAATTACTCTGAAACTCAGTGGCTTGAAATGATAATTGATGGTCATATAATTCACATGCACAGATTGGCTGTGAGTGGCCAGGTTTATTTCTCTCTACAGACACTGTGTGTGTACAGGGGTGGCCCAGTTCCCCCTCCTCCTAGAGCAGGCAGAACATCCTGCTGACAGGAGAACCACAGAGTGAATGGTGATGGTATGGAAGAATGTCATGTAGACATTTCATTTCAATGGTCAAGCAAGTTAATGGTCAATTAGTAAGATAGAGGGGAAAGACCACACACACACACACACACACACACACACACACACGAGGTGGTGGTGGTGGGGAGAGAAACACAGAAGAAATAAACACATGCATATGTACACACAGAGAGGGGAAACACAATTCACACATTCGTACAAAGGGAGGGAGGAGGGGGAAGAAAAGGGAGAGGGAAGGGGAGAGAGAGAAGATAAACAAACAAATCTAAACCACAGTAAGTGAAGGGCTTTCTCACCTTTAGCAAAACTCCATTGCACAGGGCCATCCTGGGCATGTCAGATGGTCAGTAAGGTCCTGAACTCTCCTACATACTAGAGGCCAGTAGCATCCCTGCAGCCCGAGAACTAAAAGTAATTTTAGACAAGGTGTCATGAGGTTCACAGACCTGGCCTCTGCTACACAGTGTGGTTATAATGACGAAATTATCAATGGTTGGTGTCAAATTGTTATTGACCTTATATCGTGTTTTAAATGGCTATATTCTATTGCTGCAACTAAGCAGTCAATCTAGTGTCTATATCTATATATATACACATACACACACACATAGGCTATGACAGTGCAATGTGTATATTAAAACAGATGTTTAGAAGGAATTCTAATATTTTTGGAAAACAGAATATTTTTAATTGAAGAAGGATTTGAAATTCTATATGCATGGAGAAAACAAGTTTTTTTATATATATATGGCTGGGTAACTGTATTTGGAAATGTTAAATGACTCTGGTATGATTTGGAGTTACAACCTGAATAGACCAGCCATTCATTGTGGGTGCTGGGTACTGAACTAAGATACTCTAGGAGAGCGGCAAGTGATCTTAATGACTGAGCTGACTCTCTAGATCCCTGAACATTTTAAGGACTGATTTTCCTTAGGTTATTCTGTATTTTTAAAAATTCTTATCAGTGTTAATGTTTTATACCAACATATCAGTTTTAAAATTTTTACTAGTCGAAAAGTTTTGCCAGTTTAAAACATGTCTTAAACTAGTAAAACCAGTTTTACCCTCGTGCAGTCTAAAGTTTATCTAGCAAGCTCAAGCCTGACTTTCCTCCCAACGTTTACCCTTCAAACGTTTTCTTAAAACAAAACAAAAAGCTCCTTAAAGTCACTCTGTTTGCCTCAGTCTTTTAGAGAAAGTATTATTGTTGGCGGTTGATAAATATTTGTGGTTGATGACTTCATTTCATAGAGTAAAGAAAGGGCATCTCCAGAAGCAAATGTGTATAAAGTCAAATTTTAAAGTTAAGAATGCTAGAGTATTAGAGATTATTTGGGAAGGAAGCATATTTATATACTAGTGGAATTTTCAACTGTTATGGTCATTCTAAAAGGCAATCAGGCCATCTTTAAAGTGGTGAGGGAGCTAGAGAGTCAGCTTGGCCATTAGGAGCACTTGGTGCTCTCCTAGAATACCTGAGTTCGGTACCCAGCCCCTGTATTGGTGGCTCACAACCCGTAACTCCAACTCTCGGGCATCCAAGGCCTCTGGCCTTGGAAAACACCTGCATCCATGTGCACACACTCAGTTTCAGACATGCAAACCTATACATTTAACTGAAAAATAAATCTTTACGAATATTTGTATACATAGTATTTTCATGTCTAAGAATTTCTTTTAAATGAATGATCAAAACATGTGTATTAAAAAACTACTGATGGGCCAGTGAAATGCTTCAATGGCTAAGAGCATGGACTGCCCTTCCAGAGGAGCCTAGTTCGATTCATAGTGCCCATGTTGGACCTCTCTCCAATATCAGCTTCCTCGGGCAAGCGACCGCATATGCACATATGTCACATGTGTATATATACACAATTAAAAATAAAACAAGTCCTAAAAAAGACTGCTAAAGATGCTCAATAAAGCATCTGTATTAGAGCTCAAATTGGTAAATGATATTCATCGAATAAGGAATGTGATAGACTATTCTACAAGAAATAAATGCTCTGTTTGTAAAATTCCAAGATGCTATTAGGAAATGCTCATCACCTGTTGGTGTGGAAGGACTGTGTCTCCAGCACTCATCTATGTAGTCTACTTGCATTTAGTAACAGACGACTGCCTAGCTTAACTCTGCAAAGACACATTGTCTCCCACCTGCCTGGGAATGACAATGAGACTAAACTGAGATTAGCATCCACCTAAAGATGGCTCATTTAACCGCTTGTCTGTCCTGTTTCTGCTCCTTACTTTGGGGTTGGAAGTTAGATATCGTATTCATGAACCAACTCAGCTCACTCATTTAGAGCCTCAGCAGGTACATAAGTGAGACCAAAAAGACTTGGGGTCCTGGACACCCTCATAAATGAAGACCATGAGTTTCTACTTAAGGAACAGAACCCATTAGTTTTGTAGAGAAAAGCCTTGTACAACACTGTACCTTGAGGTCTTTGTCAACAGTGTCTTTGCCTGAGTTGTATCTAAACATGAGCTGGTGCCACTCGTATTCTAAAGGAACAACAGAGACATTAGATTATACCAACTATGGAGCAGGCAGCGAGGAAACAGATGTTGCAGGCTGGGGTCTCAAACAATGGCACTACACTGGGAGAAGCTGGTCCTGGGAGAACTTTGAAAGATGACTACCAGCTTACCCACACTTGGAACTCTGGAAGAAATAGTGAGACAAAATCAAAATGCTGGTTTCTGTTGGCTGTTCTTTGATGCTGTTGGTGAGAAAGATGAATTTTGGCAGGAATTTACCAGTGTGCAAGCAGAAATGGCAGGAAGCGCACTGTGGTAGGGACCCCCCTTGTGTTTGGAACTTCAACCTGAATAGACCAGCCCAGTCCAGTAATTTAGTCATCTCAGAGCTATTTCCACACCATAAACAGAAAGAGATAATACGTTATCTATGGACCTTCCTCTGGGATCTGTTGTTAATGGAATTAGGAGAGCCAATCAGGCGGCAAGCACAGAATTAAACATACTGTTGTCTCACACAAGCCTGTTATTTCGCATGGCCTCAAAGTTGCTACTGGAGAGAAAACGATCCAAGTACAGACATGGGTAAATATAGGCATATCCAGAAGCTGACGATTTATGTAGACAAGGTTTTGGCTGTCCTTACATGTTCATGAAAATGACTAGAAGCAACTAACCCAGAAAACTGCGAAGAATTTTGAGAGCAGTATGTGATCAAAGAAGCCACAAACCTGGTCTGCAAAAGCTATAATTTTCTCATCCATAACGAAGGCCCCAGGAAGGCTGGGCAGCCCTAAGGAGGACATGAGCCCCCCACACTCGCTATCATTGTGGCCACAGAAATTTAGGGCAAGCAGAGTCTCCAAGAGGTCAGTATACGAAGCAATTTCTCTCAGATGTGAGAATCACTGTCTACAGCCCAAGGAATTTTTTAACTCATCTGAGATGTGTCTCAAGTCTTTCCCAGGGAGATTTCAACATTTGTAAGAAACATAACGATTGCCTCCCATTCACCATGGTCCTATATGGGGTTTTGCCTTCATGTTTGACACCTCTACCAAGGGCTCGGCACTGGGATGGTGTCAGGAAACATGCCCATTGGACGGTACATCCTGGGATCCCAGGGTTACTAGCCCTGGACACAAGACTTTACATCATCCCAAAACCTTGGTGTTTCTGTGAAAGCCACATCTAGAAGACTCTTAAGCATCCCCTTTGGGAGCAGAGTGAATGTATTCCTTGTAATTAGGGGGGTACATAGGGACAGTGGTGACTTCAAGTGAGACTGATCATCTCTGGTACCCATTTTCCTTGTGCCTAGAAATAATTCTTTTATGGTAGAGTTTTCCCAGGGATACTCCTGACTCCTTCCCAGAACTGAGATTACAACCAAGCACTGCCACACTTGCATCTTAGACAGCCTCTGGGGATGAGGCACAGGGCTTCCCAGGGCAAGGTTTTTACCAACTAAACCATTCTTTCAGTCCCCAAGGCTCGTTTTAGAAAGAGGAAGTAGGTTGACTGACTTCTATTTGCTCAGTGCTGCCTTCTCTCTGAATAGCATGAGGCATGATGGATCTGCTTGGAACACATGAGCTACAGGAAAGTAACAATAGCGGGATAATTTGAGCAGTAAGCCGGTGTAGCATCCCTCAGCATCTGTAGGGCATTGCTTCCCAGATCTCTGTGGAAATACTGAAGTCTGCAGATGTTCGAACCCTGTCTATAAAAATGACATGAGAGCTACATATAACCTATACAAGCTTTTGGTATAATTTATATCATCTTTAGGCAAATGCAATGTCTGAACTGTATTTAATACAATTTAAGTAGCCATTTTACTGTATTGGTTGGGGAATCATAACAAGAGAAATGTCTTCACATGTTCAAGGTAGACATTCCCCACCAACCCACCAACCCACCCACCCACCCACCCCCATTATCGTGCTATATAATTTTGGCTGCCTTTGAATACAGATATCTTTGTATCTTTGCCTCCTGCATAAACTTGTGCCACTGTGTCCAGTCCAGGTTAAACATTTTTATATACATATATACTGTATATATACTTAGTTAGGGTTTTACTACAGACACCATGACCAAGGCAACTCTTATAAGGACATTTAATTGGGGCTGCCTTACAGTTTCAGAGATTCACTCTATTATCATCAAGGTGGGAGCATGGCAGCATCCGGGCAGGCATGGTGCAAGAGGAGCTGAGTTACCTCTTCATCTGAAGGCTGCTAACAGAATACTGACTTCCAGGAAGCAAGGACTAGATTGTTAAAGCCTATACCCACAGTGACACACCCACTCCAACAAGGCCTCACCTCCTAATGGTGCCACTCCCTAGGCCAAGCATATGCAAACCATCACATATACATACATCATACGTACATACATATAATTGATATGTGATATATGACATATGGCATACAATACATAATATATGATTTATAATATACAATATACTATATAATGAATGCATAATATATAATAGACAATGTATAATATACAATATTCTATATATAAATACAATCTATGGTAGTTTGAATATACAGATATGGAATCTGAGGATAATGCAACAAACTGTGATTGTTAGTTTTGTCAACTTGGCAGAATCCAGAGTCACCTGGGTAAAGGTCCTCTGGGCATGCATGTGGGAGATTTATGTCACTTGGATTATATAAATTAGTGAGGGAAGACCCATCCAAATTGTGGGTAGGACCACTCCTCAGAGTAAATCCTGGACTGTACAAAGGGGAGAAAGCAAGCTGAGCATTAGCATGCATAAATTCCCTGCTGTCTTTTGTCTCTAGACTTCACATGACTAGCTGCTTCAAGTTCCTAGCACCTTGACTTCCTGACTGTGATGGACTGTGCCTTGTGCCTTGAGATTAAGGAAGCCATTTTCCCCTAGTCTGCTTTTGTCAGAGTATTTTATCATAGCAACAGGAAAGAAGCTCAGACACCATTGGATCGACCTGTGTCTTTTAGACTCTGTAGGAGTGAAGCCTCTTGGGATCCTGAAACACTTGCCCACTTTAGTCTCCATTCATGTAAGCTGAAAGAAAGCTCAAAGCTTGTTGGAAACTCTATACTTTCATGCCTTTGTAATAGAATGTATTCTAAACCTCAGTCTGCCCTAAAATAATCCAATTTCTTAGGTAAGAAAAAAATCCAAGATAAATACCATATACCCATTTCTTTTTAAAAAGTATACACAGGAAAAACATGAAAAGCTAATTATCAAGACATTCCTTTCTGGGTAGCTTTTTTTCTCTCTTCATTTTCCCACATTTGCTTGTTTTGCACATGTATTGATTTTATGGTTAGATTAGAACCAGTAAATGCTATTTCAGATAATAGGTGACCACCAATCACTCATTTATCTTCTGATGCCATGGGGTTGATCAACACTTGTTTGACTATCAAAATATCCTAACGTTCATGAAAAAAAAATGAGACTAGTTACAAGCTGATTACCATGCCTCTTTCAAAGATCCTCATTCTCCTGCTAAGAAACCCGGACCGAGGAACCTGAGTGAGCAGTTGTGTCAGGGAGGAACAGTGCCCCGGGAAAGACCTGCCTGCCTTTCTTCCTCTCCAGATACCTCTGGCAGCCCTGCTCCTCACCCTTTGCAGGCAGCTGTGCTTGTTTTGTTTGTTGGGTTGAAGATTTAGCCAGGTTCACGCTAGTGTGCCAAGTTCCCTCTCACCTTCCTACATCAAACAGACAATGAGTGAATCTGTTCCAAATAAGAACATGCCACCCCTGTGTCCTAACTGCTGTGAGTCCACTTTTATTTGCTTTGTTGTTTTTCTTTTGTTGTTGTTGTTTTTGTTTTTGTTTTTGAACAACTGCTGCTGCACCTGGCTTCCTGCCTCTCCCTGTTCCTCCTCATGAAGTCCGTGGTCAGAGTCGCCCTTTGAAAAGGCATCTCTGATTGTGCTGCGGCTCTGGGTAAGGGTTCTCTAAGGCTGTAAGGCAAGTCTCCTGACTCATCACCCTCCAGGACCCAGCTCTAATCTCTGTGGTTATTACTCACCCCACCCCCACCCAGCCAGCACCCGCTGCATTCGGCACTCGGTGATTCACCTACACTGAATGCCCTATAAGAATTCATTATGAATAGGCTTGACTTTTAAGAGTAATTTAACAGAAAAACCCAGTGGAGAGTACGGAATTCCCACAGTCTTTAACCCCAACTCCAGTCTACCTGTTACCAACATCTTGGATTTAGTGCAGCACGTTTGTTTCAATTGATAAGCTGCCATTGGCACCCTAATCGTATCATGTGCAGGGGAATGATGAAGACAGGGTTGCACTAAGTCATGATGGATTGAGTTTCTGAAATCTGCCTGTTCGGAATCACACGCAACCATAGGTTTCTTTTGCTTAAGTAATGTGCGAACAAGGGCTACTGTGTGCCAACTCATAAATTGATTGCTTGATTCTTTTTATCATGGAATAACATCAGTATATGGACATCCCATGGTAGGTTTATTACCTTATTGACAGATGTGTTGATTTCCATTAGTTTTGATTATGAGTAAAGTTGCTCTAAATACCGAGAACAGGATTTTGTGTAAGCGTGTTTTTAACAACTGAATGCTTTTGTAAAAAAAATTCTTTTGTGCTTGTGTGAATGGGTGAATGTGTGTGCAAACAGCTCTCTCACAGTCTGAACACTGGCTGATTCAGTACATTAGCTGGGCAGAAAGCCACAAGGGTCCTCTGTGGTCCTCCCAGGCTGTGGTCACAGATGTAGAGCTGTGCCTGGCTTTTCGTGTGAATGTTGTGGGTCTGAATTCAGGTTCTCAGACTTGGAGAGGTCATGAGAGCAGGAATGCGATCATGATAGGAAAGGAAAGAGATTTTTAAAGATCTTAGGAGGAAGAAGAGGGAGAGGGGGAGGGAAAGAGTGAGGGGGAGGGGAAGGGAAGGGGAAGGAAGAGAGGGAGAGGAAGAGAGAGAGGGAGAGAGAAAGGAGTAAAATTCAGGTGACCTAAGAACAGAACAGGGCCATCTGTGGGGGTGGGGGCTGCAGGAAGAAGCAGAGCAGACAGGGAAGGGCAGTGGTGGAGGGGGATAAAGAAGACCCAAAGATAACGACGTGTATGAAAATGCCAGAATGGAGTCCATCACTTTGTAAGCTAACTTTAAAACTTACTTTACAGGGAAAATGGCCTTATCTCTCAGGACAGTGACATGAGGGAATTAGAGTTTCATCACATAAGCTAAGGGTGACCTGCAGAGCGTACAGCGCTCTGTAAGCTACTCTTTGAGAATTACCATTGATTATGCGCCAAATGAGGTGCAAGATGTCTCATAGGCATCGACTCGTTTAACACTCACAACACCACAAAGGGCAGACGAGAAATAAACCTACCCTACGGGCAAGGGTAGGGGAAGGAGAGGTAAATCTGAGCTGTGAGCCTCCAGGACACTGCCGGGACCCACTCAATTTTCAGGACAAAATAGTAACTTTCAGGGTTGGAGAGATGAATCTGCAGTTACAAACGTGACTGCTCTTCCAGAGGATCCAGGTTCGGTTCCCAGCACCCCATGTATGTCTCACAGTCACTCCAGTTTCAGGGATCCAGTGCTCTTTTCCAGCTTTGAGAACACACAGGCAAAACTCAATACATATAGAATAAAAATAAATATAGCTTTAAAAAGAGTAACTATTTTCTGTTTTTGTTTGTGATGTCTTCCCAAGTAGCAGAACACTTGTAGGTGGGCTAAAGACAGTTTTTATTTAAAAAATTTGGCCTATTTTAAGTATAATTTTTAGTTATCATACAAAACACCTGGGTTTAACATATTTTCTTTTTAATGGTATTTTGTATATTCTTAGAAAATTTCATACATTTATAGAATTTTATGCAATTTTTATACATTTGTACAACAAAAGGTAAATATGTTATTTATTTTTATCGTCTATCCATCGTTACCTCCTTCAAACTCTCCCTAGTAACCTCTGCTTGTCTCCTCTAAGCTCTTGGACCTTAACATTCACAACTGCGCCGTAGGTAGGCACCAGTTAGCACCAATACTGATTTCCACACTCAGCCATAGATTCTAATGAAATTGCTAACAGGGCACGAGTCACTACTAAGCGGAATTGCGTTGCCCTGGCTCAGAGGCCAAGTTCATACATATGACTGGAAACACTGGCCTTTCTTTGCCATTAACTTGTTCTGCTCTGTGCCTTCCTGGAGTAAGCCATACCCTGCATGATGCCCCGTTACACAGGGACAACACTGGCAGTTACCACTGTTACAGGACCACACCCTCTACATGGAGGAAGTCTGGCAGCCCTGCCCCCCTGATGCCACGGAGGAAATGAGGACCACCAGGACTGCTAAATGGAAACTGGGAATCATCTGGTCTAGCCCCACTCTTTTGGTTGGAGATGCAGAAAACTCAATGAAATTCTCCAGCGCCTTCATTTGTAAGCAGCCTTATCAAGACACTGGCCTTGCCAAGCAAACCCCAAAAAAGTGCACATTCAGTGTATGTTTCAGGGAGAGGAGAAGCATATTTATACTCAGATTATGTCCTTTCTCCAGAAATGGACTCACAGACAGGCACGCATGGCTGTCACCCTGGCATTTATGCACCACGACATGGTGGCAGGTTTTCTATCTGTTCCTTAAATTTGACATCTATCTATAAATCCATCTTGTCACCCGATAAAGAAGGTAAGAGGCATCTTCATTTCTCAAGCATCTTTCTACCTTCACGTCCCAGCCATGATTTGTACTGGAATCTCTATGGATTTTTTAGTCCTGCAGAAGCTTGAATAATGGGTTCTAAGGCAGACAGCATAGTGGAAAGGTGACAGTTTAGAGATAGTATAGTCCTTTAACAGGACTTCGAAAGTCTTGGGAACCGTGTGTCACTGGTAATGTGTCACTATGTAATGTTTCTAAGTCCATTTCCTTATGTTAGATGAAATGTCAGAGCAATGATGTTTACACAGGAGTGAGGATTAGCACTAATTGCAGGGGCCGTCAGTGGGATGATCTTCAAAAGCGTTCAAGTAGGTGACTGCATGATGTGTGACTGGACAGAGTGCTCATAGCAGGGCAGGGACCACCTCTTCCCCAGTAAAAGCTAATCGCTAACAGTGTTAGGAATTTCTTCTCTACAGTTAAAACGAGGAGTTCGCTGCAGGGGTAGATCGATTGCTAGTAATATGTACCAGGTTCCCGAGGCGGAACACCCAATAATAAGAACATTTCCTTGTCCTCACAGAGTAAGGCTGCTTCTAGTCAAGGTCTTTGGCGATGGAGGAGGCATGCAGCTCAGGTTAACACCCACACCCCTTGTAATGTTGATGGCATCAAATGATTCAATGCCCGTAAGCCATTCTGTCCCTCCTTTGGTGTGTAATGAAAAGAGCTGCTTGGGAAGTGTCGATCATGGCACCTTGTGCATTAAAGTGTGCACACCACCTTCATTTATACGGTCACACCTTTACCCCCACGTCACAGGCATTTCCCCTGCTCTAAATTAAGTTTTAAAGTTAGCATACAGAGAGATGAGTGTCCTCATGCCATCTTCATCCACATAAATTTCCCTTTGTTCTTACCCACGCCATCCTATGTGCTGTGCTCCCCTCTTCCTGGTCTTCCCCTCTCTTTAATCTCCACGCCACCTGAATTTCTTCGCTTTCTCTCTCCTTCCCCCTAAGACCTTTAAAATCCCTTTCCTCTCCTCTCAGGATGGATTCCCTTTCTTGACCTTTCTATATACATAAATTTAAATCTAGATCCTTTTCACAAGAGAAGACACGCTGCGATAGTCTTTCTGAGTCAGAGTCAGTTTGATTAATACAACGAGTTCCAGTTGTGCCCATTTCCCCGCAAATGTCAAGATTTCGTTTTTCTCTTTAAGGCTGAAGAAGTTTCCATTGTATGTCCGTACCTCGCTCTCTAAATCCATCATGAGCTCATGGGCATCTCTGCGAGTTCCATTTCCTGGTTACTGGGAAGAGAGCTGCAGCAGACACGGACACACATGCTATCTCTGTGGTGTATTGACTTGGAGTTCTTAGGGGTGGCCTAGCCTTGCCTTAGGTCACTCCTAATTTTGGTTCCCTGAAGGCCCTCCATACTGACTTCCATAGTGACTGCATCAGCTTCCTCCCACTGTCACTGTGCTCCCTTCCCACGTCCCTTTCTCCCGATCCTAACTGGGGAAAGGTAGACTTGAGGGGCTGGAGGGATGGTAGTTAAGAGCACTTGATTTGAGGTCCTGAGTTTCCTGATGGCTAAACCATCTGTAATGAGATCTGATGCCCCTCTTCTTTTTGAAACAGCTACAGTGGCTTCCATTTACATAATGAAATAAATATTCTAGTTTATTTATTTTTCCTGATGGCTAAGGATGTTGAATATTTTTCAAACATCTACTGGCCATTTGTGAACTGTCTGTTCTATTTATTTATTGACTGATTTAGTCAGTCTCTCTCTCTCTCCCCCCCATTCCTTTTTTTTTTTTTCTCTTTTGGTCTAATTCTCTAACACACTGCTTCTCAACCTTCCTAATGCCATGACTGTTTAATACAGTTCCTCATGCTGTGGTAACCCAAACCATAAAATTATTTTGTCGCTACTGTTATGAATCATAATGCAAATATCTGATATGCAGGATATCTGATATGTGACCCCAAAGGGGTCATGACGAACAGGTTGAGAACTTCTCCGATATATAGCTGTCAAAGACTTTTCCACGTTCTGTAGGCTGGGCGATAGGACTTCTAAGGAGATAATAATTAAGGATAAATGAGATCTTAAGGGTAGGACTATAATCCAAAAGGACCAGTGTTCTTATTACAAGAGAAAAATATGTTCAGAATGTGTACACAGAGAAACAGCCATGCGAGGACACAATGAAGAGAGATCTTACTATAGACAGCAGCCCTATTGGAACACTAGTCTTAAACTTGTAGCCATGTGGGGATATTGGTGCTTAAATCCTGCACATATGGTGCTGCTGCTGCTACTACTACTACTACCACCATCATTCGCTATAGCATATTTTTAATGGCACCCTTAGCACACTCCTGTGCAGTTACTGAGCTGAAGCACGTGGGTAGGGTTAAGCCAGATGAGGTTAATAACGTAGGAAACACTGTTTAGCCACTGGAAACCCAGCAATGCAGTTTGTTACCACTGCTTCCCAATTAGATGAATCAAGGGTTTTCTTTCCTAGGTTTAAAACCAAAAGACCCAAGGACTCTCCGGAATCTTCAGGATACCTTTAAGAGTGGAATATATGTAATTAGGAAAGTGTGCCAGTATTGCACCATTCAGAATGAGAACATCTGTAAGATTTCTCCTCTCCACTGGCTCTACTTGCCTTAGATGCTCCTGCTTTAGACACCAAGAGCTGCAGAGTGGGAACACGGCACTCGTGCCCACCTAGCAACCATCCCGAAAGAATAAACTTCTCAAATGTGTCCCTTAGTCTTCTCATCAATAATTTTAGCCTCTGCTCTGTCAGACTCAATTGGTCTGGCTGTAAGTATTGCTTTGCAGGAAAGCTAGTCCTGCTTCAAGCAGCAATAAATCATGGATGAGCACAGGGGGACTCAGATTTCTTCCCGAGTCTGGTCTCAAATCATCTCCTACAACATGCCCCCAAATGGGCATATTTTAGCTGGCTGCTGAAATACAGGAACATATCAGAAAGTCAATTGGCCTCTGACCAGTGCCCACTGATGCAATCTCTGCCTCTAACGACTGTCATTTGAAGTTGAAGAAGAAAATAGACGTAAACAGAAAACACAATCACATAAAGATTGGCCATGCAAGAGAATTCTTGCTCGACTGTCTTCAATAGTTCAGTTTTCCTTCGCCACATGCCCACCACTCAGGGCAGGCACACTCTCGATTGCAGCTTCTCTGGGTTCAGTGCTCCCAGCTTGCCGCCGCCTGTTTACTGGAGCAGAAGGTGATTTAAGAGGCAGAGATGCTGCCTCTGTTAGACAAAGGGATATGCATATTACATGAGGATCGTTCTGACTGTGGGTCATCGCTACTGAATTCCAACCCCAGAATAGTTCTCGCTGCCTTAGTTTGGCCTCTGTCACTTCCATTAAGATTAGAGAGGAGAATGGTGTGTGTGTGTGTGTGTGTGTGTGTGTGTGTGTGTGTGCGCGCGCGTGTGCTTGCTTGCTCGCACAGGTATGCACACCTGTATACTGAAGACCCTGGATGTCTTCCTGCATGGCTCTCCACCTGAGTTTTTGAGAAGAGATCTCTGGTTGAACCTAGAGTCCACTGCTTGGCTAGACCATCTGGACTGTGAGCCCTTTGGATCGTCCTGTCTCTGCCTCAGAGCTCTGAGTCCAGGAGCACGTGCCGTGCCTGGCTTTTTATATGTGGATGTTGAAGATTCAACCTCAGATCCCTTTGCTTGTAAGCCATCTCTTCATCTCAGACAAGTGGGCATGAAAGGTAAGTCACATGAAAATCAGCATGGGAGACAAGTGAGGGTAATGGTGACCAATGTGACCCCTAGGTTTAGCGACATACGTATGTCTATGCCTAAAGAGACATGGACGCCACAGTGAGACGGTATTAGGAAAAAGTCATAACAAATCTGCTAATTTGCAAGGTGGTGGATAAGATGACTGGTGGATAAATGACTGGTGGATAAGAAGACTGACTGGTGGATAAGATAAACTAGCTATTTCTCCTGGCACATGCCTGCACTTGAGAGATTTGGACGTAGAGGTCCTGAGAAAGGGACTAGCCTGCAGGACAGGAAAGTTAGAACTTTTCCAGCCCCTGCTCGGTGTAGTAGGTCCTCAATGTTATACTCTAGAAGATAGCTACTTTTGCCCTGAAAACTGCCACTTTAGGATATAACCATCTTTTCTATTCCATTTCTAGGCCCATACCTGATAGATCATCTGTCAATCATTAAAGACAATTCAAATATCTGTCCAATGAGTCCTTCTGGCCTTGGCCATTGACAGAGTAGACACAGCTCTTGAGAGTGTGTAAAAGTTAGACATAGGTCTAACCTCTATTATACACTCTCTGAGATAACAAAATAGCTCAGCATTTACAATATTTATTTCTGAATCAGGAGATGGGGACACGCTTTGTTCTGTCATGCTCATGAGGTTATGAGAAGAAAAGCAAAACCGTGTGTCTAAGCATTTTGTGGTCACTTTGGACTGTGGACTGGATAGGGCACACGTTATCTGAGGTACAGAGTGTAGCCTCTATCCACCATCAGTGCAAATCAGTGCTTTTGCTTTCCATGTCTGCAATAGCAAATGGCAGGTTTGACTCCAGTTACATTCCTTTCCCTTCTAGTCACAGACTACATTTCCCAGCCACCCTTGCTGTCAGATACAGCTATCTGGGTAAATTCCAGACAGTGGATTGCAGACTCAGGTGAAGATTCTCACTTCTGGGATCAGCTCTAAGCATTCCTTGGCACATCATCTATTCTTAGTTTATAGAGCCCCAAAGTTTCCCTGGCACTCCTCATTCCGAGAAATAAGCTGCAAATTAGGTTGCTAAGTAGTTAAAGAATGTAACTAAGTAAGTAGTACTACTAAGTAAGTAGCTAAAGAATATAAGTATTACTGCCTAAATTACTTGATGTTTTTTTTAAAAAAAGGCATGTTTTGTTGTGAAATTGTGTCTCTAGGAGAAGCCTCATCAGCAAAAAGTCTCACAAAGCCTCATCAGCATGGCTACCTAGATACGACAAAACAACAACAACAACAACAACAACAACAACAACAACAAAAACCACCAGTAGACGTGCTAACATGGAAGGGGAAATCTCATTGGTCCAAAGCCCTAGACAAAGATCTATAAGCAGCTAAGGAATGCTAAGAACAGGAGAAATAGTCTTCCCCAGAGAGCAGGCCATAAATTATTTATTCAATATCAAGTAGTCAGCCCTGAAATTATATACATATGTATAACATTATACAGATTAAGAGGATTATATTTATACATTTAAGAATGTATATTTAGATATAATTATAGGTATATAATTTTATTTATATATATTTATTATATATAATTATGTATAATATATGTAATTAAGAAAAAGAAGCCATGAATTTGAGAGAGAGCAAGGAAGGGCTGAAGGCCAAGGGGAGGAAAGGGAAGAGAGAAGGTGATGTAATTATAATTTAATTTCAAAAAGAAAAAAGGGCAGAAAAAAGAGAAAAATAGAACATCAGAATTGGACTTGAGTCCCACTCAGCAGGAGGGAAATCATGTATGGCACTGGAAACCTACCAGCCTCCCTGGGCTAGTGAGGTCATGGGCCTTAGAAAAGAATTTACTCCGGCCACTCTCTAGACCAGCATAATTTCTTTCTACACTCTAAGTCATATTCTTATACCCACAGACAAGTTTAACTACCACCCCTCACCAAAGAAGCTTCTCTTAATGGAAAATGCAGACAGAGATCCACAGCCCAGCACAGCACACAGATCAACGGGTCATGGGGAGCTCAGCTCCAAGGATATATGGACACCACAACTCTTGCATCTATGGCTCAGGGTACCTGGAGGAGGAGTGGGCAGAAGGAGTGTCAGAGCCAGAATACTGGAAGTCTGCTGTGAAGCGGTCTCTCCTAGAAACG
This sequence comes from Rattus rattus, assembly GCF_011064425.1. Classification (NCBI taxonomy): domain Eukaryota; kingdom Metazoa; phylum Chordata; class Mammalia; order Rodentia; family Muridae; genus Rattus; species Rattus rattus. The sequence continues at coordinate 46,165,970 of NC_046165.1, forward strand.
CCGTTATAGACAAGACTGGACCAGCAGCTGGGACAACAGCAACATCATGCACGTGTTAAAGCAGAAGGGCTTCTACACAGAGAGCTACGGTCCACTGCTGACTGCGGTAGAAGGAGAATTAGCATCTTTGGGGTGAGGCTCTCTATTCACTGTCCAATGCAGAGCGTCCAGTCTTGAAACCATATACACACAGGCAGCAAACATGTACTTAGGAGGCTGCATTCACAAATATTTGTACACAGACACACACACACACACACATACACAGACACACAGACACATAGATACACACACACACACACACACACACACACACACACAAATAATATAACCAAGTAAAAGGCTATCAATTCAAGAGTGTTGGGGGGTAGGGGTGGGAAGGGTTCAAGGGAGGGTAACTGGGAGGGGCAGAGGAAGAAAAAGAGGGGAAGTGATATAATTTTATTTTAGTAAAATATATGCCAGTTGGTGGTAGCACACACCTTTAATTCCAACTCTTGGGAGTCAGAGGCAGGCAGATCTCTGTGAATTCGAGGCCAGCCTGGTCTAAAGAGCAAGGACAGCCATGGCCATACAGAAAAACCCTGTCTCAGGGGAAAAAACCTCTCTCTCTCTCTCTCTCTCTCTCTCTCTCTCTCTCTCTCTCTCTCTCTCTCTCTCTCTCTGTGTGTGTGTGTGTGTGTGTGTGTATATATATATATCTTGTCAATTAAAAGCCAAGTGATACTTGTATTTCATTTTAGAAAAACTATAATGATTTCCTAATGAGCTCTATATGCCCCCTTAAGCATGCGTACATCCTTAAACTAGGGAATCACCTTGGATACAACCATCTCCTTTCCTAGACCACATTGATTTTCCTGTGACACCTACTTTTTATCACAGTAATAGTGGAAAACTCAGATTTAAAATGAAATAGCATTATCAAAATTAATGTAGCATGATTTATTGGGGAAACAGCAAATCCACCCTGAGCTAGTAGTCATTTTGTGAGGTCTGGCAAGATGTTCAGTATTGCTGGGTTTCCCATAAAATGTGGAATATCTTGTGACACTCTATGAAGCCATTGCAGCACCGCAGGGTTTAGAAACTGTGGCCCACTTGATTTTCTTCATCTAGCAGCTGATTGGAAAGACCTCTGGGGATATAGGAATGGTGAAAGTCAGATGGAGTCAGGGAGGCTGAGTCTCCATGGGAGAAGCGTCCAGAGTGCTTAGCAATAGGGCCTGCTGTAGTGTCAAGTTGTCTCTTCACACGCTGACATTGGGGCTTTTTATAACGGCAGCTGGCCTATCAGGACTGTCTTGGTCAGGATTTCTATTCCTACATAAACATCATGACCAAGAAGCAAGTTGGGGAGGAAAGGTTTTATTCAGCTTACACTTCCACATTGCTGTTCATCACCAAAGGAAGTCAGGACTGGAACTCAAGCAGGTCAGGAAGCAGGAGCTGATGCAGAGGCCATGGAGGGATGTTACTTACTGGCTTGCTTCCCCTGGCTCACTCAGCTTGCTCTCTTTTAGAAGTCAAGACCACCAGCCCAGGGATGGCACCACCCACAATGGGCTAAGCCCTCCCTCCTTGATCACTAATTGAGAAAATGCCTTACAGCTGGATCTCATGGAGGCATTTCCTCAAGGGAGGCTCCTTTCTCTTGATAACTCCAGCTTGACACACAAAACCAGCCAGTACAATGACACATACACTATCCAGACTTGTGAGCTATTGTTAGGGCTGCTTTTGTAACCCCAAGCCATCCTGCATATTGAACGTCTGATGTGACCTGTTAGCATGGGATAACTCAGTCTCTAGCATGCATGCATGTGTGTTTGTAGGTACATACATAACACCACAGGGAAGCACAGACAGTGCTCTAGGACAAGGATGTTTTCCTGGAAGATAGCTGTTCCTGAGTCAATGTAACTAACATTTGTACAGCGAATGACCACATGATGAACCAAAGTGCAAATGCTCTTGGGGGTTTAGCTGCTGCTTCTATTGCAACAGAATAACATTCTGTCTAGAGAGCAATGCATGTTCTTGTTGCATCCATATGGAGATACACTGAGCACCCAAAGGCAAAGTCAGTTTCCCAGGAAGCTACAATGAAGCAGACAGAACAGCCCCTTTCCCTGAAGGACCAGCAAAGCCTGGGGCTAGGGCAAGTCAGCTTGAAGTGTGCGTGGAGGGTTCTTTGCTGGGGCCTTGAGGGATATTTCTTTTGAAGTAGGTCACATTTTCAATTTAGGTTTTGTTTCTTGACCTACCTAGAGAAAATGACAGTGCAAAGCCAGGTGGCCCTTCCTGGGAACATTTCCATTTCCGCACAGCTTTAGCAGCAACAAGTCTGAGTGTGTTCCCTCCCTCCATTATTCTCAGGAATCAGAAACTGATGTTTTGGTTTTTGTTTGTTTGTTTCCCACTTCCACACCCCACCCCTCGGTCTCTTAGTTTGATTCTGTTGTGCTCAATGCCATGCCCCATGAGGAGCTGATGAAGTCCTGTGTGAATGTGCTGTTGACGTGAGTACAGCCATGTCAAGGATCCTAAAGCCTGAGGTCTGTGGGAATGGTAAAGCCTCCCCTACCTCAGGCTCAGGGAAATTACAAATTCCATAGTCAAGGTGCGGATGTTGACAGTGTGTGTAGAAGGTATGGACTGCAACTTCTTCGCCCAGATGTTTACAGCCTGCGACTGCTCCCATAGAAACCTCCTCCTGAGAGCTAAGCTACCTCGTCCTTCAGCTGTGGACAATGAGCTCCTGGCCTCTATTCGGATGCATGTAATAAATACACGGAGTTTCTGGGCTGCAGGCGCATCTCCGTCAGAGCCCATGGTCCACATGACCCCAGCTCTTCCCCTGATCACTCTACAGTCAGCTCAACCCCAAAGCAGTGCAGGTCACAGAAGTGACCGGAAGCAACCTGGGAATGAAATGGTTTATTTTGCTTACAGATTACAGTCCATCATGGAGGGAAGCACAAGGCAGGAGCTTGGAGGCAGGAACTGACAAAGAGATGATGAAGGAATGCTGTTTACTGGCTTGTTGCCCTGGTTTGGTCAGCTAACTTCCTAGGGATGGCACAGGCCAGAGTGGACTGGATCCTTCCACAACAATTAGTAAACAAGAAATGTCCACAGACATGTCCACAGGCCAGTTTGATGAGACAACTTCTCAATTGAGATTTCCTCTTCTCAGTTGTTTCTAGGTGTGTCAGCTCGGCCAAACCTAACCGGCATGTCTTTTCTCTCAGTCGGATGTCTCCCTGCAGCTACCAGCTCATGTCTCCGCTGCAGCTCGAAGATTTACACACGGTCCAGGGTTCTTTGGCATTGCTTATGCAGCCCCCTTTCACCTGACTGAGAACTTTCTTCTTCCCTGCACGCCTCTAACATGCTCTTTATTAAAGGCGAGGGAACCGGTGGGATTTCACTGGCCCCGTGGCTTTGAAAACATAGTCTATGGAGCATGCGGTTCCCTGGGGTAAGATTTGGGAAGCCTATCAGCCATGGACCACTCATGCCTTTGAAATCTCTTTCTACCGTGAGTTTCTCCAAAGAGGAGCCTCTATTTTAATTTGTGACTGTGTGTGTTTGTGAGTGTGTGTGTCTGTGCGTGTGTGACATAGTCAAGTGTAAGAACACACTGGTACTTTCTGTAAGTTTTACTTTCTTTGTCATTGAATCAAGCTAAAAGGTGGCCAATGAGAAATGGGCTTTCGATATGGAGGGTGATGATATGTTTGAACGATAAACATCTAGGTATACTGGATGTTCCAGTTTCGTCCTGTTGCTGTGACAAATACCACCACCACAAACAACTTAGGGGAGGGAAGGGTCTGCTTCGGTTTATGCGTTTACAGTCCATTATTGAGGGGAGTCATGGTGGAACCTCAAACAGAATCTTGTTTGATGGCCCATGCAGCGTTACCTCCAACAAGGAAGTCACTGACAGCCAGGGAAGTACCCAGTAAGCCTGGAGGAGTGCTGCTTTCCAGCTGTCACATCGGCTCATCTGAAATTAACTTTTATTATATATAGTCTAGCACCACCTACCCAGTGACGGTACTGCTCAGTGGGCTAGCCCTCCTACATCAATTAACGATCAAGCCAATTTGACCATGGGCCAGCCTGATCTATAGCCTCTCTCAGAGAGTGACCATGGGCCAGCCTGATCTATAGCCTCTCTCAGAGGGTGACCATGGGCCAGCCTGATCTATAGTCTCTCTCAGAGGGTGACCATGGGCCAACCTGATCTATAGTCTCTCTCAGAGAGTAACCATGGACCAACCTGATCTATAGTCTCTCAGAGGGTGACCATGGGCCAGCCTGATCTATAGTCTCTCTCAGAGGGGAACCATGGACCAACCTGATCTATAGTCTCTCAGAGGGTTACCATGGGCCAGCCTGGTCTATAGCCTCTCTCAGAGAGTGACCATGGGCCAGCCTGATCTATAGCCTCTCTCAGAGGGTGACCATGGGCCAACCTGATCTATAGTCTCTCTCAGAGGGTGACCATGGACCAACCTGATCTATAGTCTCTCAGAGGGTGACCATGAGCCAGCCTATAGAGTCTCTCTCAGAGGACTCTAAGCTGTCAAGTTGGTAGTCAAGGCTAAGTAGGACAGTAGGTAACACATCTGGCACGTGACCCCCAGGTCCATCAGAAGGTGGGATGCAGTTGTGGTTGTGTCCTGCACATTCGGATGAGGCAGTTTTCTCCACAGATTTTAGGTCCCTATTCATAGCAGGTAGACAAGAACAACTTTCTACTTCACTAATGAGCTTTGCAGCATTTTGGCTTTCATGACCTCCACCCTCTGGTGTTTTATTATACTACACTATAATTCTGGTAAAATGTCTCTGCAGAAGTCCCAGCTGCTGGTCCATTGACCTTATAATGGAAATTAAGCTTCATTATCTGATTGGACCCAATGCTGTCACCCATGCTCTTGAAAACAGAGTTAGTCTTAGCTCAGCACAGAAGTCAAAAAGATTGCAAGGACGAGAAAGCCTGGACACATCATTCCTGGCTGGGAGTGGGGAGAGGGGAAGGCATACGGAACTGTACCAGCAACCAACAAGCTCAGGAGAGGACTGTGAACCCAGAATGTGAAAAGGACGGCTGCAGTGGACACTTTTATTTCAAATATGGGAGACCTTGAGCAGGGAATCCAACCGGGAGGCATGGAACTTCTAACCTATAGGACCAGCAAGCAGATAGGCCTGTGTGGTTTTAGTGTTAGTAATTTATTAAAGTAGAAGGAGGAAACACATGTTTGTTTTGAAGTTTATATGGAGTTAGGGATTACAATCAAATATTAAAGGACTATTTTGCCCCACAGCTTGGTGAGTACTTTGATGAATTCAGGTATGAATCAGAGCAGAAATTTATATGTTGGTCAACAGTGTGCAATGATGTATATTTGTGTTTCTTTTTACAGGCCCAGCAGACATGTATTAATCACTTACAGTGTACTGTATGGCACACTAAATTCATTAAAATACATACCATATTTTTTACTTCTTATTTTTCCATATTTCTGTCTCCCATGTCTCCCTCTCCATGTATATGTGTGTCTGTCTGTCTATCTGCATGTAGAAGTCAGAAGTTATTTCGTTGCTGACAGTTTTCTCCATGTACCATGTGGGCTCTGGGAATTGACCTCAGGTCATCAGTCTTGGCAGCAAGCATCTTAGCCATTGAGCCATTTCAGTGATCCTAAATATGTCTTATCACTTCTGTCATTAATGCCATATTCACTCTGGAGTAATAATAATTTACTATTTATATAAGAAGAAGTGGAGACTCTAAGAGTCCAGATAATTTGTTCCATACTTCCTCTGCTGGAATCTATAAGCTTTGAACCTGGGTATTCAGACAACTCTATGTGATAAAGGGCCAACAGCTATGTCTATACATTGGCCTACATAGTAGATAACAGTCCCAGAGATCAATATAAGTTTATAGAAAGTAAAATGCAGAATTATTATTGTTATATTGTTATTATTATTTTATTATTATTATTATTGAGACAGAGTTTCACTCTGTAATCTAGGCTGTCCTCATGACCACCATTAACTTAAACTCACAGAAAAGAATGGGAAGTATGGCCTTGTTGGAATAGGTGTGACCCTATTGGAGGAAATGTGTCTCTGAGAGGGGCTTTGAGGTCTCAGAAGCTCTCACAAGGCCCAAGCTTTCTCTTGTTGCCTGCGGATCAGGATGTCTCTGGCACTATGCCTACATGTTTCCATTCTCCCTGCCACCATGATAATGGATGAAGCTTCTAAAGCTTCCAATTAAATGTTGTCTTTATAAAGTTGCCCAGGTCATGGTGTCTCTTCACAGCAATAGACCAGTGACTAGAACACCTGAGATTATTATTTTGGGCAAACAGTACAGTTGCAAATGAAATATTCCTAGGTGTTCAGCTTGTCTGAAGACCTGGCTTTCTGTCAACAACCAGAAGCTAAAACAAAGAAACAAACAAACATCAAGAAAACCTTCAGAATTCTAGCATTTCATTTGCTGCCCCTGCAACTGTTACTTTCACAGAAACATATCTGTCTCCAGTGCCTCGATATCATCGCCACAGGATGGCTGATCCTACTCACATTTTAATCTAGCTAACACCCATGGCTGAAAGAGGAGGAAGCCTGGCAGCAGAGACTGGAAGGGAAGCCCATTGTTTACCAATAATGGCAACCATTGCTTCTGATCATTATCTCAGTTTAGGTAAAGACCAAAAGGAAAAGGTGTTTTTGAACTACCTCAGGAGATAAAGGACATCATTATTGGCCACCACTGTTTATTTATTATATAAATACTAAAGACCAATTTATGCTCCAGACAATGGATACCACAACAGCTCTTTAAAAGTAGAAGGTCATCACTCGCCATGGAAATCAAGGAGAGCTTCCAGGAGTAGGGGAGGGAGAGGCTTCCTTATCAATTGTTGAAGACTGTCCCAAAGGATCACATATAATGCAGGATCCAGCCCCACGATGGCTGCTTCTTTTCTCTAGACTCTTTAGTGTCTAGAGAGTTTTCTCATTCTCAAGCCACCATAGGAGGTCCAATATACAATATGTCTAGCAGGCTTTGGAGGCTGACTTTCTCTTAAAAAGACTTGTAAACAAATACTGTGTCATTATAAGACCATCATGGCATCTTGGGTGGGCTTTGGCTTTCTGCCCGGACTTTGGAGGTTAAGAGGAACATCAGTACAATGACACCGCTCTGTGGTCTATTGGTTCATGAGGCTGTGAGAGCCTTCGTGATACCCATCTGTCAGCGACAACTCTGGGGCACCCACTGTGTGCAGAACATTGAGCAGTATGGGAGCTTCAGAGCAAAAAGAAGGCACAGCTTCTGGTCTTGAGGAGCTCTGAATTTACTGGAGCAGTGAGGAGCGTGGCACAGAGCAGAGTTAAACAGTGCAGGAGACAGACAAACAATTCAACAACGCCAACTCCCAGGGCACCACGGTTTTCCTCACTTGTTAGCTTCGTCCGATTTGCATGGCTGGGTCATTGGAATTAGATGGAGTGCAGTGGAAATGTGGAGATTTAGGGGACAGAGAAAAACAAGGGGGAGACAGAGGGACAGGAACAGTGCGCTGTTCCTGGAGGGACAGGAAAAGATGGAGCAAGTAGGACAATGAGGAGGAAGGAGAGGAGGAAGGGGAGCCATATTGACGTAAAAGGCGGAAGTCGGGGGCCTCAGAGTGGGGAACGAGATGAAAAGGGACGGAAATCGCTGAAGCATTAGAGAGTAAATCAAATTCTCATGGCCTTCGTAAGTCTATAAACGGTGCAGAACCCCTGTAAGAAAAGACGGATTAGTAAGAAAAACACAGGCAAGCTCATTAAGTCACAGTATGAGTTATGAGAGAAAAAACTGTAACTCGTAAGCGGTTACTCTGATTTAGATAACACACGGAAACGATAAAATGGTGAGAGCTGAAGAGCAGGGTTAGGCGTCTGGAGGTGGGGACCCACGGCAGAGAGCGAGTTAATGGAGCAAGGGTTGACTCTTCTGGTCTCATCTTTGCGCTGAGAAGTGGAGGGGGTTTACCTGCTGTTTTAGGTAGAAAGCAGGCAATGGGTGTAAAAGGTATTTGCTGTGTGGTACTGCTAACTTCAAGAGCAAAACATTCATGTCATCGAGGCATATTTTGGGGATACTTTTTGGTTTCTTTGAGAGCAGTGTGTGGTGAGAACACTGAGCTTAACCCAGGAAATGCAGCCAATTTGGTGTCATGGGGCAGGTACATGGTGCAGGACAGAATTCTGGTAGTTTTCTGGAGAGCGTTTGTTTCTGTTTGTTTGTTTAAGGTCATTAAGCATTTCTTTTATTACAGTCTTCCAATATGGTGGCTTTAGAGGATTTCTGTGTATGCCAATGTGTGTCTCTATGTCTCCATGTGTTTCTTGTGAATTTTCTTTGGCTCTCTGTTTTTCTGTTCATTGGTTTGTTTTGTCCTATTCTATTTTTATTTCTTTGTTCTTGGATGTCTATTTGTTTTCGAGAGAGAGAGAGAGAGAGAGAGAGAGAGAGAGAGAGAGAGAGAGAGAGAGAAATAGACATGCAGGCTGGCCATGAGAACATGGAGAGAAAGGGAAAGGAGAATGCGGAGAGAAGGCTTAAAGGGGGAAGAGCAGAAGAGGGGAAGAGGAAGAGAGTAAGAGAGCAAGAGAGTGAGGAGGGAGCAAGCAGCCCCCTTTTACAGTGTCAGGCATAGCTGGCTATTGCCAGGTAACTGTGGATGTGGCTCTTAGACAGAATTCTAACAGGTGGGTGAGGAGGATATGGGAGGAGTTAGAGGAGGGGGAATCATAATCAGAATATATGGTATGAAGAACATCTATTTTCACTAAAAAAAATCATTTCAGAAGTTCTAAGAAAAAGCCTGCTAAAATAGAATGGACCCAAGAGTTAAAACAAAAGAAAGGAGCCACCTTCTTTTGTCACTCACGGACCAGAAGAGGGAGTATATCCACACTTCCAGGGAGGAACATCATCTATGCTCCAGAGGACGGCCAGCAAACTGTCTGCCTCTGTGCCTAGGACTAAACTCTGGACAGACTCTTGTCAGGATTCAGCTGGACGACGAGGAGCCTCTTTCCTCTTCTAGGTAGTTTGCTTCTTCAGAACTCTCACTCTGACCAGCCAGCTTGTTGCTAGCACAAGTCAGATGAACTGGCAAGTCTACCGCCCTATCATGAGGTCAAACGCTGACTGTTGTCCCTGGAAGAACTCCCGAGGCAATTGCTTTCATAGCTGTTGTTACAGAACGGAGGTTCAAAGGACCCGTTAAGCAAAAGCGGCCTTTTGTACTTCAAAGAGTCTGTGCAGCCAGCTTGCAGATGGAAAGCATGACAATTAAATTTGAAATTTCTCTCTAATTCTGATGGATTTTCTAAGCAAGTGAGCCTGATTCCAACAGCTGCCGGGCAAGCGGTGTGTACCTGGATAGATCAATCCTCGGCTACCTCTAGAGCAGGAAATATGTCTCAGTTAGCACAGCAAAGACTCCTGCTTTCGAGAGGCAGAGCACTGGGCACAACACATATGCCACTGAAAAATATTCAAATAAAAGGCAGGAATCCTTCAAAAAACAGCAATAAACCATGTGGCAGGCCAACACCTTCCCCTTTACATGGTTGTTTGTTGAGTTAAAGGAAAAAAAAAAGAAGAAATACTCTCTAGCCAACATAATGCAGTAAAACAAACAAACAGGTCAAGGTTTCTAGTTGTGGCTATTTCAGACCTGGCTTTGTCTTGCAGAAAACACAAACGCAGGTGAATGTGGTCACTGTCCAGGGAACATCTTGGTGAGAGGCAGTGATAGAGCCCACATCCCCAGGGCCCACCTGACTTGTTCTGTGTGAGGACAGCCTGAGCTAAACCCACGTTCAGATAGAGCAGGATGAGCAACCTCACCTTCCTTCTCAGGAATACCATCAAGTACAGGGAGGAGAGGGGTGCGGCACCAGGAGAGAGTAAAACTGTGGTTAAGAGAAGAAACAAAAATCATGGAACCAGCCAAGGCAAGTGGGGTCTTTTTAATTTAATTTCCAAAAACTGTCTTGACTTTGAGCCAATGAATAAAAATTATGTATATTTGTGGTATACAACATAGTGCTTTGATAAACACATTATCAAAATCTATACTATACTATACTATACTATACTATACTATAAAATCTGGCTAATGAGCATGGGCATTGTCTTATATTCTGTGGTCATCAGCTCTCTGTGGTAAGACAAGGTCAAGACAATCAGTTTATAAGGAGGAGAAGGAGGTCCTTCTGGCCCACGATTTTGGAGGTTTCAGCCCACGGTCAGTCGGTCCCATTGCTTTTGTTCCTGTGATGAGGCAGACACATTATGACAAGGAGCTTGTGGCAGACAAAAGGTATTTGCTTTATGACAGTGAAGTGACATCAGAAGTTAGAAGGGGCTCCCTTCTTGCCTTTGAGAATCCCACCCTACCCTGGCCATACAAATGACCCGATTCCTCACACTAGACCCCACCTCCTACAATCTCCAAACAGGGGTTCTCACCCTTCCTTATGCTGTGATCCTTTAATACACTTCCTAATGTTGTGGTGACCACCAACCATAAAATTATCATGGTTGCTAATTCATAACTGTACTTTTGCTACTGTTATGAATTGAAATGCAAATACCTATGCTTTCTGATGGTCTTAGACGACCCCTATGAAAGGGCCATTTAACTGTCAAAGGGGTCTCTACCTGTAGGTTAAGGATCAGTGAGCTAAAACTGCCTAGTCACACCACACTGGGGTCAGGTCTTTAACGGGAACCTCGGGCAGACAGACAGACAGACTAGATGCAGACCATCACAGACTTTACATTTATTTGTGATAAGAGCACGCCAAATTTACTGTCCCAGCAAATTTCAAGTATGTGTTACATTGTCCTGCAATACGTTTTCTAGGCCATATAAAATATCTCTTGAACTTAATGCTTTTGCCTAGTTAAAAGTTTTTATACTTTTCACTTTTAACTTTCAGGGACCAACAGCTCTCTCCATTTAAGGGAGTATGAGTTTTAGTAATGAGACTAAAATGATTCCCGTTAGACTAAAGGGGAAGTCTGTCCAACAACAGAAGCAATTGTGCTTACCAGATGAGGACAACTCTATCTTCAAAATACCTTCATATTTAATGTTCAGGACTCAGAAAGCATGACAACATATGCTATGAAGCTTTCATAGGAGGGCTGCTGTCTGAGCAGAGAAAGGAGTCTTTGGAAAAATCAGATTGCTAACTCCTTTGATGAGCACCCTGCTGCTTACTGGAGAATAGAAAGATGGCTTGCAGGCTCAAGGAATTTGTGTTTCAAATCAAAAGGTTTTGATGCAAAAAAAAAAAAAAAAGCAAAGTACAAAAATATGGAAAATAAATGAGCAAATGAATCAATCTATGGATTTTGAGCCTTTGGATGTTTCTGTCTGATGGATCCAGATGGCAGCAGGCTTGCAAAACACAGCATGTGACTTCCTGTAGATGTTAGAATATGATTTGGCTTTCTTTTGGAAAACGTTTATTGCAGGTTCTGGGTATTTGTGGTGGTCAGCGAGGCTTTGGTGGCTTTGCCTGTCTGACTCCTATTGACTGACACTGGCAATGTGTGTGTGCCTATGGGATACAATGGAGCAGAAATGAAAGAATGTGAAAAGATGTCTATAGGTGACCCGAAGCCATGACTCTTCTTACATTTCATGCATGTCAGAGAGCAGCTGCTGTCCCTTCTCCAGCCACAAACACAGAATCCGAAGTAAGTCCATCACTTCCATCACTAAAACACACACTGAACCAGTGGCGAGTTAGCACCAACCTGATACACACTGACGCTGTCAGACTGTCCAGGCACGAGTTTTGATAAGGGACAACCATGCATACCAAGCATATGAAGAAGAACCTGTTGGAAGTTGTAGACAGCATGTGAAGTCCTAAGATCAGTCTACATCTGTAGAGGGCCAGCTCACCCAGCTGCAATTCTGCTCAACGTTCTGGTGTCTGAGCCTGACTATGTAGGGCTGTATTAGCTAGGGTTCTTTAAAGGAACAACATTTAGAAAATAAAAGGAATTAGAGTGACTTACAGGTCCAAGTAAGCTAACAATAGCTCCTGACAAGAGGCCTAGAGTCTAGTAGTTGTTCTGTCCATAAGACTAGATCTCCCAGCAATGCTAGTTTGGTTTTGGAGTCCTGGGGGATTCTTAGAGAGCTGCTGGTCTTCAGTTCACATTGGAATTTGGAAGCAGTAGGTTCTAATGCTTCAATAGGAGTTCGGTAGGAATGCCTCAGCAACAGGATGGGTGATCTTTCCAGTGAGAATTAGGGCAAGCAGGCAAGGATCAAACGCTTCCTTCATCCACATGGGACAGCAGCAGAAAGTGCTGCACACATTTAGGGTGGGCCTTCCTACCTCAAATAATCCAATCAAGAAACCCCTTATTGGTGTGCCCAGCTGCTTGTAGAGTAATGGATTCCAGATTTAATCAAGTTGATGGCCAAGATTAGCTTACAAGAGCCTTGGAGAAATAACTGTCTAGGATTTAGTTTCCATGTACATTAAAAAAAGAACTTTGACTTCTGCCTTATTGATTAGTGTTATGGAACTGGAGCTTACCCTGCATGCTAGCAGAGGAGAAAGGTAAATGCCAACCAAGCTACAAACTCAGCCATCTACAATAATGACCTGCTTGTATGATACACTGGTGCAATAGAGGCCCAAACATTGTGGGAGTAAGCAACCACTATCTGACTGGATATAAGGTCTACTCTGTAAGACAGAATCCGGGGTTGGGGATTTAGCTCAGTGGTAGAGCGCTTGCCTAGGAAGTGCAAGGCCCTGGGTTCAGTCCCCAGCTCCAAAAAAGAAAAAAAGGAAAAAAAAAAAAGACAGAATCCATGCCTGATACTGCTGTAGGCCCAGCAGGAAACTAAATATTATGTCCTAACGAAAGAACATTGCAATAAATGACTCCTAAGAACATTCTACATACCTGTAGAACACTGTCATCACGATCTATCAGAGATGTTTCTTCCTGCACTAGATGGGAGCAAATACAGAGACCCACGGCCAAGGTGCAGAGTGAGAGACCTTAGGATACTTCATCAAAGTCTTCATCAAATCCTTCCCCTAAGGGCTCAGGGGACCCTGTGGAAGAGGAGGACGTAAGATTGTGAGAGCCAGAGGGATGGAGGAGACCAAGGAAGGAAAGCCTTCTAGATACATCCTGACCAATGCATATATAAATTCACAGAGACTGTAGGAGTATGCATGGGGTCTGCATAGGTCCACGCCAGTGCTGAGAGGGGAAGTAAACACAGCTTACTTAGGAATTTAATGGGAATTCCTAATCAAGAAGCTACTGACAACCTCTTGCCGAAGAAAAATTAGTTTTCTCCAATGGAATCTCACTGGGTCTATAAACCAGTCCCCATGCCCAGCCGCAGATGGCCAATGCAAAATGAACTTGAAGCTATTTTTTGAGATGTTTGTTTGCTTTTTTGTTTCAAATTGCTCTTTAAAAAACTGTTCTGGCCTTTCACCTGTATATTATGGTTCCTAAATTTGAGTCTTTATGGTATGTTTGTGTGTGTGTGTTTTGTGCTTTTACACTGTATTTTTTCTTTTGTTCCTTTTGTTGTTTGAGACAGGACTTCTCTGTGTAGTACTGGATCCTGCTCTATAAACCAAGCTGGCCTGTCTATAAGGGGTCTGCCTGTCTCTGCCTTCATGTGACAGAGGCTAATGTTTGGATTAAAGGCATTATTCTGTTTTGTTCTTTAAATTTGTTTGATTATTTTCTAAGGAGGGAAGATCCGGGAGGAGATGAGGGAGGGGAATCATGGTCAGAATATATTATATAAAAATATTCTTAGTTAAAAAATTAGAATGTCTTAATAAGAGCTAGGAGTTTTGAAATGAATCGTGGTGCTAAATAACTTATTGCAGACTCACCCACAAACATGCTACATGTCTGTGCACAACCATGATCACTCTTGAGACACATGGACCTCATGGTAATTTATTTTCTTCCTGCATGGAGTCTGGTCCCTAGACATTCCTCTCACATCCCTAGACACTGACGGCTCTGGAGTATGGTCACGGTTGCCCTACACTGTTGCCATCTTGAACTTTCCCACAGGAGAGCCAGCCACTGTCCTTGTGCTCACTTCTCTTTAGACATCTACTAGGAAGCCTCCAATATTTGTTCTTTTGTTACTGCTGTGTCAGTGCACCTGACAGAAAAGCTCGAAGAAGAAGGGGTTTCTTTTGACCCAGGGTTTGAGGGTACAGCTCGTCATGGTGGAGCCTTGGCTGCAGCAGTTTGAGGCAGTTGCTTGGATGTATCTGACAGTGGGAAGCAGAGAACAATGGATCCTCATGCTCAGCTCATTTTCTCTTCATTAAATGGAGGACCCGCAGAATGGCACCATCCACAGTGAATGTGGGTCTTCCTATCTCACAAATGACCTTGGGATACTCTGTCCTAAACGCACAGAGACTGTGGCTGAACGCACGGGGTCTGCATAGGTCCAAGCCAGATGGAGTCCCAGTGCTGAGAGGGGAAATAAACACAGTTCCTACCCCTAATCAAGAAGCTATTCAGAGAACCCTTTATCCTTTTAAGAAAAAAAAAAGCCTTTATGACGGTCTCAATATTTCTAGAAAATAATGAGCAATGTATAATTATATGATTTTTCTCAGAGAGTTTTGAAAGACATAACCTATTTAATCCTGAATCACACCTTCATTCCAATGTAAAATAATAACCCAGCAATTTCAGGGCATTTCATATATACTTCATTATCTGCATCAAAATGTATACTTTCTCCATGCATTTGTTTAATATTTATTAATTACTCTCATGCTGTTTTCGGCGTTTGTGGGAGTGTGATGTTCAACTATATAGACAGAGAAAAACGCATGAAATAAACGCATGCAAATGGCAATGATTACTGAGTCATGAATGGAGGACAAAAATCCCCTTACTCTACATAGCATTTAAATAATTTTCACTGGAATAGGACGTGTAATTCCTTCCCGCAGAGGAGTACAATGGTGTAAAATGATGTGGCAGATGGCTACGCCATAACGCACTCTAATTACTATTCATTAGCATATCAGGTTGTATTTATCAGGCACTGAACACAAGGTGTGCCACAGAGGCAATGTCTCCATTAACCTCAGGCAGAAAAAAGACATCGCCTCCTCTTAGTTGAGGAGACATGGTAGGAAAGTGAGGTCAAAGGCTCAAGTTAGGCCGTCTTACACTGAGGGGGATACTGATGAGACTGGGGCTCAGAGGGGCACGGGACAATGTGAGACTTCAGAGACATGAAGACTCTCATGATGGAAGAAGTGTTTGAAGGGATGGAGAGGAAAGAAAACCGTTTCCGTCTTTGTTCTTGAAGAGAAGTCAATCCCTGGTACTGAGGGAGAGATGTTTGGTTTACACGACATTTCAGATGCTCTATGTTATCTCTGTTGTGAAAAGCCTTTTCTTCAGCTGAAAAGAAACCAATGGGGAGGGAGAAGGGTAGGGAGGGAGGGAAGGAAGGAGAGAGAGAGAGAGAGAGAGAGAGAGAGAGAGAGAGAGAGAGAGAGAGAGAGAGAGAGAGAGAATAAAATGCACGTTAGCTCTTATTTTTCTGGGAAGGTAAGATGTTTGAAGAAGACACATTCAAGGTGCCTTGGATAGAATAGTATTTCTTTGTAGCATTGTTTTTCAGGATGGTATATAAAAGAATTTTTTTCTTCTAGGGCCTTGAGATATGTTGAATGAAAATGGCTTCTGTCACTTGATGATGTCCAAATCCACACCCCTAATTTCAGATCCTTCTTTGGAGGTTGATACCAGTATATCTGAGAGTATGTAGAATACTCATTCATAAAGGTGTCTGGGTAGTTCTGGAGGGTGGGCTTGCCGTAGGGACTGGGCAACAAAATACACAGGATTCATGTTGAATTTGGGAGAGACAACTAGAAACAAATGTTCATGCAGTTGGGGAAGAATGAACTGGGTCCGAAGGGAAGGTAGTACTGTCTTGGTTCATGGAGATCAGGATGGCCATGATATCAGAGGCAGGACTTGAGGTTTGAGGAGGAATTACCTAGGGAAAGTTCAGCCACAGAAGGCCATGGGAGATGTGGGGAGACATATTGGTACCATAGCCTTTTCAAATGCCTGGATAGAATAGGCATTTGAATAGAACAGAGGCCAGAGATAAAGATCCAGTAGGGTATGAGTTGGCTGAACATCTAACATTATTCAATGACTTTAAATTCTCTATGTATTCCTTTCTCTTCTTATGAACGGCATATGCCATCTTCCCCTTTGGAGAGAGACAACACACCTTCCCATTTTCCTTCCTTTTTTTCTTCCCCTAAATCCAATAACCCATCATCTTCCAAAGACCTTGCAAATGTCAATCTTTCCCCTAAGACCCTCGTTCTTCCTGTAAATTGCTGTGGCAAGCCCTACACTTACCTATACCGCCTTGCCTTGCTGCCTGTGGCCAATAATTTGCATCACTGTTGAAGTGCTTTGCAGAAAATGAACTCTACTGTGCCATTTCCCATCATTGACTTCTTGTGTACTCACAACCCACAGCACCAGCAGTCTCATAATCTGTGAGCATAGAGACTTGACTTCTGTCCAACTTTACAGACCGTGTGTGTGTGTGTGTGTGTGTGTGTGTGTGTGTGTGTGTGTGTGTGTGTGTGTACATGTATGTCTTTGGTGCATGTGTGTCTTTGGAAGCCAGGGGTTGATGTTGAGTGTCTTCCTCTACTGATTTCCATCTTATTAGTTTGAGGCAGGGACATCATTTTGGCTAGACTGGCTATCTAGAGAGCTCCTAATACTTACCTGTTTCCATTCCCTCAGTACGGGGTTACAGGTGGGTGTGGGTGGGTGCTGGAGACCCAAGCTCAGGTCTTCATGCTTACGCAGCAAGCACTTTACCCGGTGAGCCACACCCAGATCCAAGAGTAGTTTTCATCTACTCCCTTGTATAGATTCTATATTCCCCACTCTGTGGACCTGCCTTCATTTATTCTGCCCGAGTTGGGCAATTTGCAAGTTCTATGTTGTGTGCATTTTCTTTCCTAATGTCCACCTGCATTTCCTGTTTCATTAATTCTTTTTATGCTATGATTCTCATCGATCATCTCACAATCTCTGAAAAGCCTCCTTCAAAAAATTCCATTGCAGCCCAGATGGGAAACCCTACATGCTCCAGTCATCCCATGCTAACTTCTCCCTTAGCACCAGGCACATGGCATTTTTATAACAATATAAAATAGAATATAGATGCAAATCAGATTTTCCCTCCATAAAATGATGGTTGTAAAGGTTATCATTTGCATAGTGAATCCACTGTTTTCCTCATCAGACTCGTCTTAGTGTTTCTATTGCTGTGATGACAAAGCATGACCACAGCAACTCTTATAAAGGACATTTAATTAGGGCAGACTTAACAATGTTAGAGGTCCAGTCCAGTATTATCATGGTGGGAAGCATGCAGCATCCAGGCAGACCTGGTGCTGGAGGAGCTGAGAATTCTACATCTTAACCTGGTGGTAGTTTAAGGAGATTTCCACACTGCACATAGCTTGAGCAAAGGAAGCCTACAAGTGACAATTCCTTCGACAAAGCCACACCTATTCCAACAAGGCCACATCTCCTAATAGTACCACTCCCTATGGACCAAGCATTCAAACACCTGAGTCTATGGGGCCATATCTATTCAAACCACCACCACAAGGCTCAAAACACTGGAATTAACAATTCCATCTCTTATTAATCTGAACCTTCTACAGTGTCCTCTGACACACATTGACTATAGATCACTTTCTTACCCCTCAAAAGGCATTCCGGGTGTTAGCTCCATTGTAAGTACAGTTTCCAGTTCTAAAGAGCTTGCTTGCTTTGGGTCTGAGCCCTAATATAGCACCTGACATATAATGGGTGCCCACATAATTGTGTATTTGCAATGTGAACAAGTGGCAGTCATGTGTTCACCATGACATCAGCTGAATATTTCTTCACCATGACAAATTACTATCTTTTCTCAATTTCTTTGATATGAAATTTTTGAGGGCTTTCTTACTGACAGCAGAGCTCCAGGTGCAATGGAAGAATCTGTCTCAAAGGAATTAGATGGAGGGCAATAGATCAGGGCACCTGGTGTCCTCCTATGGCCTCTGCATGCAAGAAACAAGGACATCTACCTGCACCTATTTCACACACACACACACACACACACACACACACACACACACACACACAAACACACACACACACTCTTTTTAAGGTCAATCTTTATGTGCTAAGACAGGCAAGTCAACAGGTACAGACCACACACTATTTTTAGGCGTGATGGCTTGCATTCCCATAGACAGTAAGAGCT
Source organism: Rattus rattus (assembly GCF_011064425.1). Classification (NCBI taxonomy): domain Eukaryota; kingdom Metazoa; phylum Chordata; class Mammalia; order Rodentia; family Muridae; genus Rattus; species Rattus rattus. The sequence continues at coordinate 46,184,434 of NC_046165.1, forward strand.
TTCATGCCCTAAAACTTAAATAATGATGAAATAAGATCTCACTGCACCTGTGATGAGGCTTCTGGGGCCGAGAACAAAGCTCAGCAGGTAGATGTGTTGTTTGAGCATCGTCCAAAAGATGGCACTGTTTGTATTGCTATCATTCTTAATTGCCAACTTTCTACTATCTGGGTACATTAATGAAGTAAATTGAGATGGAGCAGAGATATCATCCTGCACACAAATCAAACCGCCACTTTATTATAGGCTCTTTTCAAACTCTTCATCTTGTTCCCTGGCAAATGAATATGCCCAGGCTGTTAACAGCAATAACCGTGCCATCAGCAAAACTTTCACTCACTCACAAAATAACTTATTTCTTCTATTTTAGAAGAGATTATGAAATCCACTTTAAAAATCATTACAGATGTTCTGCAAAAGATGCATAATTGAGACGCATTTAACTTTTCAATCTTGGGAAGCTAGATTTCCCAGCCTAAGTACCACTTGATGATCTCTTAAATGTGACAGCACAGGAAACACACAATTGATGGTTGCAGGTCACTGGCTCTTTATGAGGACTGTCTGATGTTTCTTGTGAAGCAAAGGTGAAAACTCCAAAATAGCGTGGTTAGGGCAAATAGGAGTCAGCCCTGGGAGCAGTACCTAATCCCAAGACAGAGAAGAGCACTTCTGTGGAGGAGTGGGATCCGGTGAGGGCAGCTTCAGGGGTCTTCTGTCATTGTAGTCCTCATATACAGTTTTGGTTGTCTAGCATGTCTTCAGGAAATCACCTTCCTCATCCTCTGTCACTTCCGTTCACTGTTGACTGATTGAAACAAGTATGGAACTCTAAATTCAATCAACTGAAGAAGTACTGGGCAGATGTGCTCAGGAACTGTGGAAATCTAATGTCCAGATGCTGAGGACAACAACTGCGGACATTTGGATTTGCCCTGAATTTAGGGCAAGAACACATTGTTCAATGTGAGGATACAATCCCTGGTACAGACCTTTCTCTAATGGCCAGGATCACTACGAGGAAATGACACACACACAGTGTGTGGGGATGGTTTCCATATCACCTCTCACAGCTACTTGTGGTCTCCATCAGACCAGAGCTTTATAGTTCAGGAAATGTTTGTCTTTGATGCAAAAACCATTCAGAGAACTAGTCATCTTTCTGCTGGTGGTGGGAAACAGTGTTAAGATGTGTCATTAATGGAGGCTGGATTTGAAATATGTCATTTGTCTAGCAGGGTAAGAACACAGCGAGGGAACCAGTTGCTAAGGGACCAGTAGCAAATAATTAAGGATATATCTCATGCATATTTAATAGCCAAAAATGTTTTATGAGAGAAAACGTCAGAAAGTGTGACTGTGTCTCTGTGTCCTTTTTCCTCGCCTCTTGCTTCCCTTTACTTCCAACCATCTCTTTAACTCTGTGACACTCAGTGGCTTCAGTATAGGTAGTAACATGCACTGGAGTTACCTGGTCATGTTTTATATTTTTTTTCTGAAAGTCAGCATAAAGAAACAAGGGTAGGCAGCCCCCTTGTTCAGCTCCTGTGTAGGCAGTCGTGCCGGTGAGACTCTGGATGTAGCTTCTCACTTCACTAGAAGATACAGTCTTGTGACAGGGGCATGTGAAGGAAGCCCACAAGGCCTCAGACCAGTACAAAGAACTGCAAGAACTAAGGAATGCTGGGAGCAGGAGAGAGTCTTCCTCAGTGAGCACACCTACAGAGCACAGACTGGGCAGGTTGCTTTTATATTTATTTTATATATGCATGTAATAACCATTGATTTCTTTAAAAATATTTATTTATATGAGTACACTGCAGCTGTCTTCAGACACACCAGAAGGTGGGGCATCAGACCCCATTGATGGTGGTTGCTGGGAACGAAGAGCATATAGGACAGTTTGGTGGAGGAAAAAGAAAGGAAGAAATGTTGTAATTATATTGTAATCTCAAAAATAAAAAAGAAACAGAGATAAGATTTGGGAAATTCCTCATATGCAGAAACATCAGTAAATCCCTAGAACGCTTCTTGTAGAGACAGGACCATCTCAGGGTACAGGCACATGCCAAGCTCTGTCTGTAGATGGCTACAATGGGTGAGCAGCCCACCTGTACAATGGATTCCTTTTCCGAGCTGCACTGCCTCAGCCTGGCTATGGGTTAGCATTTTGTGTTATCTCTCCCAGAATTCTAGACTATGATATTTAATAATGATACTTCAATGGTTTTTGAAAGAAAACCTGCAAACATGGACACCCATCGGTGCCTCGGCGTGTAAATGAGCTCTTGGCTGCAGGCATGCATGTTCTGCATTGGCATGCTACTTCCACCAATGACACAGGGGGCTCTTCTGGATGCCATGCCCTGCATTTATAAAAGATCAGGAGGCAAAAGTGATGCTTAGTGTGACCTAAGCAGCCATGCTTAGGAAAATTGCCTTATATTATCCTGCCAAGCCCTGCCAACATGGGCAAGCATCAACCTGTGTTTGCATCCATTAGCACCCCTAAGGTATTAAATCCAAGAGAAAGACTGTCCTCCGCACAGCTCCAGGAAACTTCATCTATTGTTTTGGGGTTAGACTCCTTCCTGACACCCCAGAGGTCTCATTCTGTCAATAATGTCCTCCCAAACTCAACAAACTCATTAATGATGGCAATTTGGGGCAGCCCCCGTGTACAGCAGACTGAATCAAGACGCATGTGTGCGGAGTGGTTTCCAGTCCTTCCATAGAGGAGGAGACTGAGGCTGGAAGCCTGGATGACAGGATCCAGGAGAGACCGGGGAATCAGAACGACTCTTCTCCAAACCCAGGGCCTTTACTCACTTGTAAATAACATCTTGCCCAACCTGCCTTCGCTCTAGGTGTTGCTTTCTTTGGCCTATTTTAAATGTGAAGATTAGTTCCACTGCAGTCTACCAAACTGTTAAAATGGAGTTTCTGCAATCTTTTTTAGACAGTGAGCACTGAGCTCTCTCTTTCCATGTGGGCTGCCAAAACCCGGAAATGATGGCATATCAAAAGACACCTCCTACTCATGTACAGCTTGGTGAACTAATGGGTTTATTGTGGCTACCCACAGGAGTATGTTTGTGATGGTTAATATTAACTGTCACTTTGACACAACAGAATCCTCTGGGCGACAAGCCGTCAGAATATCCCTATATCTGCAGGGAATCATCTTGATTTTGTTGATGGATGTGGGAAGACCCACTTGCCTGTGGGCATATTGTTCCCGGCAGGGGATCTTGCACTGCATAAAGTGAAGAGAGTACATTAAGCTCTGGCAGGCATCCACTGCTCTCTGTTTCCTGATTGTGGGTGTGATGCCAGCCGCTGCTTCAAGTTCCTGCTCACTTGACTTCCCTGCTATGATTGGCTATGCCTTCAACCTATAGAAGCAAAAATAAATGCATTGTCCCGTAAGTTGTTTCGGTCAGAATATTTTATTACAGCAAGAAGACAGCAAACTAAGACAGAGGGTGAGGGCACTCACAGGTGTACATATCATTCTGACAGCCACATCACTAAAAGGCCCAGCCCAGCGTGCATGATGGCGCATGACAGCTGCGTCTCTGGAGCGATCTGTCCACCCTGCAGGCAGCACCATAGGAAAGGAGGTTTGTGAGTTGTGTTTTGTTGTTTTGTTTTGTTTCATTTTGCCTTGTTTGAGACATGTTTTCTCTGGAACTTGGTCTATAGACCAGGCAGGCCTCAAACTCAGGCCTCTGAGCGCAGGAATTAGATGCATGTGCCACTGTTGTCATTGATGGAGAGGAACTTTGCAAGTCTTGTAGCCTTTTTGTGAGTTTGAGGAGCTTTTTCTTCCTTCCCTTCATGGGGAATGTTCAAGCTAAAGGAAACAACTACACCACACACTATATAATACATTTGGAAGTGGCCACTGACCATCACAATCAATGCAGTGAAGCAAACTGAGGACGCAACAATTCTTAACTCATTCTTAAGCGTCTGCCCACCACTATGACAAAGGACACAGATGATTAGCCTAATAAGGGGAAACAGTTAGTTTGTATTTGTCAGAGATTTCAATCCTTGTCCCTTGGTCCTATTAATCTTGGCTTATGGCAGTAAATTATACAATGGCTGAAGCCTGCGGTAGAGGAGGCCTGCTCATCTTATGGCTACTGTGGAAGGAAAGAGAGATACAGGGAGAGGTGGGATGTCAATATCTCTGTCAAGAACATGTCTCTAATGACCTGATTTTGTTCCACTAGGTCCTATCTTCTCTTGCTGTGCCACAAACAGAGATGGAGTCTTTAACACCTAGGACTTTGGGGCACACTCAAATCCAAACTGCGACAACCTGTGAGGACATAAGGGAAATTACTACCAAGTAGAGGGATAGCTCAATTTTGAGATGAACAACTCATCAAAGAATAAGCCCAGGGGCAAAACGGGAGGCTGTGCAGGGCTGAGGAATTCTGAACTGTTGAAAAAGATGGGAGTTAAGAACTGGGAGGGACCTCTAGGTGCTCAGTATAGTGACCATCATTTCTGATGGAGTACCCGTGTACTCCAAGCAGGAAGAAAAGAAAAGGAACTGTCTGGGCATGTGTGAGAACACTCTGCTTTGAAGAGGCTCACTCCCAGTAGAGACTATTGAATGAAAGCCTACTGTGTTGGAGTTTTATCCAAATCTTACCCAATTCCAGCACACATAGCCAACCTGTTCCACTTTAAGAGCTTGGGCTGCTGAGGACACTTGAGGATTTTATAACTTACAGGCATAGGCTCAGAAAAGGACGAAACCATCATTTCATGACGGCAGAGTGCTTTGCTTGCCCGCACCATACAGCACTGCCAAGTCTGTTCACAGCAGATTGTTTATGAAGTACCTGTTTGGATTAGATCATGTCTGGGTACCGAGAAACAGATTGCAAGATGCACTTAAGGCCGAACTCAGTTTGAAGAGAGAGACTAATACTCAGATTCAGATGCGGGAGGGATGATGGGGTTAACATAATTGAAATATAGGAGCTTTAACACATGGCTAGTATTCAAGAAATGAAGGCTGGTGGAATAAGAGGCAGATGACATAAAAGACAAAAGCAAGTGACAAGTTCTCCATAATTCTATGAACATGAGTCACCTAGGAGAACGCCAAGAAAGGGACGATGATTGCCGGGAACAACAAGAGGAGAGAAATGGGAAATTATCACTCAATCAACCAGTCAATCAATCAATATCAACCAATGAACACAAAGCTTCAGTTAAGTGTGAAAATGTTCTACAGATCCGAAGAATAGCATTTGCCCACAGAGTAACGTGCACATTAAAAATTCTGTTGAGGACAGTTCTTAGGTCCTCAGATGAGTAGTTCTTTTTGTCTTGTCAAATCAGCAAGAACAAGGACAATGACAAATTGTAACAGAAACGCTGAATGCCTTCAGTGGGGTTATTAGCAGACTAGATACAGCTGGCTAAGAAATATCTTGCTTTGGAGATATATTATTAGAAACCTACAAAATTAGAAACTGAAGAACTGAGTACCAGAGAGCCATGAGAGACAGCTACAAATGACTACACATCATGGGGTCAAGGGAAGAAGAAAGAAACAGAAAATAATACCTGACATAATAATATAAAACATCAAACCAAGAGGCAAAAATAGACTCGTGCATATAAATAACATTCATACTCAAACTACAGGAAATTCAAGATACAATAAGCCCTGAAAAAAATCCAGGGGCTGAAAGGAAGCCACTTCACCAGCAGAAAAGCAAAGAATTAGATCTGACTTCCCAGAGGTCATGCAAGCAAGAGAGAAGAGTGAAATATTTATAGTGTTGAGAGGGAAAAAAAGGAAATGCATCGTGGAGTTCTTTACTCCATGAAATTATCCATCACACGAGGTGAAGAAATAAAGACTTTCTAAGACAAACGAAAATGGAGGCAGTTTGATGCTGGTAGACCCGTCTCGGCAGGAATGCTAAAGCGGTTCTTCCGAGAGAAGGGGGAAGATGAAGATCAACATCAGATTTATAGAGAAGGAGAGCATCTCATTCCCAAGGCTCAGTAGAGTCTCCATCTGAGTGAGCTGCATAAACTCTGGAGAGCTCTTTTCCGTGTGCTGAGCCCAGCCTTGCCTGCTCTGCAGCTGCCCCTCAACGCTGATGCTCCTGAGCCCTGAGGTTTGCGTCCTCTTTAGTAAACATTCGCTCATTAGGGAATGGAGAACAATAATGCATATATGATGTTTAAATTAGATTATGCCAAAAAAATGCCTGACTTCTGACTCCCATTGGACGGACATACAGTAAGTCACAGTGAGCATCTGTCTGCTTGGATTTGTGTGTATCAGCCCAACATGGCTTATAGACATATATAAATTCACACATATATAATATACACATATACAAGTATTCATGCATACATATATACATATTCACATATGCTCATATACACATATATGGATATAAACATATATACTTATACACATACATACATATATGATGTATAATTTGATTTTATGTAACCAAAACCGACTTTGAACTCCCTGTGAACCAGATTCTGGCCTTGAATTCCTGGTCCTCTTGCCTCCACTTCCTTCTTGTTAGAGTCATAGGTCTGTGCCATTCTTCCCAGTTAACTCCTATCTTATCTCTAAAACACATTTACCACACTAAAAATATCATTTATAGACAATTCATTAAAATAACCAAACACAAACTACCACAGGATCCAGCAACTCCACTTTTGAGAATATAACCCAAAATAATAGAAATCTGGAGTTTGTGGACCTATGTTCACAACATCATTGTTTACAGTAATTACCAAACCTAGCATCAACATCAATGTCCACCATGGGGAGTTGATGACTACAGCATGGAATTCAAATACAATGGGATGTCATTCAGCTTCACTCAGGTATATAGTTTTTATATGTGGCACTATGAAACTGTGATGGCTTGGATATGGAATGTGCCCCTAAAAGGCTGGTGACTCTGTTTGGAGGTGATTGGATCATGAGCCCTGATCCTACCAGTGGATCAGCTTATTGATGAGCTCATAGCTAAGTGATTAGAATGCGGGGTCTGTCAGGAGGAGGTTCCCGGAATGTCCCTTAGAGGTGTGCAGCTTGTCCTTAGCTCCTCTGAGCTGACTCAGCCCGCTCCCAACTCTGTGCCCAAACCTCTGAAACCAGGAGGAAAAAATGGAGTTAATTTCCTCAGGAATTTTGTTACAGTGACAAAATTTAACGAATAAACGAAGCTGGAAAACCTTACACTAAGTCAAATGAGGCAGACATAGAAGGGCGGGTGTTAGGATGCCTCTAGAATAAGGGAGACACAGAGAGGAGAACAGTAGGTGCCAGGCTGAGGCAGGCAGAGGTCAGAGCTGGGGGTGGGGTGGGGTGATGGGTACTGAGCTCCTGCTGGAGATTATGAGAGAGCTGCAGGACTTAATAGTGAAGAGGGTGCACTCATAATTATGTGACAGCCTTGTCACCAAGTCAGACAGCTAAAAGAATAAACTTTGTGTCGTCCATGTTTTATCACACTCACATACATACACATACACATGCACACCCATACAATGCACATGCCAGTGCTTATGCACACACACACAGAGAGAGAGAGAGAGAGAGAGAGAGAGAGAGAGAGAGAGAGAGAGAGAGAGAGAGAGAGAGAGAGAGAGAGAGAGAGAGAGAGGAGAGAGAGAGAGAGAGAGAGAGAGAGAGAGAGAGAGAGAGAGAGCAGTCTTATAAAGAATAGTCCCAGCTAGCAGGAGACTCTGCTATGCAAGATTGGAGCAGGGCAGAGAGGAAGGTTTCCCACAACGCCAGCAGCCCAGCCTGCCCTCCTGACTGCCAGACACTTTTAATTACCATTAGAGCTTGCCTTGCTTCCTTGCCACCTCAACGGGAGGCTGGCAGCTCCTGTCAGATTCTGACTGGCCTGCAGAAGCTGCTGTCCTGGGCTGTAGTTGTCCTTTCAGATTACCTCATTGCAAATGTGTAATCATTTGCTTGAACCCGATTGTGTCCTTTATAAGCCGCCGGTGCCGGGACATAATAAAGCGTGAATGGTATTCAACTGACTTGAAGTCTGGCCCCCTTTTCTTTGTGTCCTACCAATCATCTCTCCTTCTTCCTATCTTTGGCTGTGTTACAGCTGCCGCTCTGTGGTCAGTGCAAGCCAGTTGTCAGGGTAGAATTGGCGTCTTGGCGCTCGTGTGAGTGTTCCATTGATGGCATCCGTATCAGAAGAAGCCTGTCGACTGTAAATCAAAATGATGTTTCCTTTCCTTAGCTGCCAGAACTGGTCTTATCACTGAGAATCAAATCTGTTCTGTGAGCTCATATATCATCATTACCTGCAATCTAAATTCTGAAATCAAAGTAGACCCGGGAATTTTATTGATGGTGGGAGTGGAGCAGAGCCCAGGTCACCCTGAACCAGCTGCGATGGCTTTGCTTTGCACACAGAAAACATGTCACTGACAAAATTACTGAAGAGAAGATGACTCTGAGTTCAGTGAAGAGAGTAACTCGTCAGTAGCATAGGTGGGGTGTTTTTATCCTTATGACTCAGTGCTAAGGAAATTGGGGAGGGTCTCATCTGACTGGAAATGCGCTCTCCAGAGAGCAGGGGGAAGCAGAAAGCATGGAAGTCAGCTTGTTTTCAAAGTCACTTTTCTCAATTGAGCCGTGATTTAATCAGCAGGATTCAACAAGGGTTGAGGAGTTGGGGGCCTGAAGCAGTAAGCGGTAAGGCCAGGTCTTTCACTCTGTGGTGTAGCCCATGGGCAAGTCTGGGAGGCCCAGACGATCTGTCACACTTGGAGCTCAATTTTCTCATTTGTGCTGAGGGAAGAATCACACTCCACAGCCCTGAACCATTTAGAGGATTAGATTCTATTTGTCAAGCGATGTGAGATCCGAGAATAGAAAGAACTATAAACATAGGCGACGTCAGTCATGTTACAGCTGTGGGTGGGCTGGAGGTGGGGAGGGGAAAACGCTCAAGTTTGGGGATTTGTTGTTTATCTCGTTAATGGATTTGGGGGGGATTAGAAAGGAACATACATCAGCTGACTGGAAGAAGATGAAATAAAAAATAAAACCTAAACATCTCATCCTGGGAGTCCACACGAGCACCCCTAGGGTTCCCAATGCCCAGAAAAGTCACAAGACTCCTGGTTATAGGTTATACAAGGAGGAAAGAACCTTAGGTACGGTCCAGAGAGGGCGTGGCCAACACTCTCAGTGCTCTCTTCCAGTGGATTTGCATAAGCAACTTAACGCTCCTGGCAATGGTGTGTCACCACATACATGAAATATTGCTCCCCACAGCAGATCAGCTGAGCTCACTTGTTCAAGGTCAGTCAGTCACATAGGCACACAGCACCCATAACACGTGCCTTAGCTACCCTGTCTGCAGCTCTGTACATGTTAAGCTGATAAAACAAAACCCATGACCCCAGACACACGAAAACATCAACTCACTACCGGGAACCTTGTTGGATGAAATAACTGGCTCTATTTCTAGACCCTAGAAATAGGAAGAGCCTAACGGCACAAGAGACTCTGAGGTTTCCTCTCAGCAGCTAGGAGAGAGCCAATCTTTTCCTTGGAGTGTACAGGGTTTGAGCACCCTGGGTCTGCTGCATGGATAGGAGAAGAAGATCAAATTCCTTTCACACTGAGTGCCCAGTGATATACAGAGGAGTGCTCAGTTGAAAACATCCTGAAACCCAGCAATGCTGAGGGAGTGCTGAAAAGCTAGGAGCACTGAAAATGCACAGCCCCAACATGGTTGCCCAACTATTTAATAGTTCTGACACTCTCTAGCTTCAGATCTGACTCACCTACTAGTTTTTAGAATCCAAGCTAGAAACATGTTTATTTCCTTATGTTATCTTCTCATTTAATATTCTCTCCCCATCCCTCTCCCTCTCCCTCTCCCTCCCCCTCCTCCTCCTTTCCTCCTCCTTCCCTTCCCCTCCCCGTCCTCTCTCTCCCCCCTCTTCTCCTGTGTACACTCCCAAACCCACTTGCATGGAGCTTATGTGAAGGTCAGAGAACAACCTTGGGTGCTGCTCCTCAATTGACGTCCCATTTGCTTGTTTGTTTGAGGCAGAGTCTCTCATTGGCCACTACACCTAATGAGGATCTGCCTGTCTCTGCCTCCATTGTAATGATTCACATTTTTGACAACCATGTTGGTTAATCCAATTAAAAGCTTTAAATCCTACTTATCAATGATGGCCACACCAATATCAAATGTGAGCTTCCAAAAAGTCTCTTGGTGCCCCAGTTCAGGGATACAGTGATTATAAGGGCAAAAACCCACAAAGATGAATCAAAGTTGGATGAGGGTCCGAGTAACCTTGAAGTGTTCATCCTGGAGAAGCATAGTGGTTATTTTAAACACAACTCGCCAGTCATCTTGATTAATACATCTAGACCATAGTCAAGGCCATGGGTTGCCAGTGCACGCATTGCCACTGGGCGAGGAGGGTAGAAGGCTGAGTGCTGTCTAAACAAACACATCCTGGAGTCAGAACAGGGTCGTATTATTACCTCAGTCACTTCCCATCTCAACATTGCTTTCCCTACAAGTGTTTGCCATTGGGTCCAGTGTCTTAGGTGTGTCTTCAGGATCTGAACTTAGGTCCTCGAGCTTGCGAGGTAAGTGCTTTACCAACTGAGCCATCTCCCCAACCTCCATGTGACTTTCTTAAAAGCCAATGAGAGCCCATGGGACTCAGCCTCTTCCCCTTTCCCTTGGTTGTCAGGATGGTCAGAGCTACGTTTATCACGTGGGCCTCCTTTCTGATACAACTTTCTTCTTATCCTCTTCTCAGTGTGACAAAGCAGAAGCAACCTAACCATGGAGTCCACAGGTGCCATCGTGGCATTTCACACTGTGTTAACTATTATAACATCACGGTTAGCTTTCTATCATTGTGATGAAAACCTTGAGATTAACAACCTAAAGCAGTCAGGTATGTTTGGGCTTTCAGCTCCAGTGGTTTCTGTCTGTGGCTGTTTGGTCCTGTTGTTTCAGGCGTGTGGCCACACCCTACATCACAGTAGAGGCACTCTCCATAGGAGGCCTACTCACCTCTTGACAACTAGGAAACCAGAGACAGAGGAAGAACTGAAGAGCATGGGGGTACTGCTCTTCATATGTGGAGCGTCTCCCAAAGGCTTATGCTATTAAGGCCTGGCCCCTAGCTGGTGGCATTACTATGAGATGCGGGTGGAGTGGAGGAGCTTTAGGAGACAAAATCTCATCGGAAGAACCAGGTCCCCGGAGTGCCTTCAAAAGCTGTGTTAGGATTCTGGTCCCTGATCCTAGCTTTGCTTTCTCATTTCCAGGATGAGGGTAGCTTTCTTCTTTTGTGCCTTTTGGTTACATTTCTATCTTGCCATAGGCCTAAAAGAAAAAGGAGGCATTTAGCCATGAGCTGACACCTCTGAAACTGTGAGTCAAAAGAAACATTCCTTTGTTTTACTTGTTCCCTCTGGTGTTTTGTCACACTTTCAGGGACCTGACCAATACATTTCTCCCATGACTTTCTAACTTCATCCTGGTAAACCCCAACCACTGAAGATTCCATCAGCTCCCAATAATACCACAGCCTGCTGACTAAGTCTTTAATACATGAACTTTTAGGGGACCTTTATCCAAATTACTATAACCACATCGTATGGCATACATAGACACAATTAAAATTTGTCAGTGTATGTTACATCCAAAAACCTATGTATTCAACACGATGGCTGGATAGCTTTAGAAAAATCACTTTAGTCCTTAAACATGTCCTCACTGGCAAAATAACTTTTCGAAGTTGTGAGAATTAGAGATAACGATGTAAAGAACCCGGTGCTTAGTGACTGCTAAATAAAAGGTAGGTTCTTGCTAACTTACTCCTTTCTCCCTATTAGTTTTTGTTTGCTTGTTTGTTTTGCTTTGGTTTTGGGGCCTGCAGGATTTTTGTTGCTATAGGCAAACCACCTAAAATTGTGACCAACCTATGCAGAGATACAAATGTACAAATAGCGTCTTAAGAATTTTTGCCTTGATGTTTCTGTGTTAGGCCAGTACTCGTTCCTATTGACTACCCCAGGAGTACTAAGACAGGCTCATGTTGGAACGTAGCATCCATCTGACATGTAGGTGTGGCGTCAGGGCCTTCCTGATCTTTCCTCTCTTCCTTTGTTTCCTCCTTGGGTTGGAACAGCACTGGGGTCTTCCTACTTTTCCAGGATATTCCTCACCCTTCCCTCCTCATTTTCTCTCACTAATATTTTCTATAATGAATCTCTCTTGCTTTGAGTCGTGCCTCAGAGGCTCCAGCAGGTGGCGATTGACATTTCTCTCTTGGAGAACAAGCCTTACCTACTGAGATCCTCACTATGCTGTCCACGTGTGTGACTTGTGCTCCACAACCCACAGGTGCAGGGCCCAGCATGATCTTCTTAGTCTTTCTTGGAGTTCTTGGTCATGTTCTAGAAAAGAGCCAGTCTCCACACTGCAGCTTCTGTTTTGGTCATGAGATAAACTAGGCAGAAAGAAACTCCCTGAAGCATGTTCCAGGTGCTCAGGAGGCAGACTGAGATATTTAAAAGTTTTCATATGAGTATTGGTAGTTAGTTTTTCTTTTCTTTAAACCAAACACGTCCCACCTAGGAGCGTCCCTCCTTGATGGAATTGCATTTGAATGCAGATTCTTCACCCTCTCTACCATAATCAATAAGGTACCGAGAGCAAATAGCTTGACATCTATTAGCTAAATCAGTGTGAAAACATAGTTACGCTTATTACTGTGTCTCCAAGTCTGCTCAGGGTGCTGAAACTAATAGAAACTATTTTAAGAGCCCCAGAATTTGGGACAGTTTTGTGCCACCAGCCTCGGCTGGGACACCCATTCTTTTGAATCCTTCTGTGTTACTTGAACATGATGGGCCATGTACCCACATTCAGCGGACAACTTGTGCTAGATACTAGATAAGAGCCCCAGTCATGGCCATGGTTCAGGCAAGAAAGATTTTTAACTGGAGTGAACTCCAAAGGTGAGATGAGGGCTCAGAGTAGGCTCCTAATGGACACCCAAGCCAGACGTTGGGGGACAAGGACACAATGGGCCAACAGTTCAGCTTGTAGGGATGGGGTCCTGCTATATGGGAAAAGGCAAAGTCTCTACTTCGGTGGCACACTGTCAGTGAGTCTTCAAGTCCCAAATCTCCTAAGACTGGTGCTCCTTTTAGCATAGTTGACAGCATCACCCGTGCACAGGCTTTGGAGCATGGAAGACTCTAGCACTATCTGATTGAGAGCAGGGCTAAGCTGCCAGGTTGCCTAGAATCAAGTTAGCTGGGGAGGAATACCAGCCGTGACTCCTGCGCATTACCCTCCATATTCCCTGTGCCGGAACCATCCCTAAATATGCTGAGAGGACTTGGGAGCTGAACGGAAGAAAACCCATATCCTAAGTGGTATTTTTGATGGAGATGTTGGGGCATAAAGGTCTTATGGTACTTGATTGTTTTTTACTGGCAATGTCAATGTTTTGCTTTGCAACTGATCCTCTAGTGCATTTTAAACTTCTTTCGCTAACCCCTTCTCCCCTGTGCAACCATCACCTCCTACCCCAGTCTTTCTATAGACCTTCGGATTTGTCACTCCATTAACCCTGTGGTGCAACACTGATCTATTTTCCTTTTCAAGAGGATGAGCTGGTTTTCCTTGAAGTCTGTCACTGTCACAACCACTCAGACCTCAGAATGCACTTCCACGGCTTGGCTTCTCTCTTGCTTCTCAGCCAGTCTTCTGTTGATAGCTAGCTTCCTGGTCCTTCTGTTGCCACTGCTGTCTCTGCTGTGCTTTTGGGGCCATAGTCTTCCTTCTTAGAGAGTGACGTTTTTGTCATTTGCATCTGCATTGCTCTGGGCAGACTCCTGAGAGAAACAACCAAAGGATGGAAGAGATTAATCTGGCTCTGGGTTTCAGAAATTCAGTCCACGGTTCCTTGGTCCCGTGTGCTTGGACAGAGCATCATGGTGGTGGGACCGTAGGTCAGGGTGTTATTTGTGGCTAACGAAGAAGCAGAGAATGAAAAAAGCACCAAGAATCTCCCCCAGTGACCTACTCCATCTACTTGGGTTCTCCCAAAACAGCGTCACCAAGGGAGGACCAAGTGTTCAAGGCGTGAGCCAGGAAGTAGGGTGGGCATTTCAGGTCAAATACTAATCAGAGCCAAAGTAGTAAGCTGGCCTTTTGTCTTCCCAGAGTGCACTTGTTTCCCTTTAATAAAGAAGTCAGAACCATTTTCCTTTGTCCTCAGAGGCTCCTGGTACTACAACTACCATGATGCCATGGGCTTTCCTGGCTCCACCCATGCTCCACCCCTATTGGCCACTGTACATTCTGCCTTTCCTTGCAAGAGCCTCCAGGTGTTCGGTCTCCTCTCCCCCAATGACACCCCATTGTCATGCCTTTGCAAACTCTCCTTTCTGAGAACTTCAATTTTTAGCTGCTCTCTCGTTTGCTTAATTACCCTCGCTGCTGATACTCACAAAATAGACTGAAGATGTAACAGATGGTGCCTAGGGATGGGTGGATGTTACGGAGGCAAAGCTGTCAACATACCTATCTTCAGCCCATTTTAACGCGCACATTATGTCCCCTGTGGACCGCTGGCAAGGAACTAAGCTGACGTGTGCTGCGGGCGCCTGGATGCACATTGAGCCTAGTAATGCTTTTTCCTTCCCGTGATTCTCCCATATATTTGGCCTCCTAGTGCTTTTTATAATGATTTCTGTTGCATCTTTAAACACTATTCCACCTCATTTAAAATGTGGCATAAATGATGCGGTTTTTGACAAGTTAAGTAATAATAAGAAAACATTTGCGATAGTCTGTATTTTTCCATTAAGCTCCAAAAATTAGTGATTATAAGGACGCCATTTTCTCTCCACTGTTAACGATGTGTTGGGCCTGGTTTCATTAAAAACCTCATTATTCAAAGATTTATAACTCAGCCCAAGAAATCTCTTTTGAAGTTGTAAACATATCTGATCTCAGTTTTGAAACTTGCATTTAAAGTAATTCAGAGGGAATTGAATATCCAGTGAGAGAATCTGTAATAAGGGAGTACATTGGGATGATAAAATCAATACAACGAAACTTCACACAGACTCAAAGGACAAAGGGTTAGAGAATAGAAAGAATGGATATTTGCAAGTTAGGCATGGCTTTGTCATGGCTCTGTGTCCAAATAGTTGCTTGAGTTTGAATAATTCATAATCTGAGCTACTCCTAGGCTTTTAAAATGTCAATTGATTATAAGTATGGATGGAATTCCCTGTTGTAAGGAACTGGATCACTGCGGCTGCCGGGGCTGGTGCAGAATAGGCAAGCTTCAGTGCACTCACCCCAAACTGCAGGAGAGTTTGGGGCCTAGGAAGGGGATGCCAGAGCCAGCCTGAAGTGCTGTCACTAGCCAAAGAGGGGACAATCCGGCAGAGAGAGGGGGAGGGGCTCAAATGACAAAGCAAGCAGAGAAGGCTGTAACAGTGGGTTAGAAAGAATATGGGTAAAGAATATGTGGGACTTTTTGTACTATTGTTTTCAGATACCTAAAGTTATATAAGATAGATAGATAGATAGATAGATAGATAGATAGATAGATAGATAGATGGAAGAAAGAAGAAAGCTCACATGTGTATAATGTACAGTTTCAGAACTCCTTGGCCTTAAAGTTCAATTAAGAAAACTAAGACACCTGAGCTACAAAATGTATGCTATGAATCAAATAATTCACCGTGCAGGAAAACATTCCTTCAAATGGCAGATCATGAGTACGGAGACAGATAGTAAGGTCCTGCTAAGTGTTGCTTATTAATGAGGCTCTGAGACCTAGATATGTGTGCAGAAGGGGCCAGAGCAGAGAAAGGGATAGCATAAGGTGTAGAAGAATGTTCAGGAAACCGAAAGGAGCCCGCTGAGACGAAAGCTACTGTCAGACGTTTGAAAGACTGGATATTCCAAAGGTATCCGTGGTGGTCTGGATGAGAGTGGCCCTTACAGACTAATGCATTTGAATTGCTTGCTAGCTATTGGACTATTTAGGAAGGATTAGGAGGTGTTGTCTTCTTGGAGAAAATTGACACTGGGGGTGGACTTTGAAGTTTCAAAAGCCCCATGCTGGGCCCTACTTCTTTCTCTGTTTCTAATATACTTATAAAAAGTGAATTTTCAGCAACTGCTATAGCATTATGCCTGCCTGCTGTTGTACTCCCCACCATGAGAGAAATGGACTCACCGTCTGAAACTGTAGGCAAGCTCTCAAATAAATGCTTTTCTTTTACAAGTTGCTTTAGTCATGGTGTCTGTTCACTACAACAGAAAAGTAACTAAGTACCATTTATTCGAGTTAACTTTAGAGCAGTGATTCTCAATCCCCCTTGGGGGTCAAGCAACCTTTTCACAATGGTTACCTAAGATCATCATAAAACACAGATTTTACATTACAGTTCATAAAAGTAGAAAAATTACAGTCATGAAGTAGCAACAAAAATAAGTTTATGGTTGGGGGTCACCATAACATGAAGATCTGTAGTAAAGGGTCACAGAATTGGGGGAATTTGAGAGCCGCTGAACTAGAGGGTAAGATTATAGATTTGAGGCTGTCTGAGAAGCAATCTTTGCTCATTAGATTTTTCCACAAATGAAATAGAAACCCCACCAATTAAAAAGTTTAGTTTCTACAATGACCAATTAGGAATGCAATTAAAAATCTTGTGACAGGTGGGGAGATTTGATCTTAGTTTTCTCAGCAAATCTGACCAGAAAGTAATCAGAATTATACAAAGAAGTGCTCCAGTGTTCATGGACCCTAAATATAATATTTAAACCCAATGAGTACTGTATTTTTATCCATGTCCATCACTGTTTTCCAAGCACATGCAGGTGATGGGATTCACCACCCATATGATAGTTTATTTGTCTCCATTACTATAACAATGTATAAAATCTGGGAGTCTTTTTTTTTCCTTTCTTCTTTTTTCTCCCAGTAATTAAAACTGTGTTCCAGAAAAAAGCTCAAGCAAACAAACAAACAAAAGCAAAAGCAAAAAAACATACACAGAGAAAAACATTTTTCAATAAGAAGACCCATTATCATCAAACATTCCTACACATTCCAAAAAATTTATACATTTAATGTTTTGTGGTCATTTTTTATTGATTTTTTGAAAAAGCGTATGAGTGTTCTATCTGCATGTACACCTGCATGCCAAGGCATGCAGGCATCAGATCCCATTACAGATGGTTGTGAGCCACCATGTGGTTGGTGGTAATTGAACCAAGACCTCTGGAAGATCAGCCAGTGCTCTAAACCACTGAGCCATCTCTGCAGTCCCCAAATAAAGACAGGGTTTCTCTATGTAGTGCTGGCTATCCTAGAACTTGCTATGTAGAACAGGCTGGCCTAAACCTCACAGAGATCTTCCTTCCTCTGTCTCCAAAGTACAGTACTAGGATGTTTGGTGGTTTGAATTTGTTTAGCCATGGGAAGTGGCACTATTAGGTGGACCTGGTTAGAGGAGGTGTGGTCTTATTGGAGGAAGTGTGTCTCTGTTGGGGGTGAACTTTGAAGCTCTATCCAATGTGGAAGTCTTCTCCTCACTACCTTCTGATCAAGATGCAGAACTCCTTTTCCAGCACTCTGTCTGCCTAGATACCGCCATGCTTCCCACCATGAGGAGCTCTGCCATCTCTAGGGACAGCTTCAGGAATACCACAGACTTTTTGAAGGCAATCAGTACAATCTTGGTGTTCTAAAGCCTAAGCTATTTATTCAGTATGTCTATATTGATGATCCCCTCCCAGATAATGGGAACCAGCAGGAGTAATGACGAGAACATCTTTCCTAGAGGATATTAGCACTTTTGGCTGGGAATAGGCTATCCTTGACAGAGTCACAAATTCCTGGGCACCCAGCTGCTTGATAGCCACAGCAGGCGTAGTTCCTGGGTCTCCCAATTTCTGGCTTCTGGGGCTCAGAAACCCACAGCTAAGTAAGACTAAGACAAATACAAGGTGAGGAAAGCAGTATTTCAGTCTTCATTCTGCAGTCCAGCTAACCCAACAGTCGGCAGCTGTGAGTAGCTCAGCTCCACGAAGCTAAGTGTTTCAGCTGGTCTTCTGTGTAAGCTGGAATCCTGAAGAAGTAGGTTCCAGCAGATGTGCTGCCAGGTGCAGACAGCAGAGGAAGGAAGCCGTTCTTCTTCTATTGTCCTTATGTAGGCAGAAGGTATGGCCCAGATTAAAGGTGTGACCACCATGCCTGGACCTCTGCTGTTCTTTACTTGGAACTTGCTCTGTTCCAGGCTGATCTTGAACTCAGAGATCTGCTTGCCTACTAAGATGGTGGTCCATTAAGCTCCACTTACAGTACCCACTGTTTCCTCAATCCAAAGTTCCCAAATCTACATTCCTCCGAACAAAAGCATGGTCAGGCCTAACATAGCAATACCCTAGTCCCTGGTACCAACTTCTGTGTTAGGGTTTTATTGTTGTGAAGAGACATCATGACCCAAGAAATCACTGGAGCTGGATTACAGTTTCAAAGGTTTAGTTTATTATCATTATGGCAGGAAGCATGGCAGCAATCAGGCAGACATGGTGCTGGAAAAGGATCCGAGAGATCTGTGTCGTGGTTGGAAGTCAGCCAGGAGAAGATTGATCTTTCACACTAATCATAGCTTCAAAGTCTACCCCCACAGTGATGCACTTCCTCTAACAAGGCCACATCTACTCCAGGCAGGTCATACCTCCTAAGAGTGCCACTTCCTAAGGGCCAAGCATATTCAAATCACCACAGTGTGAACAGCACAACCCAGCTATAAATTCCTCTTCAGTCTCTTAAAACATCGTGTGTGTGTGTGTGTGTGTGTGTGTGTGTGTGTGTGTGTGTTGGAAGATACAGGGACATCTGACAAATTTAATTCAAGGTTTATTTTAAGACTTTAATTATCAATAATAACTCTCCACATTAGAAGGCATGTAAGACTGTTTTCTGACCAGATGGCTGCTCCTTATACAGGAAGTGATTCGGTGGTTATAAAGGAGGAGGTGAAGGAAACAGGAAGGCAGGAAGAGGTCATGAGACAAACCAGCATGTGTACAGAGAAATGAAAACAACTTAAGGTATTTGAATAAAAAAAATCAATTCAGACTAGCACTCACCAATCACTGACAGGTAAAGAAACAGGGTTCAGGGTAGAGACTCTGGAGTGACTCACTTAAAGTACGCTTCTAGACCCTGACTATCTCACCTCCCACCAGCAAGGGAGGAGATCAGAAAGCCACTCCACAACAGTAGAGTTTAAGAAACACTGGCGTGGCTGTGGTACAGGAGGAACAAACTTCTAGAGTGTAGCTTCTGCTCTAGATGAAGAATGAACGCTGGGTTGTGACCACAGGAGCATTCCTCTGCTCCAACATCCTCTAAGTTCTATGTGAGCACACCTACCTGGCCTGACCCAATGCATGCTGGGAACTATAGATGCAAGAGTGGTGCTTGATCAGAAGAAAAGACTGGGGACAGATTTGCTGTGGAAAACAATAGAGGTTTAGTCATTTCTGTTTTATGAGAGGATTTGCATGCCATTTATACTGAGAAGGGGTCAGAAGCAGCAAGAGCAATCTAAGGACCTCTGGTTTAGACCAGAGCTTTGTCAACTGTTCCTAGAAATGGTTGCCTCACTCCTTGTTTAGGCTGTATGATCATGGTCTCCATGGTAACCAGCTCTGTCACTCTAGCAGGTAAAGAGATAATTCACAAGTGAATGAGAATGGCCAGATTTGGCTCATAGCTATAATTTTCCAATTCTAGGTCGGGAAGATAATTTCTTATGTTGGAATAGTATAACCTCCCAAAATGTACTGACATTATTGTTAAGCGATTGCCTCTTGTAGTGTTTTTCTTTTCTTTGTGTGTGTGTGTGTGTGTGTGTGTGTGTGTGTGTGAAGTACTACTTGTTACCCCAAGTTCTCTCTCAAGTGCAGATCCTTGCTTCTAACTGATAAATTCTATATCCACATGGAAGTAAAAGTGGGCAGAGACTGAAACTGGCAACAAAGAGGCTTTAAGGGCGGAATGAGGACGAGGAAGACAGGAGAATCGAGTGGAATGAGGAAATGCCAGGAAGGAAGGAGTCCAGTGGGGGAAAGGGGAGGTACAGACATGAGGGGAGGAAGAATCAAGCCAAAGGAAATATGCATGAACCGCCCCCCACCACACACACACATGGAAACCTGCTCTTCCGAAAGTGTTTTGAAACAGTGAGTCTCACACAGAAAAGAGAGACAGCAGCTTTATCTGACAATGAAATAACTGCTCCTCATGTTGCCAGGTTCCAAAGAGAAAAGATCCTTAATGCTCCGTTCAACTTCCAAATCTCTTTGAGCCCAAACACTTCATTAGCTCAGACATTTTCAGTGGGATGTGTGACAGATCAATGGGCACCTTGCTTATGTCTTTACCTTGGAAGAGGGGAGAGAATAATCTAAAATTGCTATGTTTGAACCAAATCACAACCTTTTATAAAACTGTCACATTCCATCAACATTGCCAAAAGAGGCCAGAAACAGCATTCCGTTGAGGGAAACGTATTTTCATCCTGTCTACATCAATATTATCCTCAAAAATCACAAGCTCATTTCCCCACAATTTCATAACACACCAACTGCTAATTCTTCGATTAATACCAAGGGCTCAGTTTACAGTCTTTGAGAAGGCTAACCAGTTTCATATGAATTTATGGTCATATTTTAATTATACAGTATTCAAGATTCTTAATATGGAACCATAGGGTATATATGTTTAAGTCAAGAAATGCCTGACATCCTCACCCATGTAAGGTACTCTTAGTTTATCATCTATCTAACTTGTAAGGTCAGTGAGGAGGCAGGACAGACAAGGGTGTGGGGTGGGCAGAGGACATCTCTGTATCTCTGTATTCAGCCTACCATCTGCTTCCAATTTATGGAGGCGAAAGGGCAGAAAGTGTGTCAGGGAAGGTGATGGGAACGGTTCCATTTTGGGTCCACAGCTGGCCCCAAGTTTCGTGACTGGGCCATCACTGGCAGCCTGTGGCACGGAGGAAGGTGGGAGTCCAGAGACTCCAGCTTATGTTCTAGGGATCAATTGCTTTACTGTCTCTACAATTGTCATTTTAACTGACATGAAAGAGCTTTATCAGATGCTATGTCCAAAGATGACACAGACTGGCAAATTTGTTTGAGGCTGACACCAATTGGGAGTTCAGTTCTGTCTTTGAGATGGTTATGAAGGGCCACCCTGTTTTGCAGAATAAGAAACTGAATTACACAGGGTGAACTTATGTATGTGGTAAGAGTATGGTATGAGGGTGGTTGGAATGTCTCTAAAGGTCCCTAGTGATCACAGGTTATGGTGATGCTATTGGGAAGTCCTGAAACCTTTGGGAGGTGGAATATAGAGTTAGCTCTTTATGTTACCGGGGGAATGAGCTATATTTTATGCCATTCTTGTGAGAGAAATTGTTTTTTGGACTTTTTAATTTATGTTTCAAATGCTATCCCCTTTCCCCCACCCAACTAACCACCCCTTCCCGCCTTCCTTCCCTGACATTCCCCTACATTGGGGGAGGTCCAGTCTTGGAAGGACCAGGGACTGAGAAAAATGTTTTAAAAGGAACAAACTTGACCTCATCTGTCCTCTTTTTGTCTGAGGTATCATTCACTTGCCTGCCACTGTCCACCAACATGTCCTTGAACCCCCAACTATGATTCAAATAAGCCATTTCCTTTTATAAAACCATATACCTTAGATATTTCAGTATACTTGAAGAAATCTAACTAGCACACATAACTTCTTAGAGTTCAAAACTAAATATCTCGGCATTTATTGATTAAATCTCCTGGAAAAAAACACACCTGAATTCTTTTTAAGTACAACAAAGAACTTCAGAAGTATCTGAAAAACATGAGGGACTGGGAGAGAAGCCCACTCAGTTTTTTTAAAGACTTTGATTTAAATTCAGTTTTCAACCTAAGCTCTTCACTTTTCCCTCACATGCATCAGGTGAGTACTTAAATTTCAAGACAACATGGATCGTTCATGTGTTTTTGAAATGTGTCCCCTGTTTGGCTGCTTTCTCATGTGCAAATGGACAGGTGTCTATAACGGTAGATAGAGCCTCAGAAGAGGTACTTCAGACCTGAAGCCAAAGCATTGGGCTGTGAGAGGGCTTTCCCCCCATATTTTATGAGGCATACAGACAAAAGTTCAACATCTTTATTCATAAGGGAAATGCAAATCAAAACAACCCTGAGATTCCACCTCTCACCAGTCAGAATGGCTAAGATAAAAAACTCTGGCAACAGCCGATGCTGGCAAGGATGTAGAGAAAGAGGACACTCCTCCATTGTTGGTGGGATTGCCGACTGGTACAACCATTCTGGAAATCAGTCTGGAGGTTCCTCAGAAAATTGGACATAGCACTACCTGAGGACCCAGCTATACCTCTCTTGGGCATATACTCAAAAGATGCTCCAACATATAACAAAGACACATGCTCCACTATGTTCATAGCAGCCTTATTTATAATAGCCAGAAGCTGGAAAGAATCAAGATGCCCTTCAACAGAGGAATGGATACAGAAAATGTGGTACATCTACACAATGGAATACTACTCAGCTATCAAAAACAATGACTTCATGAAATTCATAGGCAAATGGATGGAACTGGAAAATATCATCCTGAGTGAAGTAACCCAATCACAGAAAGACACACATGGTATGCACTCATTGATAAGTGGATATTATCCCAAATGCTCGAATTACCCAAGATACACAAAACACATGAAACTCAAGGATGATGAAAATGCAGATGCTTCACTCCTTCTTTAAAAGGGGAACAAGAATACCCTTAGGAGGGAATAGGGAGGCAAAGTTTAGAACAGAGACTGAAGGAATGGCCATTCAGAGCCTGCCTCACATGTGGCTCATATATATACAGCCACCAAACTAGATAAGATGGATGAAGCAAAGAGGTGCAGGCTGACAGGAACTGGATGTATATCTCTCCTGAGAGACCCAGCCAGAATATGGCAAATTCATAGGTGAATGCCAGCAACAAACCACTGAACTGAGAACGGGACCCCAGTTGAAGGAATCGAGAAAGGACTGAAAGAGGTGAATGGGCTTGAGACCCCATATGAACAACAATGCCAACCAACTAGAGCTTCCAGGGACTAAGCCACTACCCAAAGACTATGGACTGACCCTGAGCTCCAAATTCATAGGTAGCAATGAATAGCCTAGTAAGGGCACCAGTGGAAGGGGAAGCCGTTGGCCCTGCCAAGGCTGGACCCTCAGTGAACGGGATTGTTGGGGGAGGGCAGTAATGGGGGGAGGATAGGGAGGGGAACACCCACATAAAAGGGGAAGGGGAGGGGGAAGGGTTAGGGGGATGTTGGCCTGGAAACTGGGAAAGGGACTAACATTTGAAATGTAAATAAGAAATACCCAATTTAATAAAGAGGAAAAAAAAGTTGAATTAAAGAAAAAGTTCATGTCTGTAGGAAGACAAGCCCCATCCCTTGCTAATGTACCCTACACCATGGAGTGACTTCCATGTCTGTCAGCATTGGAATAGGAATTACTCAGCCTCTGAGCATGCGTAAGGGAGATCACTATTCTTGCTGTCCCCTTTTCTTTAGTGGGCTCTTGCCAACCTCTTTGGGCTGAGCATTTGAAGAAGGATCTTGTCAGCAAAATTCAGGAACTGGTTTTCTTGGTAAATAATGGGGACATCTTGTCTCAGAAGAGGAGATTAATGCTACCTCTGTGGAATGTACTTTTGATGTCTGGAGGAAATTTAATACCAGAGGCCAAAGTTTCAGTGATGCTCCCTGGAGAAAGCAGAATGTGCTTGGAAATTTGAGCTGCAGAAAGGTGGTGTGGGATAGAAAAGTCATCTCTTTTCACAGGGTAGAAGGCACTCTAACTTCTGTTGTATTAAAAAGCTATTGGTTTTTCTAAAGTGGAGACAGTGTACACTTGTGTAATTAAATGTGTCTAAGGAATCTGAGGGAAGTACAAAAATATCACCAACATTTAAAAGAATGTTCATGAGAGATGAACATGAAAATATTTGATGTAACATTTATCATAGGAATATAAATATAATATATATTACATGCAATGGTTCAAAAAAAACAAGATACATTTTTTTCTCAGAAAAAGGTTGGGAAATGAAAATTTAAAACTTTTAGACATGCATGGGATGTGGAGTGATTCATTATCCTAGAACTTAGAAAAAAATAGCCTAGTTTTTTTTTTTAAAACTGGGAGAACTTTCACTTTTCAATATAATGTTTTGGAAACAATAATACTATATTATCATAGGACAATAGACAAAATCTATTTGAACCCAAGAATTTACAAATAAGTCTAGAGCTATCCACAATATCACCTGACGGCTCATTTATATGTATTAAAATGATATCAGAGGCTAATAATGGAATAAAGGGACAAGCCTGAAACGCTGACCTGAAATACATAGTTTTCAAAAGAGTTAGGAAGTTGACTTCTAGCTGAAGAGTGAAGTCTGAGCTTAGCTTTTCCTTCCTCCCCACCCCTCGTCCACAGCACTAAATGCAAATAGTAATAGGAACGGCAATGGGAAAGTGAGAAAATTTATAAATACTGAATGTATGGAAGATACAACGAAGCTGTATGATACAGAAGTTAATCAATATAAAAATGGGAGTATTTTCATACAGTCAAGGAATTTGACAATGTTCTTCTCATCTGAAAATATTGCTCAAGGAAATGGTTCAGTAAAGGCAGGAAGGGAACTGAGAAATGAGGGGCAGACTTACAGACACAAGGTAGATAATTGGAAGCTCATTGAAAACAATGCCCTCAAAAGCTCCGTCTAGCGGCCGCAGGAGGGAGAGGGCCCAAGGTAAAGCATTCATGGTGGCTCTGTGCTGACTTCCTCAAGAAGAAAAGATAACTCTGTACACAACGCCAGTGTTTTAAATACCTGGGTGACAACATGCACGTCTCTTTTTAACATGAGAAAATATTTATGGGGAAGAAAAGTCTGAGAAGAATGTCAAGATGTATAAATAAAAAAAGTGAAACGGATATCAAGAAAACAAATAGCCCAATTAAAAGTGGGATACAGATTTAAACAGGGTTCCTCAACAGAGGAAACTCAAATGACTGATAGACACTTAAAGAAACCCTCGACATCCTTAGCCATCAGGGAATGCAAATCTATCTTACACCTCTCAGAATGGCTAAGATCAATAAAACAAGTGACAGCCATGCTGGCGAGGATGTGGAGCAAGGGGACACTTCTCCCCTGCTGGGAGTGCGAACTTGTACAGTCACTGTAGACGTCCATGTGGTGGTTCCTGTGGAAATGGGAATCGCTCTACCTCAACATCCAGCTGTACCACTCTGGGCTTCATCCTACCACAAAGACACTCGTTCAATGACGTTCACTGATGCTCTATACACAATAGCTAGAAATTGGAAACAACCTAGATGTTCCTCAACAGAAGAATGGATAAAGAAAATGTGGTACATTTATATAATGGAGTACTAATCAGTTGAAAAAATAAAATCATGAAATTTGCAGGTAAATAGATGGAACAAAAAAAAATCAACCTCAGTGAAGTATCCCAGACTCAGAAAGATAATTCAGATATGTATTTGCTTATATGTGGATATTAGCTGTTAAGCCAGTGACAACTAAGCTACAATCTGTAGAACCACAGAGGGTAGGTATAGAGTAGGGAACTAGAGGAAACAGAAAGACCTCATTAGAAAAGGGAAATGGAATAGATAATTATGAATGGATGAGTGGGTACTGGAATGGGAGGACAAAGAGGGAAAAAAAGCAGTTATGGAAGGGAAAACAGGGAGAGACAGCTAAAATAAGGAGCATTTGAGGGGTAGTATGGAGACCGAATACTGTAGAAACTTCCTAAAATATATGCCTATATGAATATATATTGCATATATGCAATAAATAAAGTTGTCAAATAATGAGGGGTTGTAGTGGGGACAGATTCCCAACTGGCCATCTCTTGTCACAAAGCAAAGATTTCAGTACCAGGATTGATCTAACTGAATTGTTGGCCAAAGGACCCCATGGGAATCTCCCAACAACCCAGGGTGTAGCCAAGACTCTAGGTTGCTCTCCACAAACTGACAGCAAGACAGCACTTGTGGAAGACAACACTTACACAACTCATTGAGTATGGAGAAGTCAAGCTTGTGCCTTCATGGAGCCTCTACTTTTCTATTCCAGCATCTTTGGCACAGGAAGGCACCCTGCACATTACCAAAAGAGAAATGTGACCATCAAGCCAGCCACAGACCTTTGTTATCTACGGTGGTGACCTGCCTACAGGATATGCTGGGGCAGCAGTGGCACAAAGCTGTGGAGTAACCAACCAACGTCCCAGTTGACCTAAGATTCACTGCCTGACCCTTGGGTGACCAAGAATCTTAGGCTAGATAGCCCTAGAGTAAAGCAAATATTACTGATCAGAAAAGTGAAATAAAATACGATTATGGATATACACAGTATAAAAAAGAGATGTAATATTGTCTTAGTGGTTTGTATATTCTCTTTGGAAAAGTGTAAGCACCGCTACATAGGATTGTATTTTCTTCTTAATCAATCCAATAATAGCCCATTATTTTGCCATGTAAGAACTCTTTAAATAGTACACTCTAAACTCTTAAAGGTTAGAACAGAGTCTGTCTGGTGTCTCTAGAATGGCAGGCCAGCATTTGGTGTATCACAGACGCTCAGTAATAGTCAGGCTGACTAATGTTGGCAGTTGGCATTGCTTGTAAAATAGGGAATGCACATCTGCCCTGCATCCACTACACAGTGCTTTTGAAAGTCAGATCAGAGCCTGTGATGGCTGATCTTGGCTGTTAATGTGACTGCATAGGGAACCAGCAAAAATACATGCTACTGGGCACATCTGTGGGGCTTTTTATCAGATGACTCGAAGCATGAAGACCCAGTGTAAATGAGGGTGGCACCTTCTGGCGGCACTCCAGATAGAAGGACATCTGAAAAGGAAACTGTCCTTGTCCTCATTCTCACTGGCAAGTTCATTTATCCTGTCCCCGTGGAATTCCCCACCAACATTGGAACCACACACATACACACGTATGCACACACACGTGTATACACACATGTACATTCACAGACACACATGTACACACATACACATACACATGTACACACATGTACAATACAAACATACATACTTGTACATGCCACACATACACACATGTACACATGTATGCACATACATATGCATGTGCGTGAACCCACACACATGTGAACAGACTTTGGAGTATATCCTTGGAGGACAAGCTGAGTATATTTCCTGTAGGAAGCAGCATTTTTCAAAGTATCTATGTGGGAAAGAGTATGGATGTGGGGAAACCATGATGGGCAGTGTTTATTGTCTGCTCAGCAGTTAGTACCTGTTTTATATGTTTCTTCCAAGCACCTTAGGGATTTCTATCCAGTGTAGGCTGTACACAATGATCCAGCTAAGCCAGCACGACAACTATTGTCTCTTCGTGGCTAGCCTAAGGATGGAGCAGACTGCAATCCTGGACAGTGAGGACCAAGGGGAAATCTTCCCAAGAGAACTTCTGGGAAAAAAGTCTTCATTCTATAAACGTGACAAAGGGATGTTTGATCCTCTCTGTCCTTGCATGCTGTTTTATAACGCATGGTTTCTAAGACTCCAATAGTTGAGTTGCAGCTATGAGAGAAAGGCATAAGAATTACAGAAAATTATCCCCAAAGGCTAAGCATTCTTTAGATTCGAAATAACTAAGAGAGCCCACTTATTACGTGAAATAATAAACCCTTTATTGTATAAGGGACTTTCAGCCAATGTCAACAGACAAAATTGCAAAACATTCAGTTATAGATCTAATTGGTTTTTATTTGTAATTCATAGATCTGAGGCAGCCCTCATTCTACTGAACAGAATGCACACTCCTGCTGCACACGGGCAGAACACTGGCGGGGCACAAAGAAATAGGGCACAGAGGAAAAGCCAAGAGGTTGGCATCGGGTCACTGCAGGTTAGACATTTGGTAAAGACTGAGCTGAGAGGACGTCCTTGCTCCATGGACCCCTTGGATGGGCAGCTTCTGCTTCCGGGGGACAAATGTGGTTTTTCGTTTATCTGCTGACTAAAATTTAATTTGTTCATGCAGCACTTAACAGAAGACGTCTCATTTTGTTTTTGTTTATTTGTTTTATGTTTTGCTAGGGTCTGGTGCAGGAATTCAGGTGCAAACAATAGTTTTCCATGAGTGTGTGTGTGTGTGTGTGTGTGTGTGTGTGTTCAAGACAGGGTCTCACTACGTAGTTCTAACTGTTGGAACTCACTATGTAGACCAGGTTGGCATTGAACTCAGAGATCTGCATGCTTCTGCTTCTAGAGTGCTTGGATTAAAGGTGTGCACCACTATGCCTGGCTCTTCCGCAATTTTCACCACAAAGTATTTTAATACCTGCAGCTGCTGGTGACCTAATGAAAAAGCTGACA
The DNA here is from genome assembly GCF_011064425.1 of Rattus rattus. Lineage (NCBI taxonomy): Eukaryota > Metazoa > Chordata > Mammalia > Rodentia > Muridae > Rattus > Rattus rattus. The sequence continues at coordinate 46,213,079 of NC_046165.1, forward strand.
TTAGAATGTTGTCAATGCTATTTTATTTATTCACTTATTCATTTATTTTGTGCATAAGTGTGCATGTGTGTGCAAGTTCACATGTAGAGGCCAGAGGACCATCATGGGCATTTCTAAAGTGCTGAACACCTTTTATATTTTTTGAGACAGAGTCGTCTTCTAGATAGACTAGTCTGTCTATCTGGACAGCGAGCCCCGGGAATCTGTCTCTGTTCAGTCAGTGCTGGGATTACAAGTGATATTGCTAACTTGACTCTTCTTTTTATGAATTTTGGATATTGAGATTGAAGCAAACCCTTTACTGACTGAGCTATGCTTTGGGCCCTGTTTGTTTCTTTCAGTAATTAGAATCACTGTATAAAAAGAGCCTGGGGTCCTCAGTATTTATAAAGCCCATCATAAACGTTGTGACCTTTGGTTCAGAACTTGAAGCTTTGTACATTATTTTCAGACAGTCCCAAGCCCAGGCCTAACGAGTTCTTATGTTTATCCATTCACTGGCATTTGTGTCTCTGCCACCCCCATGACAAACACAGCTGACCTGACGGCAATGCAGAGGCACAGAAGGTCCTGTCTTTTTCATGCCTTCTTGATGTACAGAGCATCATCAGTGTTGACATTCAGAGCAAACTTTGGACGGAGGTTGGTCCATCTGCCTTTGTGGATGATCTCAAGCTGTCTCCTGTACATGTGAGCAACATAGCCAGGGGCAGTAGAGCTTCATGAACATCTGGCTACCTGATGGGAAATCAGTCCCGGGTACCAAATTCTAGGAGCCAAAACCTCCTAGAAAATTGTGTAGGGTTTGCACATAACCTATCCATTAGACTGAACTGTGGAAGGGGCAGGATAATGTCAATAAGTGTATCCATGAGCAGTGCAAGCTCTACCTCTTCTGAATAATGTCTGATTTATGGTTGATTGACTCTGAAGATAGAGATCCTGTGGGCATGGGGGATGAACTAGGTTCCAGAAGCATATCCAGTAACTGCTGCCAATTCTGTATGCCACTTGGGCATCTCTGTTGTCTGTTATGCAACACATTTTTGACAAATCTGGCCCACATATGTAGCCTGATCTTGCCTGTCTCAATTTTCCTCCTTTTAGGTACCCAGTAGAATTATGTTTTCTCAATCTCTTTAATCTGAGCACAGTCCTGGGTCCTATTACAAGATATAAAACATAAGTAGATTCAGTACAGGGATGTCCTGAGTGGACATGTTTAGCTCCCTATGTTGTTAGGTAGACAAGGCTCTCATCATTTCTCCACGGAATGATGGCTGATAGGGTATGACAAAGGGAGCCACCACTGGCCTAGCTCCCCAAGTCAGCAAGACAAGTAGAAACTCCCTGGGAAACTGGGCCAGTGCACTGTGATGACGCTATGTGTGCTAAGACATGGATTGAGCTGTGAGCACTGCTCATTAGCACGGTACAGTGAAGCCAGTTTCTAAAGATCTCCGATCTACTGGAAAGATAGTGTTGAGTTTGGCTTCAGAGGTGAAGGAGTTATCTGTGTCCTATCCACAAGGAAATGTTCCAGGTAGAGAGAAGAGCAGATGCAAAGGCCCTGAGGCAGGTATATGCTCAGTGTGGCCCAGAAGACCTGACCAGTGAGGTGAGAACAGGAGAAGCAGGAAGTTATGTCAGAATCAAGAGGTTGGAGGGAAAGGGCTATACATTTCATAACGTCTTGCCATTCATTTTAGAGAATTTGGCTCTTAATTGAATAAAAAAATAATAGAGGTGTTTCAGAAGAATAACACTGACTTAGGTTTCAATAGTGTGGAGGGCGAGTAATGGTAAGAAGTGGGAATGAGAGGCAATAGCTTTTGTCCATCTGCAAGGTGATGGTGCTTATGAAGAAGCAACGGAAGTGTGCATACACACATGTACAAGTGCATGCAACCCCCCACATGCACACATGCTTATGCACACATACGTATATACACATACATGTACACATGCATGCACACATACATAGGTACACATACATAGAAACATATACACACAAACACACATACTCACATACACACAAGTTCACATGTGCACACATACAAACACATATATACACACATAAACAGATACACATGCTTACATATACATACATGCACAGGTACACGATACATACATACACACATGTACACATACACAAACATGCACACAAATATACATATACACATACAACATATATGTTGTATACATATATGTTATATACGTATATATATATATACAACATATGTGTTGTGTATATATATATACAAACACATACATAGGTACACATATACACAAAAACACATATGCACACATACACATATACATATACACATACACACACATACACACATGCTCACATATACACATATGCACACACACATATTTCGGGTAGAGTGTGAAATATCTTTTTTGCAGATTGAGTGTGAGAAATGAAGGAGCAAAGTCAAGGGTGACTTAGATTCTCTGCAGAAACAAAGGAAGTAGAAACATGGAGACCATGAAGACCACGAAGGTTGAGAAACAGAGCAGAGGAGCCAGGATCTAACTCATTTGGGGTTTGTGAATGAGGACCTGGGTTTGGGGACTATGAAGTAAGATATTAGATTTGGAGACAGACAACTAAACTCATGACCTAGAGAGAGGGTTTCAATAAGTTAGATATGTGAGGTGCCGACCTAAGAGGCCATGCCAATGAGCTCCCAGGAGCACTAACCTAAAAGAATGAAGGTGATCAAGAGGAGGGTGAGGAGAAGAGAGGACAGGCAGAGGAGAAGAGTGGCACAAAGGGACCATGTAGAATGACTACACACCCTGGGGAGGAGGCAGGCTGCTGCAGCCATCCAGATGGTTCAGAGACATCCGGTGGGCTCTTTAAGCGGAAGATGCAATGACTTCTTGGAAGTGAGCGAAGGGAAGCAGACCCACCGTGGAGCTCGGCTCCTTTCTTTGGTTTCACGCTGCTTTAGTTTAGGTAATGCTTCAAAGGCAACTATAGGAACAGACGGATACACAGATTCACTGGTTAGACTAGAGTAAGCTTGAAACAAATTGACTACGCTTGGCAATAAAGGAATAAATGGAGCTAATCCACCGATAAAAAAACGTGCTGTGACCTTATCAGAACGGCGATAATAATCCCTTGCCTTTGCACGCTGCTATGTGGTAGAAATAAAAAACGCGCTTGAGGATTTCTAAACAGGAGGCATATCTTTAAAGTGCAAACCGCATTTATTCGAAATGTATGCGCTAATCTCAGCCACTTATGAAAAGAATAACAACAGCGATAACAAAACAGCATAAAATACAGGCTGATCTTCCTTAATCCGAGAAACTAAAGGTCCAAATGCCCTGAACTCATAGAACTTCAGCTCCAAGGACACGCAAAGCCCCCGCCCACACTGGCACGGGCACGTTAATATGTGCATTTCTTCTCATATTGTTAGCCGGACACGACAAGTGGGAGGCTCCGCACCATAAAAACGTGTTCACGGCCATGATTATTATTTTTCTTTTGTAATTATTTATTTATTTTTAAACTCCAGATTTTATTCCCCTCTCAGTCCACCCTGCCCCTGACTGTTCCACATACCTCCTCCCCGCACCCCCCCTGCACCCCCTACCTCGTCTCTACAGCCCCCACCCGCGCCTTCCCCTTCTCCCCCCCGCCTCCTGCCACCAGACCCCAGACCTCTAAACTTCCTGGGGCCTCCAGTCTCTTGAGAGTTAGGTGCATCTTCTCTGACTGAACCCAGACCCTCTGCTGTGCATGTGTTGGAGGCCTCGTCTCAGCTGGTGTATGCTCCCTGGTTGGTGATCCAGTGTCTGAGAGATCGCAAGCGTCCAGGTTAATTGAGACTGCGGGTCTTTCTACAGAGTTGCCCTCCTCCTCAGCTTCCTTCAGCTTTTTTCTAATCCAACCAGACGGGCCAGCAGCTTCTCTTCATTGGTTCGGTGCACATGTCTGCATCTGACTCTTTCAGCTGCTTCTTGGGTCTTTTGGAGCGCAGTCATGATAGATCCCTTTTTGTGAACGGCCCCGTAGCCTTAGTAATGGGGTCAGGTCTTGGAGCCTCCCCTTGAGCTGGATCCCACTCTGGGCCTGTCGCTGGACCTCCTTTTCCTCAGGCTCTTCTCCATCTCCATCCCTGCAGTTCTTTCAGACAAGAAGAATTATGGGTCAGAACCTTGACTGTGGGATAGGAACCCCATCCCTCACTTGATGCCCTGTCTTTCTGCTAAAGGTGGGTTCAATTAGTTCCTTCTCCCCACTGTAGGGCATTTTATCTAAGGTCCCTTCCTTTGAGTCCTGAGGATCTCTCATTTCCCAGGTCTCTGGTACATTCTAGAGCGTCCTCCCAACCTCCTTCCTCCCGAGGTCGCCTGCTTCCATTCTTTCTGCTGGCCCTCAGGGCTTCAGTCCTTTTCCCACACCCAATACCAGATCATGTTCCCCTCTCCCTCACCTCCATTCCTTTTCCTTCCCCTGTCCCTCCCTCCCTGCCTCCCTCCCTGCCTCCTCCCTCCCCCCTTGTGGTGGTTGCTTTCTTCTCCCTCCCAATTGGGACTGAGGCATCCTTACTTGGGCCCTTCAGCTTGTTGAACTTTTTGAGTTCTGTGGATTGTATCCTGGGTAATCTGTACTTTTTTTGGACTAATATCCACTTATTATTGAGTACATAACATTCATGTCCTTTTGGGTCTGAGTTACCTCACTCAGGATGATATTTTCTATTCTATCCTTTTGCAGGATGTCCTCGTTCTTAACAGCTGAGTAGTATTCCATTATGTAAATGAACCACGTTTTCTGTATCCATTCTTCTGTCATGGGTCATCTGGGTTGTTTCCAGCTCTGGCTATCACAAATAAGGCTGCTATGAACATGGTGGAGCATGTGCCCCTGTGGCATGGTGGGGCATCTTTTAGTTATATTCCCAAGATTGGTATTGCTGGTTCTTCAGGTAGATGTATTTCCAATTTTCTGAGGAACGTCCAGACTGATTTCCAGAGAGGTTGTACTAGTTTGTAATACCACCAGCAATGGAGGAGTGTTTTTCTTTCTTCACATCCTCGCCAGCATCTGCTGTCACTTGAGGTTTTGATCTTAGCCATTCTGACTGGTGTAAGGTTGAATCACAGGGTTGTTTTGATTTGCATTTCTCTGATCACTAAGGACTTTGAACATTTCTTTAGGTGCTTCTCAGTCACTCAAGACTCCTTTGTTGCTCTTGGTTTAGATCTATACCCCATTTTTTGATTGGCTTGTTTGGTTTTTTGGTGGTTGCTTCTTGAGTTCTTTATATATTTTGGATATTAGCCCTCCATTGGATGTGGGATTAGTGAAGATTTTTTTCCCAATCTGTAGGATGCCAATTTGTCTTATTGACAGTGTCTTTGCCTTACAGAAGTTTTCCAGTTTCATGATGTCCCATTTATCAATTCTTGATCTTAGAGCATGAGATATTGGAGGTCTATTTAGGAAATTTCCCCCTGTGCCAATGAGTTCAAGGTTCTTTCTCACTTTCTATTCTATTAGATTGAGTGTATCTGGTTTTATGTTGAGGTCCTTGACCCATTTGAACTTGAGTTTTGTGCATGGTGACAAATATGGGTCTATTTTTATTTTTCTACATACAGACAGTCAGTTATACCAGCACCATTTATTGAAGATGCTTTCTTTTATCCATTGTATATATTTGACTTCTTTATCAAAGAATCAAGTGTATGTAAGTGCGTGGTTTTATTTCTGGGTCTTCAATTCTATCCCACTGATCAACGTGTCTGTCTCTGTACCAATATCATGCAGTTTTTGTCACTATTGCTCTGTAGTAGAGCTTGAGGTCAGGGACGGTATTTCCCCAGCCATTCTTTTATTGTTAAGAATTGTTTTCCCTACTCTGTGTTTTTTGCTTTTCCAGATGAATTTGTGAATTGTTCTTTCCATGTCTTTGAAGAACTGTGTTGGGATTTTGATGGAGATTTCACTGAATCTGTAGATTGCCTTTGGTAGGGTGGCCATTTTTACTATGTTAATTCTGCCAATTCATGAGCATGTGAGCTCTCACAATCTTCTGAGATCTTCTTTGATTTCTTTCTTGAGAGACTTGAAGTTCTTATCATAAAAATCTTTCACTTGCTGGGTTAGAGTCACCCCAAGATACTTCGTATTATCTGTGGCTATTGTGAAGGGAGTTGTTTTCCTAATCTCTTTCTCAGTCTATCATTTGTATAAAGGAAGGCTACTGATTTATTTGAGTTAATTTTATATCCAGTCACTTTGCTGAAGTTGTTTATCAGCTGGAGAAATTCTCTGGTAGAATTTTTGGGGTTGCTTATATAGACTATCATTTCATCTGCAAATAGTGATCTTTAATTCTTCTTTGCCAATTTGTATCCCCTTGATCTCTTTTCATTGTCTTACTGTTATAGCTAGTACTTCAAGTACTATATTGAATAGCTATGGGGAGTGTGGGCATCCTTGTCTTGTCCTGATTTTAGTGGGATTGCTTCAAGTATCTCTCCATTTAATTTGATATTGGCTGTTGGTTTGTGTAAATTGCTTTTATGTTTAGGTAAGGGGCTTGAATTCCTGATCTCTCAAATACTTTTAACATAAAGGGGTGTTGTATTTTCTCAAATGCTTTTTTCTGCATCTAAGAGATGATCATGTGATTTTTTTCTTTGAGTTTATTTATATAGTGGATTATGCTAATGGATTTTCATATCTTGAACCAACCTTACATCTCTGTGATGAAGACAATTTGATTGTGGTCAATGATGGTTTTGATGTGTTCTTGGATTCAGTTTGCAAGAATTTTGTTGAGTATTTTTGCATCGATATTCCTAAGTGGGATTCCTCTTTTGATAGGGTCCTTGTATGGTTTATGTATCAGAGTAATTGTTGCTTCACAGAATGAATTAGGTAGTATTCTTTCTTTTTCTATTTTATGGAACAGTTTGAGGAATAATGATATCAGGTCTTCTCTGAAGGTCAGGTAGAATTCTGAACTAAATCCATCTGGCTCTGAGATTTTTTTTTGGTTGGGAGGTTTTTAACGACTTCTATTTCTTTATAGGCTATGGGCCTGTTTAGAACGTTTACCTGCTCTTGATTTAACTTTGGTATGGGGTATCTGTCTAGAAAACAATCCATTTCATCTAGATTTTCCAGTTTTGTTGAGTATAGGATTTTGTAGTAGGATCTGATGATTTTTTTTGAATTTCTTCTATTTCTATTGTTATGTCTCCCTTTTCATTTCTGATTTTGTTAATTTGGATACTCTCCCTGGGCCCTAGTTTGTTGATTCTCTCAAAGAACCAGCCTTTGGGTTTGCTGATTCTTTGTATTGTTCTCTTTGTTTCTATTTGGTTGATTTCAGCCCTGATTTTGACTATTTCCTGCCATCTACTCCTTTTGGGTGAATTTGTTTCTTTTTTGTTCTAGAGTTCTGTTCTGTTAAGTTGCTAATGTAAAATCTCTCCAGTTTCTTTACCAGTGTACTTAGTGCTATGAATTTTCCTTTTAGCACTGTTTTCACTGTGTCCTAAAGTTTGGGTATGATGTGTCAGTGTTTTCATTAAATTCCAGAAAGTCTTTAATTTCTTTCTTTATTTCATCCCTGACCAAATTATCCTTGATTAGAGAGTTGTTCAGTTTCCACATGTATGTGGGTTTTCTGTTGCTTTTGCTGTTATTGAGAACCAGCTTTAGGCCATGGGGGCCTGATAGGATGCATGGAATTATCTCAATCTTCTTGTATCTGTTGAGTATTTTTTTTTGTGACCAATTATATGGTCGATTTTGGAGAAGGTACCATGAAGTGCTGAAGAGAAGGTGTATTCTTTTGTTTTAGGGCAAAATGTTCTGTAGGTATCTGTTAAATTCATTTGGTTCATAACTTCTATTAGTTTCACTGTGTCTCTGTTTAGTTTCTGTTTTCAATGACCATTGACCTGTCCATTGGTGAGAGTGGGGTGTTGAAGTCTCCCACTATAATCGTGTGGGGTTCAATGTGTGTTTTGAGATGGGGGTACCCTTGCATTTGGGACATAGGTCTTCAGAATTGAGACTTTCTCTTGGTAGATTTTCCCTTTGATGAATATGAAGTGTCCTTCCTCATCATGCTTGATAACTTTTGGTTGAAAGTCTACTTTATTGGTTATTAGGATGGCAACTCCAGCTTGTTTCTAGGGACCATTTGCTTGGAAGACCTTTTTCCATCCTCTTAGTCTGAGATAGTATCTGTCTTTGTTAGTGAGTTGTGTTTCTTGCATGCAGCAAAATGCTGGATCTTGTTTTCGTATCTCATCTGTTAGCTTATGTCTTTTTATAGGTGAATTAAGTCCATTAATATTGAGAGATATTAAAAAAAGATGACTTTTGTTTCCTGTTATATTTGTTTTTGTAGGTAGCTTTATGCGCTTGTGGTTTTCTCCTTTTGGCTTTGTTGTGAGATGCTTAATATCTTGCCTTTTCTTTGATATAGGTATCTTCCTTGTATTGGTGTATTCCTTCTAGGATCCTCTGTAGGACTGGATTGATAAATAAATACTATTTGAATTTGGATTTGTCCTGGAATATTTTGGTTTCTATATCTGTGTTGATTGAGAGTGTTGCTAGGTATAGAAGCCTGGGCTGGCATGCTTTTCTTTTAGAGTCTGCATGACCTCTGACCAGGCTCTTCTGGCTTTCATAGTCTCTGCTGAGAAAACTGGTATAAATCTGATAGGTCTGCTTTTGTATTTTACTTGGCCCTTTTCCCTTGGAGCTTTTAATATTCTTTCTTTGTTCTGTGCATTTAGTGTTTTGATTATTATGTGAGGAGAGGATTTTCTTTTCTGGTCCTATTTGTTTGGTGTTCTGTAGTCTTCTTGTACCTTTATGACCATCTCTTTCTTTAGGTTGGAGAAGTTTTCTTCTATGATTTTGTTGAAGACATTTTCAGGTCCTTTGAGCTGGGAATCTTCACTCTCCTCTATTCCATTCTTCCTTAGATTTGGTCTTTTCATTGTGTCTTGAATTTCCTGGATATTTTGGGTTAAGAGTTTTTTATGTTTTGAATTTTCTTTGACCATTGTGTCAATCTCACACAACTTCTACAGTATCTTCTATATCTGAGATTCTCTTTTTTATCTCTTCTCTTCTGTTGGTGACACTTACATCTGTAATTCCCGACCTCTTTCTTAGGTTTTCCATTTCCTGGTTTGCCTACATTTGTGTTGTCTTTATTGTTTCTACTTGCACTTTTAGGTCTTGGACCACTTTATGCAATTCCTTCAGCTGTTTGATTGTTTTTTTTCCCTGTATTTCTTTAAGGGGTTTATTTGTTTCCTCTTCAAGTGCTTTCCTAACTGTTTACCTATGTTTTCCTGTATTTCTTTCAATGAGTTATTTATATCCTCCTTAAAGGACTCTATTATCTTCATGAGATAGGATTTTAGGTCAGCTCCATGATTTTCAGATGAGTTGGTGTATTCAGGGCTTGTTGTGGTGGGAGAGCTGGGTTCTGATGATGGTCATGTATATTGGTGTCTGTTGCTTGTGATCTTGTGTTTGCTTCTTGTCATTTGGTTATCCCTAGAGTTTGCTGGTCTGGGTGACTCTGTCTGGAGTTTGCCTCTTTTGTCTCTGGGTTGCAACAGGTTTCTTGATAGGCCTATGACCCTGACTGTAGCATATCTCCTGTGGAACCTTCCAACTGGAAGGTCTTCAGAGGGGCAGAGAATCTGCTTATTTGTTGCCCTGGCTGCAGTAGATCTCCTGGGAGGCCTTTGGACTGTTGGGTCTTCAGAGGAGGAGCAGTCAAACTGTTGCCCTGTGTGAAGGTGTTCTCTGGGGTGGCCAATGGACTGTGGTTTCTGTTTCTTTGTGTGCAGCAGAACTCCTGGCTTTCAGTCTTTTGGGTCAGTTGCCTTGCAGGCCACAGAGCCCCTGGGAGGTCTTCAGACTGTGGTGTCAATTGCCCTGTTGCCTTGTGGGATGCCTTCAAGCTGTGGTGTCCTGGGTGTAATAGATCTCCCGGGATGCCTCTGGTTGTGGTGTCAGATGCCCTGGGTGTAGCAGATCTCCTGGGATGTCCCAGGATGTAGTATTAAGTGTTTTGAGTGCAGTGGTTCTTCTGGTATGCTTCAGGATATGATGTCAAATGTTCTGAGTAGAGTGGATCCTTAAATGTTGAGTGCAGAAGATCATCTGGTGTGTCTCAGGATATAGCCTCTTCATGGGAGCAGACTAGCTAGCAGTCTATCTCAGCAGAAAGGACCATGTGGAAGGGGATTGGTATTTGGCGGGTGGGGTTTTGGGGAGATAGTGGGTCCCCAAGTTCACTGGCCCACAGTAGCTGCTGTGGGACTTTGGGGGTGGTTCTTACCAAATGCTGGGTGCAGCTGATTCTCTGGTATGTCTCTGGAGATAGCCTCTTCAGGGGAGCAGACTAGCTAGCAGTCTGTCCCATCAGAAAGGACCAGGCAGAAGGGGGCAAATGCTGAGTGCAGTGGATCCTCTGGATGTTTCAGGATATCGGCCACGATTATTAAAGAAGCTTCCAAAAGGGCTGGAGAGGTGGCTCAGCAGGAGAGAGCACAGACCACAGTTTAGTTCTTAGCACTCCCATTGAATGGTTCAGAATTGCTTGTAACTTCAGCTCTTTAAGAGAACAAATGTCTTCTTCTGGATTCTGCAGAACAATCCCCTGACTACGAACACCTACACATGTGCGTGCATGTACACACACACACACACACACACACACACACACACACCGCAAGCACACTCATAAATAAAAATAAAATGCTATGTAAAATTGCTTTGAGGCCATGTGTACAAGGTGCATATAAACCATTAATAACTGTATGTTTGACCTTGATTCCCATGTCTAAGAGATCTCACTATGTATATACTAATGTTCCAAAATTTGAAAAATCTATTATCTGAAATATTCAATTCCCAAGAAGTAGAAATAATTGATAAATATAATATTGTATATAAAATATAATATTTCTGTTGAAAACAAAACTTCCTGTCATTATTTTTCGTTTGGTATAGGGTCTCAATTTGTACCCCAATCCGGCCTTGAACCCTTGATACACCTGCTTCAGCTTTCTGGATATTGAGAAATGAGCCACCCTGCCCAATATTCATTTCTGGTTTTCCAACATCTTGGCTACACAGAGAACTATTTGAATAGTTTGAAGAAGTTGGTCTCATTGATGGACAATAACTCATAGTTCATCAAATCCAAATGTTTAGACAGCCTCAGATGACCTGAGTTTGAAAATGAGCAGAGATGGAGTCCAGGCCACACACTGGTGTCAAAGTCTCTGTGAGGTCATCTGCTCACAAAGGCCTTTCTTATCCATCCTGTCTATGAAGGTTGCTTATGGAACTTTCTCACTACAACTGTGATAGAATGGACTATTTGCTGGGATGTTCATTCCTCCTATTAGATGGTTTATATTATGAAGACAGAGATCCACTATTCAGTCCTCAATAATGGTGCACAGAACAGATACTCAAGTGCTTACAGAGAGCACGCAGAAGCTGACAATAAAGGATAGATAAAGGTTTATGTATGTAAAACACCGAACTTTTCACGTAGTATGTGAAAGACAAAAATACTGGTCGATTTTCAAGTTAGACTTTTGAATGGTTGCCTAGCACCTTAACCCTTCAGTGTTTGTTATATTGAATATTTTTGGTAAGACTCCTGTTTCTTTGCCTTTCCATGTTCCCTGTTGGTGTAAATATTAATTGATAATTTCCTCCTCTGGCTCATTTGGGCTCTTTTTTAGTGAGAAGCTCAGCATTCATTACCACAGAAGAGAAAAGAGAGAGCAAAGTAACAGCAACAACCCTAAACCAAGTCAGGCATAGAAATAAACAAAACCAATTAAGGCCAACCACTCCGCAACTGATAGAACCGAAACAAAAGGAGCAGACACATGCCGTATCAAGCCGTGGGTTGAAAAATCAACCTGGATAGAGGTAAAAATAATAACTGGATGAGGCAAAAAGGGGAGACAGAAAATAAAGAGAAGCAAAGTTAAGTAAAAGGGGCAGAGAAAGAAAGAAAAACGAAGTTAGCAAATGGGGAAAGGCAAGGGGAGCCTGTGTTTCCACAGTGAAGAAATACAGTTAGACAAGGTAAGGAAAGGAATAAAAACTGAAAACATAACCCCTTAAGGCAATCAAATAAAGTTCAGATAGCACCAATAACGAAGTGAATGGGAATGGGAGGGAAAACCCAAGGAGCAAACAAGACGTTAGGGATAATACTGAGCGGCTTCTCCTCTGGTGTCTGACACTGAGGCACGGGAGGGGCTTCCATTGAAGTTAGAGTATTGTTTTCACACGTATACTGAGCCTGACAGTCAAGAGGCATTTGTAGAAAAGGTCTGCATTTGCCTTTTTCTCCCTTTATGTTACAGCTTTAATCTTCGAACCTTGTAAACTTCGTACTTTGAACAAAGCATCTTCAAAACCCGCAAAGTCAGACTGTGCCAACCAACTCCACTCTGTCTGCTGGTGTGCCAAGAGCCTCTGGTATCAGCACTTAGCTTGAGAGCTTATGATCTAGACAAGTTGTCACATGTCACCCTCGGGTTGTTAATGACTGAGCCGAAGGATATTTCTTTTAAAATATTTATTAAGAAATTGCTTTTATTTTAATTAAACAGTTTAATTAAAAGATAATTACATAATTTCCCTCCTCTTTTCTCCTTCCAATCCCTCCAATGAATTCCCTTTAGCTCCCTTTTGAAATCTCTCATACACATATGCATACACAGATGCACACACACACACACACACACACACACACACACACACACACACACACTCTCCCACCTAATACATAAGTACAACCTGTTTGGTCTGTTTAGTGTTACTGACTTATGCATAGGTTCTAGGAGGTCTATGACCGCTTGGTGCTAGATAAACACTTAGGGGATTATCGCCAAGGAAGGCTGTTGCTCCTGCTTTCTGCATTTCTTAGTTGTTTGCAGTACTCTGCCCAAGTGTAGGCCTAGTAAGATTCTCTGCTTTCACGTCAGACGTTCTACTGGTATTGGACCTTTTCAGGTCTTGTTCAGGCATTTTTATTCAATTAAAATATAATTAAACCATTTTCCTCTTCCTCATCTCTTGCCATGTCTCCCCCAGGCTGCTTCTTTTCAAATTCATGGTCTTTTAGTCTTTAATAACTATTGTTGCATACAAACACATGCATGCATGTGCACATGCACATGCGCGCACATACACACACACACACACTCATGCACGTGCACATGCACACACACACACACACACACACACACACACACACACACACACACAGAGGAATACATTTATAAATGTGATCGATTGAGCCTGATTCTTGAACTCACTGGATACTGGAGGATAGAAACAGAGCCCTGAGATCTGTCCAACCACAGATATGCCCTCTACAGTAGGCATAAGGCTCTACAACAAAGTGCCCCATGGACGTCAACTCCAGCATTCTCAGACCCTCTGAGGGAGAGCGGCACAGCAGAAACTCTGGTAGCCATGAACCTGAAGCTCCTATTGCTTGTATAAAGATTATCAATCTTCTGCTGTCCTCAGGGGAGGGGACATGTCTGTATTTTGCCAAAGAAGATGCTGCCATTGGACCCTTGTCTATCAAGCCTGTATCTCTTGACGCCTAGGGTTCTCAGTGTATGCATACTCAGCACTCCCCCTTTTGAAGACTATGGGTTCCCTAGGCTCTTTAATTTATACTGTTCCTCATTTTTTAGACTCTCACAGTAGGTCAGTTTCCAACCATGTCTATATTTCAAGCATCATTTGGCTAACGCCCTCGAGGACATGATAAATGACAGACAGCAGGTTTCTCCTCCCATGTGGTTGAGCGGTCTCTCATGCCACCAGCCTGCTTCATTGTTATCCCAAATCCTCTGGTTGGATTTAGGGCTCATGAGAACTGTAGGCTTGCCTTGTGGCCTGGCTTGCCCCCTGTTTTGTCCCAAGTGCCACCTGCTTCACCTTGTGAATGATGTTCTCTTCTCTTTACACTGGGGAGGAGAGCTGGGAGGCGGGGTCTCCTATTTATTCCTGTGGTCGTCTGCTCTGCTTCAACAGACTTTTCAGCTGTTCTATTAGCCCATTAGTGATTTCCAACACTCTTCTTCTCCATCTTTGGGGATAATCTACCTTTTTTTTTTAGATCAGGACTCTGCCCACCCAGGGCATAGCACCGAGGCAGCTCTCCATCAATCACCTCGCCCCTTCGACCTTTTCACTTAAAAAGCAATAACGAAGGATTGCACATCTACAGCATGTTCACCATCTCTTAGAATTTGCTGGCAAATAGGAATCCCTGTCTGAGGCCAGCACTGTACCCACTCAGCAGTACTTTTTAAACAGTGATTAGGTAATAATTTGATTATTTCTTGATTTTAATCTGATATGTGTAGGAGCTATTTTGCCTGTATGTTTGTGCATCATTTGCATGTCTGGTGCCTGAGGAGGCCAGAAAATGGTGGTAGAGACTATTGTGAACAATATTTGGATGCTAGGAATTGAACCTGGGTCCGCTGGAAGAGCAATCTTAACCAATGAGCCATCTCTCCAACCCCTAGAGACAATTTCTAAGACATTGCTTTTAAGCAAATGCTTTGTGCTAAACATTTTAGCTTCCTTATCAACTCCTTCCTCGTAATACACGCTAAACTTAAAAAAAAAAATCTTAGCCACTAAGTCTGAGCCACTTGGTTCAGTCACACACTTGGCCTGAAATACATCTTAGATTAATAAATCCTAGGACATATTTATACTATGAGGGTATGTTCTGATGTTGAATGTTTGGGGTCAGTTCACCCACTGACATCATCTCTTTCCACAGCGGTCTCTCTTTTGGTTCATAAGCCCGCTCATCAGCATTTCTCATTTCTGAGGACCTGATAATTCTCAATAGCTCTTTACAGTCCTGCTCAGACGACGATCCCCATACTCTGCCAGCCCTGTTACTTATCAGGTAGAGGATTTCATGACTAGAATGTCCCTAAGTCATCAGTTCTTATTCCACCTCACAACAAATATTTATTGAGAGCCAACTGCATGACCCATGTTCTCCATGGCTTTGAGGAACTATCTGCCTATATGGCAAAATATAGCAAGTGATAACACACACACACAAACACACACACACACACACACACACACACACACACACACACACACACACACATTTTCCAACTGGAGTAAGAATGGTGAAGGAAAATGCTGATAGCTCTGAGAGAAAGCACAAGTGTGTGGATGCCTACTGCCCTTCTAGGCAACAGACTGACCTCTGTACAGTATGAGCAGAGAGTAATTTAACTCTCTCTCTCTCTCTCTCTCTCTCTCTCTCTCTCTCTCTCTGTCTGTCTCCTTCCTTCCTGCTGTAGTTTTTAGCCAGCTTGCTCTGTTGACTTTTTCTTCCTCAATCCTGTGAAGTTTTGAGTTGACTCCAGACCTTTGGTAGTATCTTGCAGATCCTAACTCGTCAAAAAAGGTTTACTATCACAGCCTGAACTTCTCATTACATGTGACCTTTGCTCTCTTCCCTGTCTATCTCAGCCTCAGAATCCACACTGGGGAACTGAATGCAGGCGAAGGCACGCCCTCCTCAATTCCTTTTCCACTTAGCCACCATGGCTGGAGGGAGGGATTCCTGGGCTTTCCCATCTGAGCTTGGTTGGGAGAAGGTAAAGCATTTCTGTTTGTCCTTTCCTTCTTTGTCAAATGATCACTCTCTTTGGTGGCATGTGTCATACGATGGGGCTAGACTATAGAAGAGGGCATACTAATGTCCCCAAGTGTCATGGACAGAGGCTTTTACATATTTTCTGAGACACCTTGATTATCAGCTCACAGGCCACCTATCCTTCCAGATCTTCAACCCACTTCATATTTTCCCTGTAAAACATGCCACTAGGAAGACTCTAAACTATGGGCTGTGATGGCAACGTGTCATAATGGTCTGCATCTGAACAGATTATGAATTAACTGAATTAAATGGACTCCATTTTCTAAGCTTGATAGGCTCTTCTTTCAATTTCATTTCCTTAGCTTCTCTCTCTAAGCCCATCTGTCTTAGTTAGGGTTTTGCTGCTGTGAGCAGATACCATGACCAAGGCGATTCTTATAAAGGACATTTAATTGGGTCTTGCTTACAGATTCAGAGGTTCAGTCCATTATCATCAAGACAGGAACATGGCAGCATCCAGGCAGGCATGGTGCAGGCAAAGCTGAGGGTTCAACATCTTCATCGGAAGGCTGCCAGTAGAAGACTTGATTTCAGACAGCTAAGAGTAGGATCTTAAAGCCCGTGCCCACAGTGACACACCTACTCCAACAAGGCCACACCTACTCCAACAAGGCCACACCTACTCCAACAAGGCCACACCTCCAAATAGTGCCACTCCTTGGGCCAAGCATACACAAACCATTATACCATCTCTCTCCAAAATGCCTTTATTTTAAATCAGTTATGACTATTTCCAGTTAGTTTTGTGGTAGAAAGTTCTCAGTCTTCCTTGTCTTACTGAGTATCACACACAGGCTGGTTACTACCACCTTGTTTATCTGTTCCTTCAGAAAAGCTGAGGAGTTAGACTGGCAGTCTCCATCCAGATGCCTACAGTCTTCTTACTGGTTCTCCATGACCCCAGTCTTGGCTAGTAGTCTACCAACTTGCTTGTAAAGAAATAAAGCCAAGGGCTGGAGAGATGGCTCAGCCGTTAAAGGCTAGGCTCACAACCAAAATATAAGAAAT
Source organism: Rattus rattus (assembly GCF_011064425.1). Taxonomy (NCBI): domain Eukaryota; kingdom Metazoa; phylum Chordata; class Mammalia; order Rodentia; family Muridae; genus Rattus; species Rattus rattus. Next base: position 46,229,866 of record NC_046165.1, read on the forward strand.
AAAGCTAAGACTTAGGCATTCTCATCTAAATTTTCTTCCATACATGTGAGTCATCTCTCCAAGCATTGGACTCATCTGTAGTGAAAGGTTTGGCCAATAGTTATATAACATTATCATTAATTTTGTCCAAAGGTTCAGGGTGATGTTCTGTTGTACATCTCAAAACAGGGTAGTAAGTGTAGGAATTAAAATTGGTTCAGACCTAGCCTGACCACTTGAATATACATTCATATTGTGGGCACTTATACTAACTTCCATTATTTTTCTATAATTAATATTATACCATTTACAGGGCATCCCATATAATAACCATAATTTGAATTGGGAATATTCAGCTTCTCAAAGTGGGATGTTAAGCAGAGAGTAGACTTTATGTTGACCTAACCTTCAATTAGCTCAAGTGTGCTTTAAAAAACAAAGCTGGAAACTGTTTTCAGGCTGATAAGTCTGGATGTGCTCCTGGGCTTGCTTAAGTAAATCATCGTAGTAACACTCTCCATAGGGAAATTCCACTCTATAAGGTATAGAGACATCCGAGATCTATATGCTTGAGTAATCCTCCTTATCTACATCTTTGCTTCTTATAATGTTTGGAAGGGCTGTAGCTTTGTGTGAACCAACTGAAATAGCATTATAGAAGTTATACTGTGAAATGTATATAATATATATTCTAACATATAATTAATACTACATACACACAGACACACAGACACACACACACACACACACATATATATATATATTTATTTATATTTATATATGTGATAGTATTCTGTGACTGGTATTCAAATTCACATTCTGTGAACAGAGTTTGTGTTTAAGGAAATTTCTTGATTTTTGATTCGATTAGTTTCTTGAACCAACCAGATTGTGGGGATTCTGTATGCGTGCAGGAACGATTTTTTTCAAGGTTGATGTAGTTGAGTCACATAACTTCTTTTCAGCAGGATTTATAAATTCTGTTATTCAACGATACATACGTAGAAATTTGCATCTTTCCCCATGTTGTACAAACTGCTCTCCATGGTCTCCAACTTATGACAATTCGCCTTGCTATTTTTTGACTTTCCAAGAGTGAGAAAGATCCACGCAGTCAGTAGAAGTCGTACTTTGGGTTTTGAGACCCCCACGCTGGGCTAGCGATGTACCACACGAAGCTCTCAGGGCGCTGGGAAGCTATTGTTCGGTCATCAGGTAGCGATGCAGTGATCACATGAGAAGCCCATGGTGAGTCCAGAGTTCTCTGTTGCTAAGCTGTAGCGTTCAGCAGGTAAATATTAAATACATTTCCAACCGATGGTGGGCTAGCTCTATTGCAAGTCCTGAAGCAGCTGTAGTCACTTATTAATCAGCCCAGGAATGTGGCACCCTGCTGCGTGCCCCAGCAGCTCTGTGTGATCCGCCTTCTGCCTGCATATCCTGTCTAAATGGTGATGAAGTGATAAAGTTCTTGCCTCTTCTCCAGCATGAGAAATACTTTTCTGATTGAGGCTCCAAACTGAGAAATAGGCTCCCTTCTGAGCAGAAACACGAATGCTGCTATGCCTTCTGGTTAATTCCATTAAGGGCATGGCCAGGCTGCTCAGCTCATTCATACTCACAGCGATGTGACTGGAATGTTAAAATTAAATATGTCCCAGAAAATATCCCCTGAGATTCCTGCTGAGAAGTGATTCTAAGGTGAGGTACATCGGACAGCTCTGGAGCACATACCAGCTCCCCTGGAAATTCTAACTGCCTATTAGGGACTTACCAGCTCTGGCGAATCCTTTAGTAAGGCACTTGGCACTACCTAAAACTTCTCCAACTTTATTCGAGCCAGAAATTTTACTTATTTATTTTAATCTTTGCCGAATATCCAGGACTGCCTCTAGAGGGTTCTGTTCTGGGATACACTGGAGACACTACATCACAATGTTTTGGAGAATGTGTTCAGAGACTGGAATCTAGTTTTGTAGAGGAAACAGATTCTCAAAGAGCTAGGTAAAAGGCAAATCTTTGTGTTGCCAACTTGTGGATAGTGACTCTGCAGGCTGAGGGACGTGGCATGGTGTGTCTAAGAAATACAAATTTTGTTTGTTCCAAAAGCAAAAAAAAAAAAAGAGTAATCCTCTGTCTCTGTTTTTGTCTGTGTCTCTGTCTCTCCTCTCTCCCCATTTGAGTGCACACATACATACACTCGTTTTGGGGTACATGGGCTTGATTTGAAGCAAGCTACGATTCTGTAAAGATACAGACAGGCCAACTTAGTGGTTGGCTTATGACTCTAATTCTTAAAAACTGTGGATGGTAACTCCACATTTGTGGATCTGTCTATTGAGGTAATGAAAAACTTGGCAACAGCTGAAGGATTCTGAAATAGAACAATCAAAGATAAGTCAAAATCAAACATGTAACGGATCTGAGGTGTTTCTGGCAGTAACCTACTTCCCACCATGTCACGTCATGTGGCTTCCTTACTGTTTCGGTCCTGAACATGTAACATGTGTACTATGCATTGTGTCTGTCACCATAGCATGTCACCAATAACCATGACTGTTGCATAAAATACCTCGGTCCAGATTTGAGACTACTCTGTGTTACAGATTTTACTATATGTATGGGATTGTCTATCCCCCTAGAATCATAATGGTCTAATTATAGAAAAACAGACTGGTAATATTTTTCTACTGTCATACTTCGCATACAAGTATCAAATTAGTATGGTTTTGAATTACATTGTGTTAGAATGTTTGATTTTTAGAAATTGCTATTTGAGTTGCTGACTTGAGCTTCATAAAAGAAAACTGTTATCCTTCTCAGCAGCAATGATTCTAAAATCAAAATATCAATCAACTCTGAAAAACATTGACAATAGTACCTCATACCCTGCAGTATCAAATATTTGGTCAAGAATTAGTTCTTGATGCAAAAGACAAACACAATGATCTCATCGTGTATGCAAACTTGTTTTAATTTTTACTAAATGGTAGAATTATATGTATGCCAAAGGATTATTTTAAAATAAATTTCTTTATGATGTATCATCAGAAAAAGTTAATTTTATTCCTATTTTTATACATCTGTATACTAAGGGTCATGTAAACATTTCCCAAGGGAAAAGGGGTCACAAGTAGAAAATGTTTGAGCAGCCCTAGTGCAGAGTATGGTAGGCACATACAAGTCCAGTGCCCAGGACTTACACTCTCATAGCCTCTGTCACAGAAGCCATAACATTATGTGGCCAAGAAATGGAAGCTTTAACTGAGTTGAGCACATGCCCAGAAATGCAGATTCTCTTGGTTCTAACCCAGCCCTGCAGAAATGTGGAGATAGAACCCGGTTGCAGCCATTTGGCCATCAGTCAGAGGAAATAAGCCATGAGCTCCCTCCTCTTCCGTTCCTTTTCCCTTGATGCTCAGGGCTATAGGGCAGCACTGAATCCTGCATCCCCTGCATCGGCAGCCCCAGTGGGAGGCCAACTGGCCAGACATCAGTGCAGATGTTCCCTCCTGGGTCTGTAACCACCAAAGGGACATGCAGGGTAAAAGGTTCTGCCCTGTCAGTCAGCAGCTGCAGGGCCTGGCTTCCTGCTGCAGCTTATTAATGGGCCCCAAGCTTGTTACACTGAAAATTTCCTCCACGCCATCTTTCCAGAACTTGTGCTGATAGAACTTGAGCAATCCAATTGCTTTTTATGACTCTAAGTGATCCTTTAGCACAGCTTCACTGCGCTCATAGCCAAAAGCTGCTCAGAATGGAGCTTTTTTTCACCCAAGCCCATGTCTGATGAATATGCTTACGTGCCCATTAGGGAGGAATTTTAGCGGGGTAAGGCAGACTTCCATTATTCCCAAACATGTCTGAATGATTCATCGCAATGGAGGAGCAAAGACTTCGGTAATGCTTGTTTTTCTTCACTGGGCTGGCTCTTGCCCATCTGTAGATCTGGAGGGTTAGGATTAGAGTCCAGCCGGACTCCGTAGGGCACATGGCTCAATCCTGACTGGTTCCACAAGGAGGCCACTTATCTCATGAAGGGAGATGGAGTGAATCGTGAGGCTGTCCCAGATGTTTTGACCTCAAAGCAACTGAGAAAATAAAAAGGCCTGGCAGGTAGTGGGAGAGAGGGGGATGGAGGGACAGTATCTTTTGATTAGGATGCTCACAGAGCATGCATGTTCATGCCAAGGTAGGTTTAAGCCTCCTAGCCCACTGGCTACTAAGCCTGGCTCTCTGGCCACTAGTGGCCTTCACTCCCACTCATTGTTCTTATTTAACAAGCCCCTCCCTTCCTTTCCATGTGAGACCCACTGCTTTGGCAGTTGGATATAAAATGCGATTTACACCTAACCGTAATTAGTTTTAAAAGGTGCCACAAATACTTCTGTCCTGCAGAAATAGTCTTATTTGGGAAATTGACTTGTCCAAAGGCACACATGGATTAGATGTCAAAGCCCCAATAACTCTCACTTTAGTCTTCTCTCTCCTCCAGTAACCTGCCTTTCAATGTTGAGAAAGTCCAGAGAGTGAGAGATGAAGGTGTGTGAAGAAAGGCTTGAATAGTGGGTTAGGGTTGGGTGGGTAGAGGTGTGCCCCAAGCCCCAACATCATGGGAGACGGCAGGGACTATGTATAACTCTACCTTAAGACAGCAAAACATTCACACAGTTTTAAGTTGCAGCATCAACATTCAAGTAGAATGGTCCATGTGTCTTTTTCATAAAACTGTAATCTGAAGAGCTGGATTTTTTAGTTGCTTTGCAGAAAAAAGAATCGCTGTGATTGATGATTTGCTGCCCCGACCTGAATGAATACTTAAAAAGCTAATTATAGAAACAATTTCACCATTTGCATGGATATTCAGACTTCACCTGTGGTGATATTAATAAGTTTGATTATAGGGTGCTAGACTCAGGACTATAAGTACCATATTACTGTGTCTTCATAAAAATTGAAAAATTCTAATTTTGAAATACATCTGGTCCTGAATTGTTTTGCATAAAAGATATGGGCCAGATTTTTATAAAGTATTATTACAAAAAAAAACCCTATGTTCTCATTATTACTTTTCAAGCAATATAAAAAAAACAGAAGGAATACATCTATAAAATTTTTTGATAGTATAGTACAGAAATAATTATCTATAGCTGAGAAGTACTAACTCGGCTGTACTTATACAGGCAGCAGAATAATGAGGCATAATTTTCTAAAATAAGAATATAATGTATTTCTTCATCATGAGTGCTTTTTAGTTTCTAAAATATTATCTGAGTCTGAAGAAAGATAACAAAAACAGAATGAGTTTAAAGTCAGGGTGTGAGAACGCACTTAGTAGCCATTCTCCATCTCAATTAATTCCCCATTATAAATGTAAGAAAATTAATCCTCTTATTCTTGTGCTGGGTGCTCTTCTCTCAGCCCCCCCTCTCTTTCTCCTGGAATTTCTGACATCTTCATAATTCTCTCAAGTCTGTACCACTTGACTTGAAGAGTGGGATTCATGCTGACCACTTACTCTTTCCTATGCTCCTCATTTACAATTTTGTCTCTGGTTAAAAAGGATGCTATACTCAAAGATTCATTTTTTTGGTTCTGGAAAAAAAATTTTTGAATGAGTCTCATGGTAAATGGTTTTTCTTTCTCATGGATGAAATATCGGATAACGTACTTCTAAACCTGATTCAGAAGACAGTTTTGCTGGGTATGAAACTCTTGGGCCTTCAATATTTATAACAATATTTTATACAAAGTTGGGGGCATTAAATATACCTTAAAGGTAGCCTGATTTTTTTTAAAAAAAAGTTTCAACTTTAGTGTTCCATAGAGATTCTTATAAGATCCTTAAATTCACTGATATTTTTCAAAGACTGGGTTTTAATTTTAAGGGTATTTTTCAATGATAGAGTGAATCCATATAGTTTTTTTAACTGACATCATTTTGTGACACATCAACTATAAAATATTAGAGCTTTTATCTTCATTATCTATAATCTTATGCTTAATTCCATCTCTGAATTTTAAACATTGCTTTTTTGAGTGATACGTTTTCTGCTATATGTTTTTAAATATAGCCTTTATGCCTAAAACCATTTTTCCTGAATTGCATACTTTTATATCTCCTAATGTTTTGTCATTCCTTTTTGAGTTCTTTTACCATTTTCTTCTCCTATCCATTAGAGAGAAAATGGTGTCTTTGACTCTTTTTGAACAACAATAACAACAACAAATTACCTCATACTCATAGATTCTTTACCCTGACAAACCCAGGGCTGTCAAATCAGGTACAGCCATTTCTTCCTGCTGCAGAATCTTTCAACTCTAACCACACATACAGCGAAGCAGTTCTGTTTGTAAAAAGCTGAGTTGCTTCAGTAACCACCTAGAAGTGCCTCTTACTTGAGATGAGAGAAGCAGGCTGCTCTCTTCCACTGTGCCAGTGTGAAAGTTCTGTGAATATGCAGGCAAGGGCTTAGTGCCCAGAGTCTATCACCTGTTCCTAGCATGGAATTCTAACTTGTTGGTCCCTGTGTTGAGGGATGAGTTCAAACATGTGAATATGATTTCTGCCTCATCTTTCATGAATTCTAGACTAGCCATCCAACATTTCATGGGATTTGGGATTTGGGCTGTTTGAGATCTCTTACATCATTCCAGTTAGAATTACTACTGCTTCAGTGAAACACCAAGATCAAAAGCAATTTGGAGAGGAAAGGGTTTGATTGACTTACACTTCCACATCACTACTCATTACTCAAGGAAGTCAGGACAAGAGCTCAAGCATAGTAGGAAGCTGGAGGCAGGAGTTGATGTAGGGCCATGGATGGGTTATGCTTACTGGCTTCTTCTTCCTGGCTTGCTCACCCTGCTTTAACCACAATGGGTTGAGCTTTTCCCTACTATTCACTAATTATGAGAATGCTACAGGCTTGCCTGTGGCTCACTCTTTCAGAGGCATGTTCTCAATTCAGTTCCCTCTTTTCACATGGCTTTAACTTGAGCTAAGTTGACAAAACCCATTCTGTCTCACAATTGAAGCCTTGTCAACTTGATACACAAACGTATCACTGTAAAGCTACAACCTTTCCTTTCTTATTTATCCCCAAGATCACACGTTAATATAAACATAACAATATAAAACATTTCACACTTAAAAGGCCCCATGGTATTTACAAATTCAAACTCTTTAAAAATTCAGTCTCTTAAAAATAAATTCAAAGTCTCCTTTGAATTCCGAAGTCTCTTTAAAACTGAAAGCCTGTGGGCTCCCATAAAATCTTTCTTATTTCAAGAGGGAAGAAACAGGATACAGTCATAATCAAATTGAATCAAAACCAAACTTCAACTGTAAATAACTCAATATCCAATGTCTGGGATGAACTCACCATCTTCTGGGCTGCTCCAAAGGGCCTGGTTTATTTCTTTGACTCCACTCTGCAGCACAAACAGCTTGTCTTCTAATTTCTGTCAGATTCCACTGGACTGCTGCTGTTGTTCATCCCGTGCTACTGGAATTTCCAAAATGCCGGCGTCTCTTCATAGAACTGTGCTCTGTGCCTCTTTTCTCTTTTACCAATAGCCTCTCTGAGCTTTCTTCATGGTGCTACGCCTCAGCTTCTTTGTATGATGCCTGTAGTGCTTGAATAGGTTTAGCCTCCATGGACTTTGGTATTTGAATGCTTGGGATACTACTAGGAGGTGAGGCCTTGTTGGAGAAAATGTGTCACTGTAGGGGTAGGCTTTGACAGTCTTCTCCTGGTTCTCTTCAGGACAAGATATAGAACTCAGCTCCTCCAGTGCCAGGCCTGCCTGGATGCTGCCTTGCTTTCCACCTTGATGATAATGGACTGAACCTCTAAACCTGTAAGCCAGCCCCAATTAAATGTTTTTTTATAAGAGTTGCCTTGGTCATGGTCTCTCTTCAGTGTTTCCTGTATCTTACTAATCATGGCTGATTCTTTAGTCCCAGCTAACCAGAACTAGATTCTCAACTTAAAATAGCAAATGACCCTGACAGAGTCTTTAAAGCACTCTGAAACTTCAAACTTCCTCTAGAACTGCACATGCTATGCCAGGCCTCCACTGTCTTCTTAACTTTGAACATCCTTATCTTCTAAGCTCTCACAGAACAGCTTTGAACACTCAATCGCTTTTCTAGGTCAAAGGATCAAAGTCCTTCCACAGTCCTCCTTAAAACTTGGTCATGTCTGTCACAACAATGTCCCTTGATCCTGGTACCAATTGCTATTCAATTTACAATTACTATTGCTGTGACAAAGCACCCAGCCATAAAAGCTTGCCTGCAGTCCAATCTTATGGAAGCATTTTTGTTGGGCCCTACCTTGGGGTGTTTCCCTTCCCCCTCGATGAGCCTTTTAGCCTGCTATAGCAAGAAGTTGTTTACACCCTTGGGAGCTGCTCTCGACCCGGATTTGGGCCCGAAACTTTCCAAGGCAGCCTTCTCCCTTGCCAAACCTTTCAGCTTGTTGTTGTTAAGAAATTGTTTACGCCCGTTTTGGGGGCCGGGACTTTCCACAACACAGATTTTTCCTGTTCTCCTGTTTTTCCTGGTTGGAGATTTTCACCTGCTTTGTTTTTCCATGGCTTTTGATTTGGGTATATAAGGAGATCTCAGTAAAGCCTTGGGGGTACTCTCTGAAAAATGGATGACCCGTGTACGTGTTTTCTTTCAATCCTGCAGACCTATGCCCGATATTCACACACTGGCGGCACAGGCATCGTCACATTTTCTTTTCTTTCTTCCTTTTTTATTTTTAGAGATGAAGATTTATTTTTTTTCCTTTTCTTTTTTTTTTTTTTTTTTTCGGAGCTGGGGACCGAACCCAGGGCCTTACGCTTGCTAGGCAAGCGCTCTACCACTGAGCTAAATCCCCAACCCCGATTTATTTATTTTTATCAAATATTTTTATTAACATTTCAAATGTTATCCCTCTTTCCTGGTTTCCCATCCACAAACCCTCATCCCATTCCTCCTCCCCCTTCTTCTATGAGGGTGTTCCCCAACCCACTCACCCACCCCTTCCTGCCTCCCTGCCCTGACATTCCCCTACACTGGGGTATTGATCCAAGGGCTTCTTCTCCATTGATTCCCAACAAGGCCATCCTCTGCTACATATGCAGCTGAAGTCATGGATCTGTCCACGTGTAGTCTTTGGATGGTGGTTTAGTCCCTGGGTGCTCTGGTTGGTTGGTATTTTTGTTCTTATGGGGTTGGAAAGATCTTCAGCTCCTTCAATCCTTTCTCTAACTCCTCCGATGGGTCCCAGTTCTCAGTCCAATGGTTAGCTGTGAGCATCTGCCTCTGTATTTGTCATGCTCTGGCAGCCTCTCAGGAGATGGCTATATCAGGCTCCTGTCGATTCCCTTCTCTCAGATGACTTTACGTTGTGTCATATTAGAGTAGAACTACATAGCACAGCAAGTGACAAACTTCTCCTGAAGATATCATGCACTTAACTTAAAATGTTTGTTTGTTTGTTTGTTTGTTTGTTTGTTTGATGCCTGATGTCTGAAGAAAAATTTTAGTCCAAAATTTCATGGAATCTGGCAAATGTTCATTAAGAGTTGTAGTTTGGAACCACAACCATTTTGTTTATTTGTTTCAAAGAAATAGGTAAATTGTATTAAATATTTAAAGTTATGTTGTTATTTTAATGAGTTTTGGGGGAAAGGAGGGTACACAATGCACTGTTTTAAAGCAGAAGCCTCTCCCTATAGCAGATCTTACTGTATGTAGTCCCTGAGGTGTCTCAATGGAAGAAACCCTACTGTTGCTTTAAAATATGATGAATGAGTCTTTTGCAAATGAAAGTCCTTTGGTTTCTGCCATGCGGAAACAGGAGGCTTTCTCTCACTGTTTTTGGTAATTAAATACTTATTTGAATATCTATCAAGAATGGCTTTTGTTAAGCCTGTCATCCATATCCCTCTTTGTAGGCCAAAAGACAGCACAGGAGTCAAAAGACAATACAGTAGTTTATCTTCTGCTTACTCTTTTCTTAGCTAATACATGGTTTGGGTAACATATGAATATTTTAATGAAATGTAAAAACCATGAATGTTGGATATTGTTTGCCTCTAAATGTCATTCTTACTCTTCCAACATTTTTCAGCGGGTGTTTCTGTTTGTTTGTTTGGTTGTTTGGTTGTTGGTTGGCTTTGCTTGTAATGTCCTTTCTTTTGGTATCTATTCCAACTCATCAAAAACTTTTCTGTTGCTTTTACGGGCATGAGCGCATCTGTGTTCCAGGGCAGCTGTAACACGCCATCACATCGCAGAAAATAGCAGAAATGAATTCTTCCACAGATCTAGAATCTACACTCTTGAATCGAATGGCTAGCAGGCCAGTACTCCTTTCTTTGGATTCAGGAAAGCATTTTTATTTCCTCATTTCCAACATGGGTTGTCTGCCACGTGTGGCTTCCTTAGCTTGTGGACGCATCCCTTACGCCTGTGTCTTCACAGTGTTCTCTTCATCTTTCTTCATCTCCGTATTCCAAACCATGACTGTGCATGGAAAATCCATTCATCCTTTTCATGGTTTATCTTCCATAGTTTGTATTTATCCTGTGCATCTGTGTGCTATTGGAACGCAAACTGCCAGAGGAACTAATGATTTGTATTTGTTCACCTTTAAGTTGCTAGGGTAGAGAGGAGCACCCGGCCCGTGATGGGTGCTCAATGGATTTGTCTAGAATGAATCACTATATCAGAAGTATAAATCTCAGGTTGTGATGGCAGAGGGTACCCCACATTTTATGAGAAGCAGCATAGACATGAATTTGTTCTCTAGGCCTTTGAAACTGGCTGTCAGCTGCCCTGCCATCTTCCTCCTATGATGAGGGTATCTTACTGAGTTACATAGTGAACACAGATTAGTAGGTTAGGGGATAAACAATCATTATAGAAAATGCCCTTTTCTCTGAAAAAAAAAATTAAAAAGGCTTCCTGTCCTCAGGGAAACTAAGTCCTTCCCTTCCAAGAAAATTAAATTCTCCCTCCCCGGATTCATCTCAACATCTTTTGGGTTCAGGAAGGACTGAAAGTAACGGTGGGTGGAGTTTGGCACTGCTCGATGAGTAGAGCAAATGAATTGTTACTTATCCTTTACTTCTGGATATCTCAAGGGCAGGATGAAGGAGGGGAAAACCAGATCAATTAGATAAGCAGAGGACGAATTACCATTTAATCAAGTACCTACACCGTGAAACACACAGTACTTTGAAGAGACACCATTATCGTAATGGAATTCTGTAAAGCATCCTCAATGAAGACAGAGAGCCCCATCTTCAGCAGCGTGCTTCTCTTTGCTTGTTTGACCACAGGATTATCTGTTCCATTCAGTCCCCCAGGGAACTGATGTTCGCCCCCTTTGTTTCTCATAGAATTACAAAGAGAGGGAATCTGTCCAAATTATCTAATCAAATTATTCTTCTCTGGCCAATATAAGTGCTTAAATATCCTCCACTTAATACTTCTTTCTCTAATGATACTCACTTATCTGAAATTACCCCTTAATTGATAAGATGTATGAGCAAAAATACTATTATGCAGAATGTTAAATGAACTCAAACCATTTAGAATGTTTTCATGCCAGCCCTCGAATTTACTTAATCTCCAGTGCAGTCTGAAAGATAGGGTCTAATCTTCACTACGACTAGCCTGACATGACAAAGGGAAACACATTGTATTAGAAGAGGCAAGAAAAGGAGGAAATATCTTGTTAGTCTTTAGTGAATTTGCAGCACAAACTGTAAAATTCCACACTTTTTAACTTTAAAATTTTTATTATTCTATTAGGTGTATTAGAATTTGTTTACATGCAACATTTGTGCACTTGATGCCCTTGGAAGTCAGAAGAAGTTGGTGGATTCCTTGGGACAGGAGTGGCAGACTTTTCTGGGTTATCATGTGGGTGCTGGGAATGACTTTTTTGATCCTCTGTGTGGTCATATTGTCTTAGTAATGGGGCTAAGTTCTAAGGTGTGCATCATTAGGTGATTATGGTAAATTGCCATCAACCTGGTATAGTGACTTACCAAATGAAGACTGCTATCCCAGGAAGTGATTGTCAGAGTCTCATGGGGGCCAACATCACCTATATTCAACATTGAAAAGTGATAGCCTTGTGGAGTCAATATCATCTAAGTCAGTGGCTCTCAACCTTCCTAATACTGTGACCCTTTAATCCAGTGTCTCATGTTGTAGTGACCCTAACTGTAAAATTATTATATTGGTACTTCACAAATGTAATTTTACTGCTGTTATAAATAGTAATGAAACTATCTGATATGCAAGATGTCTGATATATGACCCCCAAAGGGTTCCAGACCCACAGGTTGAGAACCAATATTCTAAGTGGTAGGTCCTTGACTACAATGTTTTCATGTAGCATGTGACTATGTTTCATTCAGTTGACTAAGAGGGTGTTAAAGATATTATTAATTAGGAGCACTAGACATGGGCTAATTAGAATAACAAGTTATATTAAGCAAATTTGATGAGGTATAATTTAAATAGTATACCCTTTATTTTGGATAGTTGGATGAATTTCAACAGAAGAAAATGACTTACAACCATTTCTACTACCTCAAAGACACTGACATTTCCATGCCTATGGTCTTTCTCAAATCAAACCCTTTCTACTTCCAGACTCTGAAAAATGCCACTAAGTTTACATCCTCACAATGTCCCACTGATGAGATCTTCCTACAGGTAACCACTTAAGTTTGGCATTTTTTATTTATCACAATGCAGTTAAATTCCACTCATGTGGTTGCACTTCTGAGTAACTAATCCATCTTCACTTTAGGTCATACCAAAGACCTAAGTTTATGAGCAGTTTATTCTCAGGCTTTGTTCTCTAGGTGATAAATTAAGCTACTAGAACTAGGTGGGTTTGTGATTTTCTGGACACGTGTTCTCATTCCCCCAACTTGAGCATGGGCCTGCTGGATTGTGTGGTGCTGAGGGAAAGTAGGGGACAGGTGACTGAGATAGATGCTTTCACTCTGGTCACAGCGGGATGTTTCAAGCTGTGGTTCCAGAACAGTATCAGCCTCACTTAAGAGCCCATGAAAGTGCAGTTACTAGACTTCATCCCTGACCTACTGCATGGGAAACCTTGGAAGGCGAGGCCAGAAAATGAATTTTACCATGCTGCCTAAGATATTCTGCCTCCTAGTGTTTAAGAACTATTAGTCTTAAATGATTCAGATCTGGCCACAAACTAGCATTTCTCTATTCAGAAAAATAAGGGACAAGATGTCTCTAAAAATCCAACCACCCACACACCTTAGAAGAGAGCGTAATACCACCTCGTGATCTGCAAACCTCTGCTTTTGAGTTCCATGCTTTTCCCTCTAACCAATGGCCTCCATTGCCACCAGAACTCATACTGTGAAGAACGTGGCAAAAGGAGAAACTTGCCTATTCTTTTGTATCTTTAATGGCACTGAAAGTCCTCTGAGAACAGTATTGCTGTAGGGATCCACATTGGATTTGGGCCTGGCCACTTTGTGACTGTATAGCTCAAGGTGGCTACGTGACTCTGGGCTGTATGGCCACAGATGCTCACCCCTAAGGTGGCTGCTGTAAAATTATGAGATTGTTGGACAAAAGACTCTTCCAGGAAGATTCCGGGAGCAATGACAGGATGTTTCAGCCTGAGCAAACACCGGATGTCCCTGAAGATTCCTGAGAAGGGTTCGACCTTTTCAAAGAACATGTCCCCGGAAGACTGCTGCCTCTTTGTTTAAGGAGGATATCTTGCAGTTTAGTGATTCACCTTATATCCTTGGGCACTTCCCAATACTCCCCCACCCTAAGCTTCAGTTCCTGCCTCAGAGCTTTAAATGCTGTACATTCCTCTCAATAAACGAGACCTTGACAACAGAACCTTGCTTGGTCTCCTTCTTTTCTCCCCCCGCTTGACCCTCAGGTAGCGCCTCTTCGGGACTCTGAATAACTAGACCCGCTGGACAGGTCATATTGTGACCCTTCCACCCTTTGTGGTTCTATATGACTAAGAGGTGACTCTGCGAATCTATATAGAAACTCCTAGGGTGTTGGAGATGAGGCAGGAAGGGAAAACAGTGCATTCGCTACCCAACTACTGATCCAGTGCTCATTACTTTTCCTCCAAAAGTGACCATGGTCATGAATTCTGCATTACTGTTAGCATATGTGAGCTGAACCAGGAACATGGATCCCAGAGACAATTGTGAATAGTGAACTTCTTCACAAACAATAATGTTTACTTTTAATCTACCTGTGCCAAAGCAATGGCATCAAGTTGACAGATGGCAGAGACCATGAAGGAACACTGTTTACTGGCTTGAGTCTATGGCTTGCTCAACTTGCTTTCTTGTACCACCCAGGATCACATGTCCAGGGTGGGACACTCACAGGGTGCTGGGTCCTCCTCTTTCACATCAGTCTTAAATTAAGGAAATGGCCTACAGACATGTTCCTAGGCCAATCTGATGGAGAACATTAAAAAAAAGGGATTTCCTCAGTTCCCTCTTCCTATGGGACTCTAGTCTGTGTCAAGTTGACAAAAGATAATCAGTGCGTAGTCTTGGGGATTAGATTTCCTATGAGTTTGAGGCCAACCTGGAACAGGAGACCCAAAACAACTTAGGTTATAGAATGAGAGCCTGTTTGACATACAAAGAAACAAACACATAACTTTCACAGAGAGCATAAATCATTCAATTGGATTTTTGCTTTTCTAAATAAACATCTAGCTATAAAATTAAACAACAGCAAACCAGACAGGGCCCAAGGAAGGTTGTATTTTCATTGAGATAAGAGCAACCCAGCACCTATCGGTTTAAGAACCATTCTCAGCTTCTCCAATCTACATGGATCTTCTCATCAATCAAATATGGTTCAAATCTCAGGATTTTACATTGGTTACATAGCATTTTCCCAATGATTACATGTTCGTTACTTTTTCCTCCATGCCAAACTTAAACGTCTCCAACTCACCTGTTGGCTGCATTAAAATGATGACTTAGCCTTTTCCAAAACAGAATCTTCTTAAACTCAGTGTGCACTGGATGTGACGGACTGTTGGAGTTCATAAAAATGAATAGACATGAGGAATGTTAGACTTCAGGGATTGCACAACTAGGCCCATGGGCAAGTAAAAATACCCCAGAAAGTTCTTGTAGAAAGATAAAGCAACTTTTGTAAGAAATGAAACAAAGAGAGAGGTTCAGCTTACTTGTGGAGATTAGGTAACGGATCTTAAGAAGTCACATTTGAGCAGAGCTGTAAAAAGGACATAATATGTTTCCAAAGCTTTTAGTTGCTGTTAATTAAACCTCTACCAGGCATTATGATGTAGACTATTCACTTTACATTATTTGGATATCATATCATTTTATAGCTAGCACAGAAGCACACAGATTAGAGCAATCTGTGAAACACAATACAACCAGTTAAAAAGGGAAATGACCATTCAGCTCTGGTTCGGAAGCCAATGTTCTTACTGTCCATATTACAAGTACGGTGGCACATGCCTATAATCTCTGTATTAGGGAGGTCAAGTGAAGAGGTAACTGAGTTTGGGGCTAACATGTGTTACATAGAGAGTTCCGGGATAACCTGGTTGAAAAAAAAAAACATACAAACGTATGACAAAAAAATTTTGCATGTGGTTTTCACAATAAATAAGTTAGAAGAACCTTTCCAGTAGCAGGAAAAGAATAAGAAAAGTGCAGCACTTGGAAAGACGTCTACAAAATAAGGAATTGTGGTGAGTCTGTAGAACGGGTGGTGTGTTACAATGGGCAGGCTGTGGAGCTGAAGTGACTGCACAGGACCTGGCTGGAAAAGTATTGGAAGAGTTGGATGACATGGTCAAAAGTGTCTAGGGCATGGTTCTCAACCTCTCTAACCCTGCGACCCTTTGATACAGTTCCTCATGTGGTAGTGACCCCCAACCAGGAAATTATTTCTGTTGCCACTTCATAACTGCAATTTGCTATTAAGAGTTGTGATGCAAACGTGTGGTCTTTCTAATGCTCTTAAACATCCTGTGTGAAAGGGATTTTTGACACAAACGGGTCGGTATCCACCGGTTGACAAATGCTATATTAGTGCAAATTAGAACAGCAGAGTGAGAGGAGATTGGAAGCTTTGGGACATAAAACCATTTAGGGATTGAATGGAAAGAAAGGAGAAGACTCTGATGACGTTACCCACTTAAAAACAGTAGATACTAGAAGGAACCGATGAGTACAGTTTGACTATATCTAGTTTTCTGTGTCTGTGGGACATACCCAGTTAGAGGAGTCTGGCAGGAATATAATCTGAGAAACGTGGAATATGAAACCTGGAGTAATGGCTAGCAGTCTGTGAGTCCCCATCAGGTTAACAGACAAGCACCAATCTGAAGCATTTTGTCTTGAGAAGATGGAATGATGAGATATTTTGAACTCTGCTGTTTTATGCAGCACAGTGAGAAAGACCTTTGGCCAGTGTGGTGTAGTGAAGCTACTCACTGCTTCAGTAAATAGACACCGGTAAAAATATAAAATCATTTGAAATGCAGATTAAATTAGCCTCTTAGAAATATTGCTTGCACTAGTTCTTTACCTAGAAAAATGCTTTTTTAAAGAACCGTTTAAAAGCTTATTTGAAGAACACTAACTTCTTATTGTATAGCCCAAGTCATATGGTTTTGCTATTATGACATTATTTCCACTTCCTTACGCTGCTGTGATTTGGCTCCATCTGTCCTTCCTTACCACTTGTGTTTCCTTCCCTACTCTTTGTTCCCTTCCCTCAGATGCAGGCAGACACTCTCTCCCATTACGAAGAGCATTTCCTCTTCAGTAGCTACACACTCTACAGTTGGTCCTCTCGCATCTGGGTGATTGGCAGATAACTTGTTTAGAGAATTGGAAACAACTAAAAGTGACATTCATGGATTCAAAAACAACTTGGTTGGGAAATAAATCTTTGGCTGGGGAAAAATGACTCTCTTTGCCAGGCGATAGCATTATAATTTATCATTTATTGAGGAAGAAGAATGCATTTTGAGAATTGCATCAGACTAAAACTGATTACAGATATTAAGCAACGTCTCAGGGAGCCATTATTCACCATGTATGTGACAACTGAATGCCTCTGGAAGGCGGCCGCTGATGAGTCACTGCGTGTGCAACTGCATCGCCGTAATTGTTAGCATCATAAACAACAGTATATGATGGGAAAGAACAGATTAAAGAGAATGGAGTGTTTCATGCCTCCTCTTCTAGAAAGAAGAAACAAGACATTATTTCACTGTGACTTTAACTATTGATTTGGGTTTTTGTTTGTGTATAGTTCCTAATAGTTATGGTAGCTCAAGAGACATCTTTGTGGTTTATTCATTCCAAAGGCCACCATAAATGATGGCTTCCACAGTTCCAATGATTGCTTCTGAAATAAAATGAAGGCTTTCCTAGTGCAGGAAGCTGAACAAGTAGCACACACTCAGGACCAAAGACTCCATATCTGGGTAAAAAAGGACAACAAGAGCCAAGGGCTGTGACAATCAGGGAGACAGACAGCTCTCCCAGTGGCTGCCCTGGGCTTTCACTCACACCCATGATTGACACTCGTTACTTCTTATCTGTGTGATGTTTATTCCACGGTATGTTTCCGTCATTACACTGGGCTATAAATGTTTCAATCGAGATTATATCTTAAAGATTTTGTTATTCCTTTAGAATGTTGCTGTATGGTGAATAAAAACATGAATTTAAAGATAAATGAATGGCATTTGTTATGATGTTATTATAGCTCATATCTGTTTCCTCAGTCCCCCTCCCTCTGTGTGTGTGTATGTGTGTGTATGTATGTGTGTATGTGTGTGTATATGTATGTGTGTATGTGTGTGTATGTGTATGTATGTGTGTGTGTGTGTATATGTATGTGTGTATGTGTATGTGTGTATGTGTGTGTATATGTATGTGTGTATGTGTGTATATATGTATGTGTGTATGTGTGTGTGTATATATGTGTGTGTGTGCGCGCGCGCATGCACGCTAGATTAATCAGTGGATCATTACAGCAGATGAAGAAGGTCCTTAGAAGAGGTATGTGTATGTACTTATATTTCATTCCTACAGTCTTTGATTTTTACTCTATAAAGGCATACTTGTACTTAGTAACATGCATGTGTCATTTGTAAAATGATTTATTTTTGAGGAAAAATTTTACCTTCTGGAGAAAACCTTTTAATGTCAAGCTTCTTGTAATGTCACCTACACTGCTTGGCAGTAATTGGGACCATGCGATTTCCTCTGGGGCAGCTAATTAAGTGTGAATATTTACAAAGACAAAATAGCTTGCCAAGATAAGAATATAAAGGAACATGAATGTCATAATAATGCCTTGTGTTACACGTGCATACGCACACATGTGTGCGCACGACACACACACACACACACACACACACACACACACACACACACACACTACAAAGTTCTAGCCTTTGAAGGAAACTAAACGAGCTCATGAGAACTTTGTGAACACACCTTGGGCTCTTCTTTCTGGACACCTCACCCAACCCACCCACTTACCCAGCCTTGTTCACTATTACCAGTGATACATTCCTTGGGTCCTCTTGCCTTCTGGGTTACTACACAATGCTAATTATTAATACAGTGACTTGTTTTATGTATTGTTTGTGTGCTTGGGGGTGGCGGAAGGATAGCAAACCCCTGCATCCCAGTGCACCTGTGGTCAGTAGGTTTTCAGCTCCAACAATGTTGAGGTAGGTAGGGTCTCTTCTTTTCCTCACACGGCGGAACCGGAACTGGTTTCCGCAGGAGCCTCGTGCTTCGGCTCTTTCTCTGCGGAACCGGAACTGGTTCCCGCAGGAGCCTCGTACTTTGGCTCTTTCTCTGCCAGCCACTTTCACACACTGTCCCCTTGGCGGGTTATTACCATGCCTCACACACACACTGTGTTCTAGCATCGCGCACACCCTGCTAGCCACAGGCATTCTATAGCCTAGCACAGCTTCCAGAACTGAGACCGGTTGTCTCTCTGCCTACCAGGAACTTTGCTCACATCCCCTCTAGCCCTGTAAAACCAAAGCTCTAGAAACTTATAGTTTAGCAATGAGGTTTATATGTTAAATTCTCAACCTACAATACATCCGCAGAATAAATTCACTGCTAATTAATAAAGATAGAAAACACCCACTTAGACAAGATAAAATTGACGCGGACCACCTAAATCGGAATCATCCTCTTCCTCTGTCTCCGCTCCCCACCCTTCCTTCCTAGACTTTCCCCTACCTACCTTCCTTCTCACCCAGTGATAGGCTTTGCCTTATCCCGGATCCGTCCTGCTGCATAATTACATCATGCTACAGTCTCCCTCTCATAGTGTTAGTCTGAAGTCTGTAGGTGGGCTGGAATTCTAGATGCTGCACTACCACATTCTGCTTTTGGGGGAGGTGGGCATCAAACTCAGGAGTCACAGGTTGCTTCAGAGCAAGTGTTTTCTTTCTTTTTTTTTTTTCTTTTGTAAAAAACTATCTGAGCCATCTCCCCTGCCCAACCATGATTTTTAAATAATCATGGCTAGCCAAGTAGAATTTCCTCTCTGCTCAATGTCAGGAGCCCAGATTCCTACCTCATCACGTTTGCACGATCAGTAAGGAGGAGGGAGGGAAGGCAAGGAAGAACGCCTTTCTTTCCTCAGAGGAAAGCATTGACACTTAGAAAGCATTGCTTGGCCTTGTCTGTAACATCCAAGGAGGATGGGAGTCGAGGAAAATGGCAAAAAACACACACTCTGGAACTGACAGTTGCCACAAGCTGCAGGCCATCCTCAGAGCCCAGCGCAGATGTCTCACGGCTTCTGCCAGCGCGTAGAGTTCTGGAGAAGCTGAATTATAGTGTAGGATCTCGGCCTCCACCCTTCCTGACACAGGCTTTTAAAGTAAGACGACCTCTTGGATAATGGAATCTGAATACAGTTACATTGTAACAACATTTTTTTGGAAAAAATAAATCAAAAGATATCATTTAATAGTGTAGGGAGTTTATAGGGGGGGTGTATATGTGTGAGTATGTGTATATGTCTGTGTGTGTGGTGTATGTGTGTTAGTGTGTGCATAAGTGTGGTATGTGTGTATCTGTATATGTGCGTGGTGTATGTGTCTATATTAGTGTGTGTGTGTGTGTGTGTGTGTGGACACCTTTCATATCAAAAAACAAAAGCAGACAATAAATGAAGTAAGTGCTCAGAATCAAGAAGGTACATTTGAGAAAGAAAAAAAAACAAATATAGAAAAATGGAAATTAAAATTTTAATTTAATTTAAGCAGAAATTATCCTATGAGAACATGTGGGAAAAGATGTGGAGGAGGGAAGCAAGTGTTTTGGGGAGGATTGGAATGATGCTGACTGTCCTGTTAAATGACAAGAAAAAACTAAAGGTGTCATAAATACAGCAATCGAGAAAATGCCACGAGGGTGCCAGCTACCCTGTAAGCTGGTGAACAAACAAAACGAAATTAAAAGACTGGAAAAGGAGACACAGCTGCCATAAGTGAGAGCAATAACCAGGGCTATTTGTAAGTTCTTACATCGTGTCTCAGTTCCCAGCCCATATCATTCTATTAAAATGTAATTACATGAAAATGGCTAAGGTTGAGAAGGGTGTACCATCCATTTTCCAGAAAAGTTCATGGAGGAGGACAAAGTAAAGCATGGACCATGAGTCCATAATAAGACCATATTCCTGTGTCTTAAAAAAAAAAACAAAAAACAAAAAACCCACGCCAACCATCAAAATGGTGCAGCTTGTAGAAGCACTTGCTGCTCAAACCTGGCAAGCTGGTTTGGTTGTCCTGATCCCAGGGTGGAAAGAAAGAAGAGAAGAGAGTCCCACACATGTGTAGTGTACATGTGTACTCTCCCACATAATACCCATGCAATAATAGTGAATAAAAATAAATACAAAGAAAAAAAACCAGGCCATTCCTCAAGGCCCTCTTCAAGGTCTTCAAGCTGTTCCCTTCGATCCTGTCTCCTGGGCACAGTCTTTTCCTCCTGCAAATACACACAGGGTTTATGCATCTTATGAGTCATGAGCTGCATGTTCACCTTCATGCTTGGGACAAGCCTTATTATAGAAATGAGCCGAGTCTTAATCCGCTAAGTAGTTCTGGTAACAGGATGCAGACAGCTAATGATTGATTGATAGCAGACCAAACGGCACGCGATAGGTAGTCAATATAATCAAAGACATCAGCTCACTAAAATTAATCAAAACTACACCTTTTCCAAGAATTTCCGTAATCTGGGAATGGAAGAGAAGCAGACATTGAAATACAGTGCACTACATTCTATACAAAGAAAGCAGAGAATCATATCGAATGCTCTCTGGTCTAAGTCTTCTATAACACTTACAATACTGAAAACATGGCAGCTTACAGAGCTGCCCTTTCTGTAAACAGAGAAGGAAGGTTTACTACATACCTCCCATCTCCAGGAAAGCAGGAGAATGAATTCCAAAGCCACACCCTCCCCAAACAAAGGAAACACTGGGGTTTTATCCCGAGAGCCTGTACGCATCCATGAACGAAAGCATTTTGTGTAGGGAGCACTGAGCATGCTCAGTGAAAGAGCACGTTTCTGAGCATGCTCAGATTACAGCCACAACTCAAGAAGACATATTTTGGGTCAGACTTCAGGGAAGCAGCACAGGCTGAGTAGTTAAAATGGCAAGGGGATATCCTCATCTTGTACCATAAAAATTTACCTGCAATAAAGGAGAAAATGTGGACATTCACTAACAGAGGAGTTTACCAAAGATGTCCGTGTCAGTGATTGGCTAACAAATTCCTGCCGAGACATTTCACTCTTTATTCATTCCTCGGGGATTTAATGTCATCCTCCTGGAAGCCCTTACAGATAGAGTGGGTGGAGAAGACGAAGCATACAGCATAGTCCAAATTACAGAGCAAAATCCTTTTGTTGCTAAAGTGAGACAGATCTTAGGATCATTTTAGGAGAATTTTAACACTGCAGCCTGAGGACCTTTCAGAATCGTTTTATTTTAACCTTTTTTTTTTCGCCTTGAGACAGTCTTGACAGGTTAACTTAGACTAGCTAGGAAGTCACGGTGTAGCCCAGGCTAGCCTTTGAACGTCTGAACCTTCCACCTCAACCTTTCAGTGCTGAGATTATAGATGTGTGGCACCACTCCTGGATGCTTTACTGCAGCACTGTAAAGAACATTTAATCATCATGCGAACCATGGATAACGACAGCCCTAATTCAAGCCACCCAGAACATAACCCAGGGAATCCAGACCAAAGCAGGAACAGGCTGACAAGACAGTGGAAAGCAGGAGGCAGAATGAGTGTTTACTGTTGTATCTTGGAAGACAGTTGTGTTAGATGTGATTCTAGACTTCGGGCTAAACACAGAACAGAGTAAACCTTCAGATGACTGAAGATACATACATAAACAGACCAGCCAAGAGTGAACCACAGAGTCAGTTCCTGCTTGCTTCTCATTATGTGAGTTTTTTCAATTTTTCACTTTTTTAAATTTTTTACTTTTTTACTTTTTTGAGTGAGCTTTGGTCTTATTTCACAGCAACAGGCATTTTCAGGCTTTTGCAAGTCTTTTGGGTCATGCTCTTTACTCTGATAGGCCGGATCCAGTAAATCCAAGTTATATCAGATTAAATAAAGCCCTGTCCAAACTGAGTTAGACTAGTCCTAAGGGGATGCTGCTCACCAGGTTTTTAAAGGCGCCCAGTTCCATGAAGGTGTAGGTTTCCTAACCTCGTGCTAATGTTATCTGCCCTGCGTTTTGATTATGGTTGATTTCTAGTTCAGTCTCTGCCTTGTGATCTACTTTAGAGCTAGCTCCTGCTGGGATGGGCCTTCTGGATAGCATTTTAAGTGGCTGAGTTCAACTTTTCCTCAGGAGGCAGCTCAGATGTGGGTCAGAGTAACAGGCAGAACTTTAAAGCAGTTGTCGCAAATTTTTGATAGTTTGCTCAAGGTGCCCTTTGGTTTATGGTTGGCCTCGAAGCTCTGAGGGGTGGTTAGGAGCCCTGTGCTGCTTGTAACTTCCCTCATATTCCTGGTGTGGGAAACCCTACCCGGAATGTTTCGAATAAATCTAGGCTCACTGCTTTATCACACTGTCTCCAGCCTTTTCTTTTCTGCATAGAAAAGCTTTTAGCACCCCTAGGGAAAGTTTCCACTAAATCCCAAGAAAGATTTAAGTCTTCCTGGGTGGTTGTCTGTCAGTTCTTCACAGAGCCCATTTTGAAGTTGGTCAGCACATCCTGTCATGGGATCCTGTTTGTAACTACCACTGTCATCTATGTTTAAGTCACAGATCTGATTTTCCTTAAACACTCTGCTCCAATATCTCTTCTCAGAAAACGTCTTCCCCTAAATCCTACTTAGATGTTCTGCTATATGCTTCTGGAACAATCAAACAACTCCTTACTCCATTTGGCTATAATTAAAATTCAGGTCTATGCCACTAGACTGTATTCTTCTAGGCCCTGTGTTATCATCCCTAATGTATTTATAGCATCCAATTTGACCTGTACCAGGGTCAAATTAACCATTCACAAAAGTTTTCTGGAGTTACAGAATTTGGGAATGTGTGCTGTGCTGAGAAGGCCCAAATTTATTCTCCATGGTAGTAGGCCTACAGAAGCTTTTATTTTAAATTGCCTCTTGTAGAGCATAGAGTCCCAGGTTGTTCTTTGTTTGTGTCTATCAGTTTTATTTGTACCACTCCTCTGAGTCTGCCATTGAAGCTCCTGACCCAATGGAGGATTGTAGCTCATTACGCAGATTTCATTGTGCTGTTGTGATATGAGTAGTGCACATTGCTTTCCATTACTCCAATCCTGTGCAGTGTAATGTTCAAAACTGGCCCTGGCTACTGTATTCTAGAGTTCCTAGCATCTTAAAATAGCCATCGCAGTTGGAAGCCAAAAGATTAGTACATTAGCTTCCTGCGGCTGGCTGCGGTAACAAATGGTCACAGACTAAATTGTTTGAATGAGAATGGCCCCCATAAGCTCATATATTTGAATGCTTGGTTACCAGGGAGTGGTGCTGTTTGGGAAGAGTTAGAAGGTGTAGCCTTGGTGGAGTAAGTGTGGCCTCATTGGTGAAGGGATGACAGTGGGCTTTGAAGTTTCAAACAGCCAAGCCAAATCCAGTCTCTCAGTTTCCTAGTCTCCCAGTCTCCCATATTCATATTCTCTCTCTCTCTCTCTCTCTCTCTCTCTCTCTCTCTCTCTCTCTCTCTCTCTCCTCCCTCCATCCCCTGAGAATTATGATACAATATTCTCAGCTACTGTTCCAGTACCATGTCTGTTTCCTGCCAAAGTTCTCAAGGACTGACCCGGGAAACTGTAAGCAAGCCTCCTTTCTCTAGTCAGTTACCTTGGTCATGGTTTCTCCTCACAGCAGTAGAACAGTAAACAAGACAAGCGGCACCTCATTTATGCTCTCTCAGTTCTGCTACACATCAAACACCAAGGCAGGAGCAGAGGCACACGTTATACAGAGACTCTGAAAGAGTCTCTCCTTGTGTCTTCCGACTTCTAGTCTTGGAAGTCTTTGACTAGGAGCAGACTCCCTTCCGTATCTGACACAGCCTTCATATTGTTTTCTTTTCTGTGCATCTTTCCCATGCTCTTGCTCACGGAGCTAAGCATGATGTCACCCACTTATCATCTCAGCACTTGAAGGCTCAGAAAGGAGGCTCATGAGATCAAAGCTAACATTCTGGGTTGCAGCGCCGGCAAGACTTTGCCTCAAAGAAATGGGGGGAGATGGAGAGAGAGAGAGAGAGAGAGACAAAGGAGGCAGGGAAGACAAAGCAGTGTGTATCATTTACCTACCGGCATAACCGGGAGGTCTTATATTAAAATCCATAATTACATGGATAAAGGGTCCTCCGAATAAAGAAACACAACTTTCCAAACATTGTAAGCTGAGGGAATGGGAGGTGGCCATGTCTCTGGGGGAATATTTCATCCAATCCGAATTAGCTGTGGGACTGATGTCAAGCTGCACTGTTCGTCCCCTCAGCCATGCAGAGGTATAATAGCATGAAACATTGGAGCATTGTCCCTAAGCTTGTGATTTAAATACTTTTTTATTTGACTTCTATTTCCTGAGTAGCTCCAGTATCTTCTAAAAACTTATGTAGTGCAGAAGTGCTCAACCACAGTGATAACTGAATAATAGAAATGAAAACAATAGTAACAATGTTACTAGTTATTGTTACTATTATAGGTTTTCAGAGACAGAGTCTCACTATTCAGACAAGAATTGGTCCTGTGAACTCATGATTATGACTCAGTCTGGATGGAGAACTTGGGATTCCCTGGCTTCTGCCTACCAAGTTATAGGCCTGGGCCATCAGACCATGCTCAGTGTAATTCCTTCTAATGTTATTGACTGAAGTCTACAGAGACACAGAGACAAGATTTCCCTGTGCTAAGTCAGTATATTAACTCTGAGTGCTAGAGAAATTACCCTATTTTGATGAAATAATACCACTCTGGATGTTGTCACTGGAAATATAGAATTTTCTTCATTTTTTGTTTTTTTTTTTAATAAGAAAGCTAGTATCTTAGACATGATGTCTTATTTCCCATGAGGGAAATGCTAGACATTTTAAATTTTTTATTTATTTTTAATTCAGCAAAGAAACTGCTACTACAAACTTTTGTGAGGCAGGTAAATATTTTGTTTCAATTTCAATGTTAAAGGCCCATGTGGGGAAAGTAGTGTCATGGGTAATCGGTGATGAACAAATATAACAGAAGGAGTAAGGGTTCTGTGCAGTGTGACATTTTTTAAAGAAAGGTACACTTGTCTTTTTTTTAATTGAAAGAGGCATCTGGGAAAAAGATTGAAATAATGAAACATTGTACAACCCAATGTAGTGTATACAGTAGAGTTTGATCATAGGGATTGAAGTATATACCCCACTTCATGTATTTTTCTCTGCTGGCTTTTATTAATTTATAACAATTTGTTAAATTATATTAATATTTATGTCAACATATTAATTTATATTACCACAAATATAAATTATAATAGACATTAATTTATATTAATGTTTATATTAATATGAAATATAAATTATAATAAAGACATTAATTTATAAACCCATTTATATTGAAACCAGTAATCTTAGTGGAGATGAGTGGAGGTGAAAATGAACAGATCTGTGTTGGAGATGAATTCAGGCCTTGGGCTTTTATGAGAGCTGTGGTGCTGGTCTGCAGGGCCACTGGGTCACCAGAGCACATTAGTGGCAGTCTCAGTAATTGCTGTAATGGTCATTTCAGTACATCAGAAACAATCAGCTTGGTTCCCGCTTGATAGAATGCTTGCTCTCTTGTTATAGGGAGTCACCGCTCTCAGTTTCTTTTCTCCCATGGGCATTAGTTTATATTTAGGTAAAACATCAGATGTGTACAAGATTGAGAAGTATCACACCGGTGGCTTTGGCATTCCAAAATGGTATTTTTTTTTCAAAATGTTTGTTGTAGGACTCGAGATAGAAAGAGGACATTCCATTAGGTAGCCTAACCTTGGGTCTCACTTCTTCTCTGAGTGTCTGAGTGCTAGACTCACTCCAGCCTCTGTTGTTTGCTGTTATAAGGGTCTCCCTGCTTATTCCGCCTAGCTTCAGCTGACGAGGGATAGAGCCCTACCATCAGTAATCTGGAAGGATTTTCCAAGTACCTGGAGCAAGAGCTCTGCGCAAGGGCCTGCCATATGTGTGAACTCTTGGGTTTGCTCACATTTTTCTTCAGGAAAGTTTGGATCAAACGTCTCAGAGAGATGCAGATGTGAGACAGGTGGAGAGGCAGTGGGGCCTAGAGGTTAAGGCCATGAGCAAACAGGAAGTTTGGAAAGTCAGGAGAATGAGAACAGGGAAGGGGCGGAGAAAGTAGTTATCAAAGTAGCAAAAGGGAGTGGCTGAGGGAAAAGGTGGGCAGCAGTGGAAACGCCTTTCTCTTCCTGCTCTCAGAGTATTGTCAAACCATCAGAGATGATGTTGTCTGCTACAGGCTGTGAATGGTGTCCAGTTCTCCATGCATTCCAGACTGTGGTTTTGTTTTTGTTTGTTTGTTTTGTTTTGTTTTTTGAGGCAGAATTCAAATTTCACGCTTCCCTTGGAATCCAAAGCCTGAGTGTTCTTCAGGGGCCATATGTCAGGCAATGTGATTTTATGTTTCTTATAAGAGCAAAGTACCAGAAAGCCTGCTTTCATCCTGGGCGTGGAGCTATACTTCTCAGAGTGGAATTAGATTATGGTCTGGGGTCTTTTAGAAAAACACTAGTGTTTTGGGGAGTTGCATCAGTAAGAAAGGGTTCCCCCCAGCAACCTTACTTTGTGTCCCAAAAAGATCATTCCCTCCTAGGTGAAAACTTTACATTATTTTGCCCCATGGATCAGTCAAGAACAGTTTGTATGTGATAGCCTGACTGGTTTCTTAGGATCTTGACTTCTTAGGTTCTTGTCTACCTCGACTTGATGGAAGGGAAGAAATGATATTCGGGGTGTGGTTTCCTCTCTGGTGCCATGCTCTGATTCCCGTGGTTCTGTTGTTTACACGGAGCCGCGTCACAGTCTGCCTTCCCTTTATGCCCCGTAGTCTTTGAATCACACTCAGTTTAAAAAACATTGCCTCATCGCCTTGCTTAGCTGAGTTCCTCTTCGCAGTTGAAGGAAATGATTTGCATTTATTAACTACATTAGAAACAAATTTCATAGTTCAGTGACAATAAATGGTTCATCTATTCCTACTGGGACAAAATATCTTCTCTATTAAGGCTAATTCCATTGTTCATGTGCCTCATTACATTTTGGGAGTGTGATATCTAGTTTTTCAAGGTGAGCACAAAGCTGGGAAGAGCTGGTTTCTAAAAGTGGTCATAAAAGCCAAGGATAGAGATTTCTGTTAATAACAAAACGCTTGTTGATAATTTAATCAGTTTTAATGATAATTTTTAGTAACTGTAGAGAAAAGAGAACACGGGATTTGAAATGAGAAGACAGACACTGAGCTCCTAGCTCCTCTACTTCCTAGAAATGAGGCCCTGTGCAGTGTCCGAATGGCTCCATTCCCTTCTTGTAGAAAGCTGCTGATTCGGACCTTTTGCCCAGGCAGGCCCTTTGTGAATATCAAAACAGAGACACTGAGAGATGCTCTGTAAATGGAATGTCTTCTCTACCAAGGATTAGGCATGGTGAACAATCTGAGCAGGTTTTCTGTGTTCTTTGTTTCTGATGATGGAGAAGGGTGGCATGTTCTCAGAACTAAACACTCAAAATGCCCAAGAAACAAAATGGCTCCTCTCAGCTCCTTCAGAACTTTACATTTACATCGACATTTCTTCCTGAAGTTTTCAAATTGAAATCGGGGAGACTGTTAAGCTTTGTTCAAAGCATTAACAGACATGAGTCAAACTTAAGAAAAATGAGATAATAGCAATTTGGTTTCTCTTAAAGACAGACGAGCTGACTAATGAGAATCATTTTTCTGATTTTCGTTCATTTATGGAGTTGCAGTCACATATTTTTACATATTGAAAGGAATAATCACAGCAATCAGAATTTGACTTTTATAAGCTATAAATTAGAGAAGTTGTTTAGGCAATATAATTTCATCTAATGAGTATCTTTAATCCACCCATTAAATTCCATAGAGCTAACGATCCCGAGCCGTGCTCTCCTGTGCTTAATCAATTTTAATGTTCAGGAATTGATAGTGTAGACTACTCAGATCTGAATGGGTTATACCTAAACAGCCACGGGAAAGGATGGGTTTAAAAGTTTATCTTTGGGAGGTGAAGGACGAATGAAAATGGATATTTGGTTTTACCTGAGCAATTTCCTCTTCACAGTCCTTTAACATTTTGGGAGCTTGAGGGCTATAAGATGTAGAGAAAGGCTAGACTGCCAACCCATGGAAGAACCGAGACCACTACCTCTTCGTGGGGCATACTGGATTTACCACTCCCCCAAACACTCACAACAAAGGAGCTTCTTGTGTGGATCCTGTTTCCACCGACAGAATCGTTTCCCATGCTGCCTCGTAACACTTCTGTCTTAGCCATTGTTCTGTTGCTACCAAGAGACAGCAAAATCATGGAAACTCTTATAAAGGAAAGCATTTAATTGGGGCTTACTTACAGTTTTAGGTTTAGTCCATGGCGGGAAGCATGATCACAGGCAGGCAGACATGGAGCTAGAGAAGGAGCTGAGAGTTCTACAACCAGATCCACAGACTGCTGGGGGGGAGAGAGAGAGAGAGAGAGAGAGAGAGAGAGAGAGAGAGAGAGAGAGAGAGAGAGAGAAATATGGAGAGGGAGAGAGAGATAGGGAGGGGGAGAGAGAGAGAGGGAGAGAGAGAAATGGAGAGAGAGAGAGAGAGAGAGAGAGACAGAGAGAGAGAGAGAGAGAGAGAGAGAGAGAGAGAGAGAGAGAGAGAGAGAGAGAAATATGGAGATGGAGAGAGAGATATGGAGATGGAGAGAGAGAGAGGGAGAGAGAGAAATGGAGAGACAGACAGAGAGAGAGAGATGGAGAGAGAGAGAGAGAGAGAGAGAGAGAGAGAGAGAGAGAGAGAGAGAGGCAGGAAGACTTGCTATACAATCATGAAGACTTGAGTTTGGATCCCCAGCCCTCATGTGATTTTTTTTTTTTTTTAGCAGTTGTGATTATTATTCATCACCTCATATTACCATAAATTATCATTATTACCATTAATTATCATTATTACCATTTACTATCTCAGGTCCCAGGAGGCAGAGACAGGCGATCCTGGGAGCAAGCTGTCTTAGGTAGACTAGCTGAGTGAGAGCTAGGTTCAAGTGACAGACTCTGCATAGATAGACAGTGTGAGGAGAAACCGAGGAAGAAGCCTGGAAGTTTAGCATCTCTGTCCTCCATATACATGTGCATAATTGTGCACCTTCCAACATACAAACCAAAAACTAAACTAAATACACAAAGCTTACTTTTTCTGTTCCCATATCTCGATGAGAGTGTTCTCAATTAAAGCATGCCTTCACGATACATAATTTTTCCTGTATGTTTAAATTAGATTATTTCTGGATACAAGCACAAACATCTCATTCTTAGCATTGTGTGTGAATAAGGCGAATGTGTTGTGGGATGCCGGAGGGGTTGGGGAGTTCTTTGCACCAAGAGTAGAAGTTGACCTAGAGAGCCTGAGACATCTGAGCTACATGTAACATCTTTCCACTACCAAGAAGGTGGCCTCAGTCTTACTTTCCGTAAAGCGAAGTTCTTAGGTGATTTCTGGAGCCCCTTTTAGCTGTCACTTTCATGGAGTCTAAGCTTTCCCTACGTCTAGCTTTTGCTTTATTTATTCCCTGCTAATGTGGGGTTGAATGAATTGCTTGCTTTCTCTCCAGCTTGTCTCTTTTCTTCTTTCAAAACAGCGTGAGATTAGATAGTTTTCCCTGACAGGAATAATGGTCAAATGCTTAGACACTGGCAAAAGAGGCAGCAATGTGCACCCGTGGCCCAATATCTCGATCCTGGCGGTGCTGGTCAGTGCCTGGCAGATCTTTGGGGACTGCTGGGATCTACAGAGACTTCATCATCACTGAATGTCTGTGGTCCAGGCTGGTCTACTGATCTGTAGTCACGGGGAAGTTGTAGAAAATCAAGAGTCTTGAATATGAATTTTATCTGGTAAGTACATACAGTATTTCTCACTTGTGGAGAAGATCACCCCAGAGACTGTATTTTATTACCTGGTAAGATTCTCTGCAGTTGCTAACAAATTTCAACATCCTTCATTGTCTGATCTTCAAATTCCTCAAATTCACTGATAAGAACTTACTGGTTTCCCTTTAGAGAAAGAAAGCATTTGACTGGAGTTAAATTTTTATTAGACTTGTGATTTTTTTAAAAAAAATAATTTTTACAAATATTCCACGGGCATAATTTAATGAAAGGTATGTGTGTTATAAAGTGTGTATGTGTGTGTTATAAGGTGTGTGTGTGTGTTATAAGGTGTGTGTGTGTATGTGTGTGTTATAAGGTGTGTGTGTGTTATAAGGTGTGTGTGTGTATGTGTGTGTTATAAGGTGTGTGTGTGTGTGTGTGATAAGGTGTGTATGTGTGATAAGGTGTGTGTGTGTTATAAGGTGTGTGTGTGTTATAAGGTGTGTGTGTATGTGTGTGTTATAAGGTGTGTGTGTTATAAGGTGTGTGTGTGTGTTATAAAGTGTGTATGTGTGTGTTATAAGGTGTGTGTGTGTGTGTTATAAGGTGTGTGTGTGATAAGGTGTGTGTATGTTATAAGGTGTGTGTGTGATAAGGTTGTGTGTGTGTTATAAGGTGTGCATGTGTGTGTTATAAGGGGTGTGTGTGTGTGTGTGTGTGTGTGTGTATGTGTGTGTGTATGTAAGAAAGAACAAACGCACAATGGTTGTATACTTCCTTGCTCATTGGTTAACATTTACCACCACAGATAATCAGCTATCCCCACTGGGCTTTAGCTGCACCCACATTAAATCAGTACACTGTGTCTGATTTAGAAAGTTCATCCTAGCCTAGGTAGGTCGCTTTACTGCATCACAGGGTTCAAGAGAATCCCAGAAGCTAGCATTTAATGTAATTATAGAATAATGATTACCGCATGCAAAAAACACCCTGAGCCGTCCGAACATAAAGAAGCAGGAACAAAACCTGCCTTCAAACCAGACGGGGGTTATGAAATGGCTAATTGGTTTAATTGTCGTTTCCTCCCACTCACGGTATCCGGTCCTTGAACCTTTCTCTTGCCTGGATGAGGAGTCTGCTAGGAATGTCCTCTCCGTGGGGGAAGTGTGCTGGGAGAGACTGATACAAAATGGCTGGCATTATCTGAACTCAAGGAATCAGAAAGAACTGTAGCTCCAATGTGGACATTCTGCTGCTCATATCAAATAATGTAAATTCCAATTGGATGCTAATCTTTCCTGAAGTGCACATAGCTTTAACCTCTGTTTCTGCTGTAAGCTTAAGGAAACGGAGATGGGACAATTACCACTTCTAATTTGGAATCAAAGACGTGGCAACCCTAGACTGAGAGTGGCATCCTGAATCTTCCTTTTCTTTTTTCTTCTCTCTTTTAGAGATAGGGCTTTCCTAAGTAGCTCAGGCTGGCATTTAAACTCCCACAGTTCCTGTTTTCACCTTCAGAGGGAGAAAACTAACATTACAGGTATGTATTACCATTCCTGGCTGTGAGTCTGGCCACTCTTTGATTTTCCCAGTCTTCACTCATCTTGAACTATGTTAACAGTCTGTGTATCCCATCTGATTT
This sequence comes from Rattus rattus, assembly GCF_011064425.1. Classification (NCBI taxonomy): domain Eukaryota; kingdom Metazoa; phylum Chordata; class Mammalia; order Rodentia; family Muridae; genus Rattus; species Rattus rattus. The sequence continues at coordinate 46,262,243 of NC_046165.1, forward strand.
TTACTTCTATTGGCCTGTATCATCTAGCAGTAGTCATGACTTACAGGTTAACCTATATGACCACTATTCTCTTTCAGCTAATACATTTTTGATTCATAGGATGAGTATTTAGACTCTTCCCGAAATGGAAACCTCATAAGATAATTTTCAGCGTGGAAGGGTGATAGTGAGTGGGTAGCCAAAGTATGATTTATTCTGTCTGGATTATGATAGGCTGTGTAACTTCCATACAAACCCCAAAGAAGTGGATCTGTGAAATCAAACTCAATGCACAGATAATTGTCTTTCACAGCCTGTCTTAGAATACGACAAGTTGTGCTGTGTCTACTTTCTACATGGTTCAAGTAGAAAAGAGAGTTGGTCTTCCTCTTGCTTGATTACTGAGAACTTCGGGATTTTTGCTTATTGGAAGCATCCATGATCGTAAGTAGTCCCTGGGAATGGGAGTCTATGGTGAATCCTGGACGGTCATGAAGTAGCTCATTCCCCGGAGCTGTGCAGCACAAACGTATACGAGTGTAGCTTTCACGTCTGGGTATTGCTTAGTGGTGCGAATCAGACTTCAAACAGAGTGGAATCTGGGTCTCCTTGGGATGCACGGCTCTCACAGACTCCTGCTAGGAGCACCTCACTCCAGCTCACATCTTTTACCCAGCAATGTGCAAGACTGACTCACGATAGCTCCCGAGGAGATGAAAGATGCAGGTAAACATCCCTGGGGCAAAATGCATCGCCTTGATGCAGCTAAAAAATAATTTGCTCTGGGCAGCACCAGGAGCAGTAGGTACAAGACCAGAAAAAGTCTACAATCCACTCCCAAGACTATAAAGAAATATCACAGGAGGGAAAAGAAGGCTCCCCACACATAGCACTCCCCGCTTCAATCCAGGAGGACTCTGTACCAGCAGCGTTATACCTTAGCATCAGCAGCTTGTGCTCTAGGTTAAAACACGTAGGGGTGAAAAGAGCTGTATCTCTAACCATAATCTTTCTGCCAGGCCCCTTCCCCTGCACCCACCCCTGTCTTCTTGCTTGCATCCCTTCAAGGAAAATCATTTGTATTCTTTCCCTGTGTCGGCTGGCAGCTCCCTGTCACTCATTCTCCCTCAGCGACAACCACCTACCAGCACGTCCTCGGAATTACAAACATCAGCCCCATCATTTACCTCCCTGATGAGAAGTGCTGTTGTCATTTGTTGCTGTGTCCTAAAAATAGGAAACAGAACACGGTGGCAGGGGAAGATGAGGAAGAGAGGGTTTTTGACTGTCACAATTAGCTGGATTCCTGCTAATGGAGGTTTTATGTACTTCGCCTTTTTCTTACTTTTTTTTTTTGACATCTCGGCAAGATTGACTCCTGCTGCTGCAGAATATAATTATGGACCTATCTTCAGTGATACAGGATATTGATTTGCCTTCTCCGGGTAGTAAATTCTTACTGACAAGAATTATCTTCTGTCAATTTCTTTTGTACAATGCCTAGCACATGCCTAGACAAATACAGTAATTTTAGATATATGTTTTGATTTAAATCATTTTGATTTAATGGCTTAAAGGAAGTTATCGAACTTTTGTATTTTACTGTTTATGACAAAAAGCACAAGTAATTATGAATAAGATGCTTGAAAGAAACTTCCATAGGTCATAGAACATTCTACAATATTAATTTATGTAGACTGATTAGCATATAGCCCCTGACAGATAGTTGGTGATCCATAAATATGGGTTATGTTTCATTATTATTATCAGTGTAAATTTAAGATGCTGGGATCAGCCTTGAGGATTTATAGTGAGGTCCTGTGCCACGCACAGACATACAGATAACAAGATCTTCATGGGGAACAGAGTTTAATGCCTATATCCTGGAGGAGATAAACGTGGTCCAGAGCTTGTGGTCACTGGTGAGGTGGAAGGGGGGGTGTTGAAGGGAAGTGAGGACCATCATGAAACAGCTGGTCCCTTAGGGACATGCAGTGATGACCTGTAAAAGTTTATGACCCAAGTCTTGAGTATTATTAGGGTTAGCGTTGAGAACCAGACTCCAATATCAATGGATGATTCCAATATGATAGATCTCTGATATTCTGATCCGATAGCCCTTTATATCCATCTTATTTAATCTTCAAATAGCCCTACGGAATATTTGTTACCCCATTTTTAGTTAGTAGGTGAGTTTTAGGACTCTACAGTTAAGCGAAGAGACAATCTCAGTTCAGGCTTATCTATTCTATTGGCATAATCTCCCCTCCCCCCTTCAATGTACCGTGCAGAAAAATGTCTCTGTAGTCCTTTCCCTGAGAAGTCTAAAACAAGCATTAAATGCCACCGGCTTCACTCCCGTGTTTATTTATACTTGCTTTCCAGCGTTGACAACACCCACCATGGTTAACATACTAATGTTTTGAGCTGAAGGATGGACGAATGCAGCATCCATCAATCCTAACAGAGAGAAAAAGCTGCATCCCCTAGAGTGCAAAGATGGAGGACCACTGCAATAACGGGGAGGGGGGTCACGCATGACAGTGTCACAGCAAAGCTTGTTCTGTTGACAATCAATATATGTGAATGAAACGCTAAACTAATAAAATTAAAAAAAAAACTGCTGTGTTGTAAAAGAGGGGAAGGGAGAGAGGAAAGGATGGAGGAAGAGAAGAAGGAAGGGAGTGAGGGAAAAGGAGATAGACAGACAGACAGACAGACAGACAGATAGATAGATAGACAGACAGACAGACAGACAGATAGATAGATAGATAGACAGATAGATAGATAGACAGACAGATAGACAGACAGACAGACAGACAGACAGACAGATAGATAGATAGATAGATAGATAGATAGATAGACAGATAGAAACAGAGTCAGAGACAGAGAGACAAAGAGACAGAGAACTACGGGGGCCAATTCACCAATCCTACTTGGCCCACATCAGCTTTTCCTGTTCAAACAGAACCTCTCTTATCATCCTCGAGTTCCTTTGTGTTCAAACACCAAGATGCATACTCCAACCTTCTCAGAACCATAAAGCTCATATGCTGTTTGCTGATCACAATTAGGAAACATCACTGACAATAACTGCAGATCACACAAATACATCGAATCATTTTATAGATAGGGCAAAACAGGATCTTTGTGTTTTAGATTTCTATTTCTCATATAATCAGAGGTTTGTTGAGGGCAGGGGATATGTTCTAACATTTGAAGATGCCCCTCTTCCATTTGCTGTCAGAGTGCTCATACATGGTGGGCCTTGCGAATCCTGCTAAGTGATTGGATCACTAGCAAGCACGTATTACTAGAAAAACGTCATCCCCAGGAATGATTTCCCCCTTTGTCTTGCGATCTTCAGACTGTTTCACTACTATACTCCAGAGACGTGCATGCTTCACTCAGGAAACATCAAAAGGCAATGGAGGGTGTTTTATGGTCTCCCAAATGTCCTGCTATCTTTGCTTAACAGGCACTGTGGGGGTACTCACTTCTTAACATTTATTTATTGCTGGAATAACCCTGTAACTTTATTGGTGATAAATTGGTAATATTTAATACTTGAGTTTTGGCTTAAAATACTCATATGGACTATATAATGCTCTCACATAAAAACAAATTAACAGTGGGGGAAAGGTTCCCTCCTACTATTTCCTCCTGGAATATTCATTGCAAAGGATGCAGGTTGTCTTAGTTTACTCCAGATGCTATAACAAAATACCCAAGACTGTGAAACATGGGAACCGAAGAAGCTTACCGATTATCATTCCAAGGTTGGGAATTCTAAAATCAAGACTTGGCACCCAATATGAACATTTCTTCCCCATCCCCCTCCCCAACAAGATGGCACCTTCTTGATGTGGCCATGACAAAGGACATTTTATAAGGGCACCATACTTATCCCTCATGGACTTACAACTGTCTGAAGTTTCACCTCTTAAAGCAGTTGCATTGTGGATTAAATTTCAATGTGAATTTTGGACAGACACAAATAGTCAAATTGTAGAATATATACATATATTTTCATATTTTATTTCCTCTCCCAAGCTATTCCCTTTCTAACACTCCATCTAACCCATGAGTATTTCCTATTGGCTTTGCCTTCAACATGTTTCTGTAGTCTTAACTTTAAACCACCAACCTCGCAACTCCTGCGTGTTCTTTAAGGACATGGAAATCAGAGCTCGAATCCCATCCTAACCCCTCACATACCAATATGTGAGAAACATTTAAAATAGTTCTAGGCTCTTTAACAACACGGTGGTAGTCGTTGTCGTCATCGTCATCGTAACATTGTCATCATCGTTGCCATCATTGTCATCGTCATCATCATTGCTGAGTAGTTATTGTCCCAGCCTTTACTTCCTTGTCCAGATTTGATAAGACCAGTTCTTCATCACTAGTGAAAGACACCTTTAAAACAAAAGCATACCCCTCATTTCCTAAGTCCCAAATGCCCTGCAGCATAGCTATAAAGAAATTCAAAGTCATTAGCATGGCACATCTGGGTTTGTCAGAGCTAGCTTCTGCTTACTCCTCTGAGAGCGTATTCTATTACTCTTCCCTAACTTCATAATGCCTGGCTGGCCTGCTTACATTCCTCAGACTTACCCTTGATTTTGTCTCTACCTGACCTAACTTCCGGGACATATTTTTCTGGCTCTTTACTTCTCCAGGTCTCTGCTCAAATGACGAAACAGTTTAGAGCAGAGGCTTCCTTGGCATCTGTAGCCAAGACAGCGGTTCTGTTACCTCTCATGCTCTTTCCTCTTTCCCACTTTATTTTTCTTCATTGTACTCGGTACTTCCTGACACCATGTATTCATTTATTTCTGTTTTTATTCCTGCCTTCCCCAGTAGAATGTAAGCTCTATGAGGTTAAACCTTGTCTTTGTGTCTAGTATTAGATTTCTAAGCTCTCCAAGTTTAGCACACTCCAGAACCCATTAAGTTCCACTTATTTCATGAGCTTTTCTCAATTATAACCAAAGCATAACTACGGCCTCTGGACACCATAGATCATATATTCATACAAATAGATTTGTATATATATATATATATATATATATATATATATATATATATACTTTTTGTCTGTTATTACTCTTGCAGTTTCTAATTATTTACCCATAGCTTAAATGTTCCGTGTAGTATTGTCTTAAACTATTTCAAAGGAAGGCTTGTGTTTTTCTTTTATCAAAATGACATAAATGTCTCATATGTATGCTTATGAAAAATGTTTATTGAACAAATGAATAAATTAATGAAATTAAAATGTTGCCCCAGTGATCTGAACATTGGACTTTCTTTTTTTTTCTTCCATTCTTATTAAATTGGGTATTTCTTATTTACATTTCAAATGTTATTCCTTTTCCCGGTTTCCAGGCCAACATCCCTCTAACCCATCCCCCTCCCCTTCTCTATGGGTGTTCCCCTCCCCATCCTCCCCCCATTACTGCCCTCCCACCAACAATCACATTCACTGGGGGTTCAGTCTTGGCAGGACCAAGGGCTTCCCCTTCCACTGGTGCTCTTACTAGGCTATTCATTGCTACCTATGAGGTTGGAGCCCAGGGTCAGTCCATGTATAGTCTTTAGGTAGTGGCTTAGTCCCTGGAAGCTGTGGTTGGCTGGCATTGTTGTTCATATGGGGTCTCGAGCCCCTTCAGCTCTTTCAGTCCTTTCTCTGATTCCTACAATGGGGGTCCCATTCTCAGTTCAGTGGTTTGCTGCTGGCATTCACCTATGTATTTGCCATATTCTGGCTGTGTCTCTCAGGAGAGATATACATCCAGTTCCTGTCAGCCTGCACTTCTTAGCTTCATCCATCTTATCTAGTTTAGTGGCTGTATATGTATGGGCCACATGTGGGGCAGGCTCTGAATGGGTGTTCCTTCAGTCTCTGTTCTAAACTTTGCCTCCCTATCCCCTCCTATGGGTATTCTTGTTCCCCTTTTAAAGAAGGAGTGAAGCATCGCATTTTGGTCATCCTTCTTGAGTTTCATGTGTTCTGTGCATCTTGGGTAATTTGAGCATTTGGGATAATATCCACTTATCAATGAATGCATACCATGTGTGTTTTTCTGTGATTGGGTTACCTCACTCAGGATATTTTCTAGTTCATCCATTTGCCTATGAGTTTCATGAAGTCATTGTTTTTGATAGCTGAGTAGTATTCCATTGTGTAGATGTACCACATTTTCTGTATCTGTTCCTCTGTTGAAGGGCATCTGGGTTCTTTCTAGCTTCTGGCTATTATAAATAAGGCTGCTATGAACATAGTGGAGCACGTGTCTTTGTTATATATTGGAGCATCTTTTGTGTATAGCCCAAGAGAGGTATAGCTGGGTCATCAGGTAGTGCAATGTCCAATTTTCTAAGGAACCTCCAGACTGATTTCCAGAATGGTTGTACCAGTCTGCACACCCACCAACAATGGAGGAGTGTTCCTCTTTCTCCACATCCTCGCCAGCATCTGCTGTTGCCGAAGTTTTTGATCTCAGCCATTCTGACTGCTGTGAGGTGGAATCTCAGGGTTGTTTTGATTTGCATTTCCCTTATGACTAAAGATGTTGAACATTTATTTAGGCGCTTCTCAACCATTTGATATTCCTCAGCTGTGAATTCTTTGTTTAGCTCTGAACCCCATTTTTAATAGGGTTATTTGTCTCCCTGCAGTCTAACTTTTTGAGTTCTTTGTATATTTTGTACATTAGCCCTCTATCAGTTGTAGGATTGGTAAAGATCTTTTCCCAATCTCTTGGTTACCATTTTGACCTAACGACAGTGTCCTTTGCCTTACAGAAGCTTTGCAGTTTTATGAGATCCCATTTGTCGATTCTTGATCTTGGAGCATAAGCCATTGGTGTTTTGTTCAGGAAATTTCCCCAGTGCCCATGTCGAACACTGGACTTTCATCATACTTGCTCTCAGTTTTAGGTTGATTCTAAACTTTGCAAAGGATATTACTCAATACATACTGTGTACGTGGCAAATACCTGTTCATTTTTCATGCCCCAGTGGTACTCACACACTATTCAATAGATCAGACACACATTACATCTCTTCCACTCATCCACTTATTAATGACAGCAACAAAGCCAGTGCAGGCATGTAGATAAAGTCTGTTGGATTATGCGTTGGTGATATACCCGAGATGAGATACCTCTTGGTGCCTGGAAGACATTCTGCCAGCTTGGCAATCATCATTTGAAATTACATATCCCCTCCCCCCACAGTATTCCATTATATGGATGAACAAAAGTACGTCTCAGAAAGGTTAGGTATTCTAAGCTGGGTGGCAACACATCAATAATGAACATAAACCACCAACTAATGTGATAATGTTAGTTACAAAAATGAATGGGAGATGCTAACGGTGGGATGAAAGCATTCAGTTCTCCCTACTGCTTGGGAAAGTAGTGTGGGTCAGAAAGGATTTCTGTAAAACAGACGTCAATGACAAATCAGGAATCATCTAGACCAGCGAAGAAAGCCAGACAAGTGTACAAACACACGGAAGTTCCAGAGCATAAAACTAGAGAGACAACTCCTAAGAGGTGATAGGAGCCAAAGCCATTAACCGATCCTGTTACTTGAAATGTTTCTAACACAAAGGCTTTGTCTGCCATTCTATGGCTGAGTTTGGGAGTCAGCTTCTGGGATGAAATGATGGGTTTTTATATAACTGCTCCACGCCTGCATCACGCCTGCATCATGCCTGCATCATGACTGCACAGGGTTCATGCTCCCAGGTTTAGGATGTTTACACGGCTGCTTAGACTTACAGATGGACTGACACATGCTGATGCTAACTTTTGTTTTGGCCATTTTCAAGGCATCTCTCTAGAAATAGACATCTCAAAGGCAGTCACAGGGTAATAGTGACAGGAAGGAAGAAATTTTCTGAGAACTAGGTAATGAACTCTTTTTTTTTTAAGATTTATTTATTTATTTATTTATTTATTTATTTATTTATTTATTGTATATGAGTACACTGCAGCTGTCTTCAGACACTCCAGAAGAGGGCATCGGATCTCATTACAGATGGTTGTGAGCCACCATGTGGTTGCTGGGATTTGAACTCAGGACCTCTGGAAGAGCAGTCAGTGTTCTTAACCTCTGAGCCATCTCTCCAGCCCTAGGTAATGAACTCTTGACTAAGCATAGCCTAAGTCAGGTCCTGGAGAGTCATAGTCCTCTCATGAATCTGGCTCTCAGTATATTGCCCAAAAGTACAACAGAGATTCCAAGATAACAAGATACAGTGAGGAATATCTGAATTGGGAGATGCTGTGAGGATAAAATATGCTCATTATATACAAAGTGAAGAATCAAAAATGCCCCGGTTCGCTAATTAAAGTATCTTTCCACTTTCTAATCCTTTTCCATTCTGACTGCAGGGTGGTTGCTGGCAAGAGCTGCCCTCCACCCGCCAGCTTCTGCACAGAGTCAAGAAATCAACATTATAATCATGCATTGTTTCCACAGCAAGCTCTCCCACAGCTCAGAGCAAAGCAGCACTTTCCAGCTCCTGCCAGAGTGTATGTGGCAAAGGAAGATTAATTAGCTGCTCACTAATTGACAGTATTTCCCACCACATCTGCTTGTGCCTGATGTGAGTTTAAATGTCTCTATTTAAATGCGCGAAGCTGATCGAATGTGTATAAAACTTAATGCCTCCTTTCAAACTTCAGAGCCGCCTAGCACTGGGTTCTCTCTCTCTTTAGACAGTAGAGATGTCAGGGAGTGTGAACACAGACGCCATCTGGTCGACTATAGGACCTGAGGTTCACACTGCCTCTTTAGATTTTTCTTTTTATCAAGGTATTAAATGAGATTCCTGTGTTCCGTGCTTCCTGATGCTCCAGAAGAATCAGGCCTCTTAGTATCTCCTACATTTCATGAGAGTGGTGTTTCATGGAACTTTTCACCCATCAGATTTTTCTGCCATGAAAGAAAGGCTCGACAACCACAGCATTTATCTCACAGGCAGAAAACACAATGGTTTGTTTCTCCCTGGTCACACCTTGGTGCAGACTCACACAGCACAACTTGAAGAAACGTGGATATAAAACTGTAATTTAAATTATATTTATTTAGTTTAGATTTCAACAGTCCCATGTGGTGAGGAGCTAGCATTTGGTTCCAAGTAGCTCTTGGTGCAGTTGGTGTCTAAGTAGACATCACTGAAGACTTTAGCCCATCAAAGGATGCTCTTCAGATGATGTCTTAGCACCATCAGCATCTTTCCACAGGTCAGGCAAAATGTGTGGGAAAATAGACTGGGATGATTTCTCTTCTCTAAAACCAAAGAGATGATGTTCTGCCCCTGCTATGTAAAACAATAAGGATTGGATTGTGGAATTAGCATCCTGAGTCTTAGAACCTCAGAGATAATTTAGCCTAGAGGTTCTCAAATCCAGTGAAAGCTTTGCTTGAGCAAAACTATCAATGAAGTACATTACTGAAAAGAGAATAGGTTAAGTGTACTTTGATTGCAACTGGAGTAGAGATGTTCTGAGCTCTGTCCAACCAACTTGTTCCAGAGGCTACTAATAGACTTTAAGCTTCTGGTGGCCCCACATTTCAGACTGTGGAGAACATAAACATCAGAACCCAAAGAAAAAATTTGAATAAAGTTAATTTTCTCAGCCTGATAAATCTATATTTCTTCACAGACCAGAAGGAAAGGTCAAGGATTTCCAAAGTAAAGATGGTCAGAGCTCTGTCCAGGCTACCTCAGAACTCAAAGTGGCTCCAAGGGTAAAGATTATGTCAATATGGTCTTTGGAGACTGATGCTGAAGACTGGAGAGACAGTGGTGATGCTAACATGTGTGTGCGGCTACAGCTAGAAGGAAATTGAAAAGCAGGATTGCCAGTGATCATGGTGAAAGTTTGAGGGGCCACTGTATAGGTGTGACTTCTAAGACATGAACTAAGGAGATTGCCTTCTATGACAGAAGAATCACTCCTGAGGGCTGAACTTGTGAAACCACCAGGACGTGAGGTTTCCAGCATTTCCTATCTGAGAATTATACAAATCACGTAATGTGCAACAAATCCCGTAATAAGTGGCAACATCTCTGGCTCTGGGAGAAAAGGGAGGAGATTGTCACTCAGTCATGTAGGCCAAGGTTTATAGCACAGGAGTCTATAGCTCTCTTAGACAGGGGAGACTCACACAGTCCTTTAATTCCACTTCCCCAGACTCTAAGGTACATAATCTCCAGCAACCTTTCAGAAACTTGAGTGACAGCACGGGTGTAAATTTTCAGTCTTTCTCAACCACATAAAGTAAGCAGTGGGGCTTGTTAAACTTTAAGCCAATATTTTAACCAAGACCTACAACTGTGGAAACTGTATTACTGTATAAATTGTTTCCCAACTCTCATTCTCACTTGGAGTCAAGATTGTTGGCAAAGGTTTTGTCTTTCACCATAAGTTTGGGCAAGTCTGACACTCTGAAGTGGACTTATCACAAAAGTGCCGTTTGCTATCATTTTTCTTGGCTTTATCACAGTCCTGATTGTCTTTTCTTGCTCTTACCCAGCAATAGAAACCATCAGCGGAGTGAAAAGAATGCCTGTGTGTGGGAGAAATAATTTTCCAGCTGTACAGAATGGGCTAATATCTAGGATATGTAAAGGACTATAAAAATACACAAAGCAGCATATCTAAACAATAAACGAACTAGCAAACCAGATACGCAGCTCTCTAAAGAAGAATCACAAATACTCAATGAATACTTGGAAAAGTTTTCAATATCCTTATCCAGGAAATGCAAAGTAAATGAATGTACTTCCGATTTCACCTCATTCCAATCAGACTGACGAACCCCAAGAATTCAACCAAGTCTTGGTGAGTACTGGGCAAAGTGAGACTGCTGACTGGAATGTAAACTTGTGCAGTCACTGTAGTAACCAATACTCAGGTCCTCAAACACCGCAAACTGGAACTGCCACATGGGCCAAGCTGGACTGATCCTTATCAAATACCCAAAGATGCTTAAGTTTTACTATGGAGATACCTACACAACTGTGTTTATTGCTGTTCTGGTCAAGAGGGCTTAGATTAGTTCTCTGTCAACGGATGAAACCGTTAAACTATGCATGGTACGTGTACCCAATACAATTTCACTCAGTCATGAAGGAAAATTAAATCAAAACATTTGTAAGAAAATGAGTGTAATTTGAGATCACTCCACTAAGTGAACTAAGTCAGATCCAGAAAACAAACACCGCATGGTTTCTCTCATATGTGCGTCCTGCATTTGTGTATGCATGCATGTGTACACATGAGTGTGTGTGCCTGTGTGTGTGTGTGTGTGTGTGTGTGTGTTTCTAATTTCACAGGGAATTAGAAAGGGATTTGTGGTGGTGATGGGTAGAAAAGATCTTAAAGGGAGAAGGAAAAAAGTAATGGAATATACATGGCATGAGGGCAGAGGGGGGCGGAAACTGGGCGTGAGGAAAGGGACCAACAAGAGGTAGAAGAGGGAAGGAAGGAGGGGGGAGTGGTTGAGGGAGATGACTAAGAAAAAAGTATTGATGTGTATGAAAATACCATGATGAAATCCACTACTTTATACACTAACTCGCAAATAATAATAATGATGAAGGAGGAGGAGGAGGAAGGAAGGAAAGAAAGAAAGGAAAGGAAAAAGAAAGAAAAGGAAAAAAGGAAAAAGGAAAGACTGCCTCCCGGAGTACCTCTCAAATATAGCATAGTAAGATCCTTTGCCTAGTACAACCCACCCTGGAATTCTGCAGCTCTGTCTTCTGTCCAAGGATGGAAAGGCCATGTTGTCATCCAGCTTGGTCTCTATTAGTTCACAGCTATGTGTTCCTTAACAATCCAGGTTCCCCTATGTCCATCTCAGCTCAGCCTGGAACCACACCTGCCAAAGGAAGAGCGATGCATTCTGACTTCCTTCTGAGCTCGCTGCTACTAAAAGAAGTAGGACAATTGCCGAGTCTACTGAGGGAAGACCAATTACAAGTCGAAATCTCTATCAGAGCATCCAAGCACCTTGGGGTAGTAATTGCATGTCAAGTGTGGGGTTGCCCTCCTAAGACTTCGCTTTTGTTGTGTGAATAGCTCTTGGTTATAGGCAGTAGCCTATAATAAACTCATCATGTGGAGCTGGGTCACATGTACTCGAGGGCAATTTAGAACTCAGGGGTCCATGTGGCTCATTACTTTTCCCTCTGCCATAGACCTCTGGTTTAATAAATCTAACTTGTAGGGTAGGAATTATTTCTCAGAAAAGATGGTGACCCCGTTGGACTGGCAGCCCTTTGTACACACCCTACTCACTGGAACACTCTTGCTTTCCACCAGCTATACAAATAAACTCCATGGAATCATTTCCCATGATTGATTGGAATGATAAAATTGAAAGCTATTGAGACTTTAAAATGGAAGGAGAAACCTCAGGTTAGAAAAATGGGAAACTTATTTTTTCTTCATTCCGTGAAATTACTTACATCCTCACAGGACCCAGCAGAGGATTTTGCTTGATATCTGCCTACAGTCACATGAAATTCATTTTCCTAGTTGTTCACAAGGAAGTGATTAATGACAAATTGGAAAAATCACCACTCAGGAAGTCTGTTCTTTACAACTCTGGGCTACTTCTTTGAAAATGGACTCAGAGGAGTCTCGTTTGAAATGACTGGATGAGAAAGTCGGTTCTATGGTTATGGCAACCCTTAGGACCTAGGAGAGGAATTTGCCAAGAGCAGAGCAGAGGTAGACCTTTGGGTTGAATACAAGAAGAAAGTAGTTAAGCCCTGATACATACCATTAAAAGAACTGCTAAATCCAGCAAACCCCGCAAGTTTGTATAAGGACAGCCAGTTAGGAAGACAGCGCCACATGGCTAACGATGTGAATACAGGCGAGATCCACCTCACTATAACAGTTAAGCTGCAGGCTCACGGCTGAGTAGGTAAAAGAGTGGTAGCAGCTTACAGTTAAGAAAACAGGATGCTTGGGAGGTGGCACTGGGCCGGGTTTGTTTGTTTAAGCTTCCCCATCATATTAGCATATGTCTTCTGCTTTGCAGAATAATGCTCTCCTTCAGTTAGACCTGAATAATTTTCTTTCAGAAGGATCTGCGGTCATTTTTTCATAAAGCAACATTTCCCTCTGTGATCAGTTGGCTGCTGAGAACATGTGTGAGTGTAATAAAAATACCAAACCCTTTGAAAGGATTGGATAACTTCCTGGGTGCCCTGCTCTTCCAGGAGATTCCTCAACCACTCTTCCTTACAGATCACGGGGAAAGCTCTTGATGGATCTTGCTGCTTTTCTCTGTCATTCCATGCCATGGTATAGAGCTAAAGAGGTGTTTGTCTGATGTGGAAGTGATGCTTTGCAATCCACCTAAGCCCCAGGGGTGAAGATGGCAACTGTTACTGTCCTGCTATAAGGTCAATTGGAGAAATGGAGGAAGAGGTCTATATGGATCCCCAACAAGTGAGTATAAAGCAAAGTGAGGTCTAGCATTGAATGCTGTAGCCTAGAGGAGCTATGATAAATCAAAGGAGGGGTTCAGAGAAAAAATGAACAAGAAATGCTTCTAGGAGCAAGACAGCAAGGCCCAGAGAGTAAGCATGTAGCTCAGAGTCAGCCAGGCCCAAGTTCAAAGCTCGAGATATTTAACACTTCACTTCAGGCACATACTAAAATATCACACTAAACTAGGAGACAGACACAAAAGGGTAAAAATCTGGGGTTGTTCTTCCTGTTTATAGACCCCCAAAGATAAATGGCTGTCTTGATCCTATTAACCAAAGTACCACAAAATGGAAAAATTGCAAGAATCAGACACTGGCAAATGGGAAATAGCTTAATGTTTCTTCAAAAGTTACTGATGCTATTAATTTTTTCTTCCTGATCAATTTATCAATTACCTATAACCTATCAAAATTATGCTATGAATATATAGAAAGAAAATTGTAGTCTTTTCTCGTCTGTATCTGTCTAAGGGTTTCTATTGTTGTGAAGGAGCATCATGACCATGGCAACTCTTATAAATGAAAACATTTAATTGGGGCTGGCTTTCAGGTTCAAAGGTTTAGACCATTATTGTCATGGTAGGAAGCACAATGCCATGCGGGGTGACATGGTGCTAGAGAAGGAGCTAAGAGTGCTACATCTGGATCAGAAGGCATCAGGAAGGAGAGAGACAGTGGACCGAGCTTGAGCATCTGAAACCTCAAAGCCCACCCACCCTCAGTGACACATTTCCCCCAATAAGGCCATATCTACTTCAACAAGGCCATACCTCCTAATAGTGTCATTTCCTGGTGACCAAGCATTCAAATACGATGAGTCCATGAGGGCCATTCCTATTCAAACCACCGCAGTATTTTAGAGTCTACAGAGGTAAATTAAATGGTTATGTTGGTATAAATTTATGAGTTGTGAAAGAGGCCGCAGAATGTATTAGTAGGAGAGCTAAGAATATGTGTGGAGTTGGACCGGGTTGGGACTATGAGGATGGTCATCTGTAAGGAAGAAGCTTTGGAGTTGTGATCTAAAGGGTTCAGATGAATTCAATGTGGGACAGGAGAAAACACAGCAGCAGAGACCTTGGGGCCACCGTGTGAGAAACCAGGCTGCCAGAGGGCAGGATCAATCTGACTGCATGTCCAAGGGTACAGGGCCTTTAGGTCAAATTAAAGAGATGGAATATCCATCAAAGCCAAGGGAAGTCATTGAAGTATTTTTATATCTCTTAGATCTGGAGAGGAGAATGACCTGAAGCAGAAAAAGGCTGAAAATGTAAAGACCCAAGCGTTCCAGAGTCCTGGAAAACCACAGCAGAAGCTAGAGATGGGACAATGATGCTGGAGTTGATCAGACACAGATGTACTGGAAAGCTAGGAGGTGATATCTTAAAAACACAGGGAAAGACTGCCTATTAGGGTGAGCGAGATGGTGTCTAGATGGAAGACTATGACAAGGGGGGATGATGGCCTTAGAGACTGAATGCACAGGAGAACTTGCGAGCATACAAGAGACCTATGCTCTTGTTTTCGTTGGGTACAGCAGAGGAAAGTGAGGGGCAGGGTACCTAGTCTCTTCCCTTGACAATAAATGGGTACTTGAAAAGTGATAGAATAATCTGGAAGCCCGTGAAGGATCTTGGCTGTAAGGATATCAGGGCTTTCCCTTCAGTAGGGGCAAAGAGACGGCAATGAAGTTCTGGGAAGTGATGGAACTCATGGGTGACTAGGACCTCAGGGGGGCCGAGAGCTGTCCTAGAAAGACAGAAGAAAAGATACAGGCTGGTTTGTGGGTACAGCACAGGGAAGCCCCGTGCGCTTTCGATCAGAGACTAGACTCCTCAGTAAGTCTTACACTCCCTTGCTTTGGTTCTTCAGGACAGGCGCCCTCCTTGGTACCTGGTAACAGTTTCCCAGTTTTCAGACAGTTGTGCTGGCAGATTTTTTTTCTAGGGCACAGAGTTGGAAACACCAGCAAGTGGGTGATTATTTCCCATCACTAAAGAGCATCCTCAGAGAAGACTGTAGTGAATTTCCAGGGCCAAGCACGGCTGAGGGAATGCTGTCCTGGTTCTAGGTGAGCATATCTAACACATTGTGGAAGACCTCAGACTGGAAGTCAATTCCCAGATGAACTTAGTAAATTTGGGGGAAAAATACCATTTGTATGTGAATGAGGTGGTGATATTCTGATCTGATAGTGTCATGCCAACTGACTTCAACCATGACCCTGTATCTGGCTTATTTTTCTCTGCCTTGGAATAACGGAAGAGCCCAGGCTGACTCCCAAAACCATGGCGCTCTGTGCCTGTCAGTACTCACTTGGCTCTCTTTTTCTCCTTTGTGGCTGAAGAGGCATGAGGTCCTCAGGCTAGGGCCTTGTTCCCTGTGCTTTGCTCTTCTGCTACATGACAATGGAAGACAGAGTGGTTGAGTGCAGGGCTGTGGGAGCAGATCTCCACCGTGCAGAGAGGGGGAGGAGTGAGGCCAGTGAACCTGTGAGCAGCAGGCTCCCATGTCTTGCTCACCCACCCTCCAACTCACTCTGCTTCCTGAAATTCCCAGGCAGCCTCACACACAATGTTGCCTACACGGATGAGAGCAAGCCTCTGGAGGAGCAGTTTACAGACTCAGGAAGTGGTTTTTTTTTTTTTTTCCAATTCATGCCTCTCCCCATCAGCAGCATATTTTATAACCTTGCTATCTTTTATTCAGGCTATTTTTACACACCCATCAATCTTTTTCTTTTCCCAGTTGTCAGCAGCACATCACCCACAGAGGTGAACATTTATCCACGATCCACTCCATCAGAAATGCAAATCAAAACAACACTGAAATTATATTTTTGTCAATCAAGCTGGCAGAATTTGTTTTTTTTTAATATTAATACCCACTGCCGTCATGTTTCTATGAAGTTGGGCATTATAATCTACTACCGGCAAGGGTATAAATTGCTCAAACTTTCTAGAAGGCAATGGAACAATTTTTATTTCATATCTTGAAGACATCTATGTCATTTGACTTGACAGTTTTACCTTGGAAGCCTGTGCTGAGATCTTGGCTCAGTTCTTGAGATGATTTCATGAGTTTTCATTATTATATGCTCACTTACCAGTGAGAAGATTGAACTCAGAAAGGTGGGTAACTTGTAGAAGGTTGCACAGCAAGTGCTGATGAGAAATGGGCACTAATTCGAATCTCAAACACAATGCTTCAATCTCAAAGGATGTTGGAACTATATTGTGATACCTAATGGAAACTACTTGAACAAAGCTATTCTCAGAGCTGGAGATATATATATCTCACATGTCTGCAAATCCAGGTACTTGGGAGGCTGAGGCAGGAGGATTCCAAGTTCAGTTCTAAAGCAGCCTGTGTTGGTACTACATAGATAGCAAGTTTACTGAACTGCATCAGGAGGCCCTGTGAAAACAAAAGAAACAATAAAAACTCTTCAAAGACCAAATCAGGAAGCAACCTGGATATCTATCACTAGGGGGTTAAGCTAATTTTATAATATAACCACACAGGTAAAGATGCACACTTAAAATAGCTTTGTGGTGCTGGAGAGATGGTTCAATTGCTATAGTGCTTGCCGAGTGAGCATTAGGATCCCTGGTAGCCAAGTCCATAGTTGAGCACGGAGGCCGTGCAAGTCTGGACTGGGGTGTCGGGGAGAGGAGAGACAGTCAGATCCCTGAAGCCTGCTGCCAGCTACTTTAGCTGAAATGGGTGAACTCTGTCTTCAGTGAGGAATCCTGTATCACAAACTAAAGTGAGCTGCAATGACTTGAGGGGCCAGGGTGAGTTAGTACCTAGGGAGGACCTCTCCCTTCTCAGAGGTAAATGGGAGGGGTCACAGGTAGGAGCTATGTGAGGGGAGTTTTGAGCGGAGGGGGAGAGTGCTATCAGGATGTAAAGTGAATGAATAAATAAATAAATGGGGGAAAGCAACAAAAGTAAACAGCAATAAGCAATAAAGACACCTGAAGTTGACCTCTGACCCCCACACAGATGTGCTTGCACGTGCAAGCACACCCCTGTACACAAGTGTGAGCACACATGGGTATTGTAGAGGAATGTTTAATGATGCAGGGTTAACTTAGGTTTGCAAAACTGAGCTCACGCCCTAGAACGTGCAATATAACCTCGGCATGATGAATCGTGCACATAGGCCTAGAAGAGACCAGAAGACTGTAACTCAAATGCCACCAGTACCTGTCCCCACTGTCTTCACCCTTGTCTGCACTTTCTCATTTTCTGTAATGAATCTGTACTGTTTTAGAGTTTGGGGAATGGTTTGAAAGTCAACGTGCACTCCATTAGAGCTCCATTTCCTTAAGCACCTGCCTTCTGCCCACCAGTAGGTAGTTCGAGGACCATTCACAGGCTCCGTGAGGCCTGTGTGGAAAGCTAAGGTTCTGCAGAGCTTGTCACAGATGTTGCAGCTAATAAGTGGTGGATACCCCCAGGGCTCCTAGCCTCTCCAGATGATTTTACAGCCTGAGGTGAGGTGGTTGAGAGCTAGGACTTCAAAGCCAGCAGTGGAGCTACTGGCTAGCCATGTGAGTACTCTTCCTTTTGGCTTGATTGCCTCTTATGTAAATTCGGATAATAAGGCTGTCTGCCGAGTAATGATGAGGATTAAATGAAGTAATTATGTAAGGTGCTTGAACAGCAGGAGGCATGTTGCATTCAAAGGGCCAATGTCAATTTAAAAAAAGGCTGTGCCCGATGGCGATGGCGGTTGGCGCTGGCAGGTAGAATGTAGCCTAATCTATCCAGAAGTGTAGTCTGCTTTGGGCCACTTAACCGAGTGACCTTGAACAAGTCCCCGGAACCTGTTTCATTACCTTTTGTGTCAAGTGTGCACTGCACAGTAATTTTCAAGAGGACAATCGCTGCCCTAATCACTCATCTCAGACCTCTGCCCCACCACCCTCGCCACACACAGTGTGACTCAGTTGCTGGTTAGGAAGGGGCCTTTTGCTCAGGAGGAGCTGGTGTCCTTGCGGCCGCAGCAGCAAAAGGGCTCTTGTGGGGAGAGCTAGCTTCAGGGACAGCTTAGACACAGAGATGTGACCTCTTTTCGTGGTATCCAATGGAGTGGGAGATGGGGAGGTGTCTGTTGGGCTTCTTGTGTGGGAGAAGCAGCTCTTGAGTTTAACACCTTTCTCCTCTCCTTACAACAGCAGATTCTTTCGCTGTGCCAAACATTCGAGCTCCCCAAATGTTTGTTTCTTTTAATAGTATTTTTTAAAAAAATCCCTTCAACAACAACATCCAACTGTCTGCCATTTACCTCCGGAGCCTGGAATGGCTGTAATTCACCGAGCAGCTGGGACGGGGAGGGAAGAAGCAGTTTAGTGGCTGCAAGGGTTAGTGGCTGTGCAGCCTGGGAAAATAATCTACTGTAGCCATTAAGGTGTCTGCGTGTTTCCTAGGAGAGAACACAGGGAAAGAAGGGAAGCAAGCCTGACTGGAGAATTTTTGCCTTTAAAATCAGAAGCCTCGAGTGCCCCCTCTTCCATGCTGCTCCCTGGGTCTCAGGTACGAGCGGTGCCAAGATACATATTTGTTGTTCCCGGGACCACCCAGAAGGTGTAACTTGGAATGGTAACTTGTCCAGCTCTGGCCGCTGATGGTAGAGCTTTGGAGGTGTGATCTGGTCCAAGGTCCTCCATGCCTGGGATGATTCCAGATGGGCCACCCAGCTTTCTCTATAGGTTTATTGGGGTCGGTGCAAGGATCCCAGCTCAGCGTAGGTCAGATGACTAGTTTTGGGTGCACTGTGGCCTGTAACCATGCCACAAACCTGGCCTGAAAATGAGTTAGTGCTGTCTTGCTGAGGAAGGTGGTGTGGCTAAGGGCCTCACATACATCTCACTTAAGCAGTGTTTCTTCTACAGGGCATCAGGGAGAATCAGTGGACTGAGGAGTCCAGGAGATCGTCTGTGGCAGGAGACAGCTCAGAAAGAAAAGACTGCTGAACTGAAGGTCAGGTCACCTGGGCATCGTGTCCTCATAGAAAGGCAAATCATAGATGTTCGGTGTGGGACTGGTATATTGAGGCCTGTAACCAAGACCAGCCCACTGTCTGCTTCTGTGCATCTTGTAAGCTAGGAGTAGGTTCCATATTTTTTTAATGATTAGGAGGACAAAACCGAAAGAACATTATAACTTAAAAATGATGTGAAATTCAAATATTTATGTTGATGCGTGCTCTGTAGCTGATCTCATGTTACCACATAGCTGGAGAGTCGTTGAAGAATCTCTCCGTTTTTTCACAGGAAATCGTGGGTGACCCTTGTTCTAGCTCAGTGATTTCCAACCTTTTGTGCATTCCAAAACACCTGGAGGGACTGTTAAACCGGATCACAGCTCCATCCTCAGCTGCAACATCAGCTGGTTTGAAAAAGCACCTGAAATTTGCCTTTCTAATGAACTCCCAAATGATGCTGTTGATGCCAGGACTCAGTCCCCACAAGGAGAACCAGGGCCAAGAGAAACAGGAACTGGGTTGGGGCGGGACTGAATAGAAAGGCAACTGAGAAGAATGGATTCCTGAAGAAGGTCAAAGCCAGAGGCAAGGCAGCCATGGAGAGGGAAGTCGCAGATATGGGAGCATTATGGAAAGGGGACACTTTGTTGATTGACACCGTATTGACAAAAGGCAGACTCCCTTCAAGCTCATGACTCAACTTTTAAACATCTCTCTCTGTCTCAGACAGAGGAACTGGTCTTTGTTTTGGTAATGCATCAGTTCACGTTAAAGCACACGACTTTCAGTAACTGTAACTTTCAGTTCAGTAACTGACTTTTCCCCCCACTGAGGATTTGGTAGCTGAGATAGGTTAACTAGAAGTTTAGCCACCAATCTCCTTAGTGGCTGCCTGTGGGTCAAGAGGGACCCTGGTCTAACTGGGTCTGTCTTTGCCTTGTACCTCTGTGGTCCTTCCACATGTCTTACCAGCAAGGGCCCCACACTTGCCCTATGGAGTACAGGAGCAGAAGCCCCATGCCTTTTCAAGGGTTGGCTGCAATGGTCTGGTCCCCCACATACAATCTCAGTGAGACTGCATTCAGCAAGCCAGAGACCACAGTGGTGGGGGACCCCACACTGCAGACTAAGAAAGCCCTTAGCAGCCACCAGGGAAATAGATCAGAATAGCATCTGTCTAGAAAAAACACCCCCCCCAAAAAAAAGGAAAAAGAGAAGAGAGAACAGGGGTAAAACTAAAATTGCTGATCTTTTTGGGGTGTCTTCTAAGAATGTAAAGTACCAGAAGCATGTATGGAGTATTAACTGATGTGTTTCTATTTTATTTCTTAACTGTGCCCACACAAGTTATAATTGTGTGTACTTTCTAACTTGACCAAATCTGTCGAGTTAATGACAATTACGTCAATTGCCTACTCGTGAAAAGCTCGCCAAAGAGGTGAAAAAAGATTGCCTTGAAGCTAAGCAATCGGCTGACTGCCTTGCTATTACCTTCTTTCCATTTTAGCCCAGGCACATTTCTGGGTCCCCTTACAGTGCTGTGCAGCAGACGCATGTTAAACCTTGTCTTTGGGGAGATGGCAAAAAAATCCAAAACCATCTTCTATCTCCTAGACGTCCTTTGATTCTGCCCCTCTCCCAACACCCATGTTTGTATTTGCAAAGAGTTTTCAACATACAATGCAATGCATCCTGGATCTTCATTCAACCCTCTTACCGTAGAAACAAGCGCAACTCTACATTGTTCTTTCTAATGACCTCACAGTATTTTATGGCACCGTTTAGCTAATCTTCAATTACAAGACAATTAAAAACACCCGTTCATTCGAAAACTTGTCCATGAATATCCACAGCAGTATTATTCATAACAGCCCCAAAGGGGAGCAGTCCTAGTGACTATCAGCTGAAGAGTAGATAAGTCAGTGTGTATGAAGCAATCTACTTGGTGATAAAAAGACGTAAGGTACCGTAATATACTATGATGTGGATGGATCTGGGAAACACTGCTAAGTGAAAGACGCTCGGCACAAAAGGCCAAATATTTTCTTTCCCGTAGCTACAAAATGAAAAGCCAGAGAGAGAGAGAGAGAGAGAGAGAGAGAGAGAGAGAGAGAGAGAGAGAGAGAGAGAGAGAGCTTGCAGTCCTTCATTCTTGAGATTTTCTTCTTCCTGGCCTTCTGAATGGCTTTTCTCACACAGGGCCTTACTACCCTTCTGGTGAGTTCTACTTCACTTTTACCACCCACCTTTCCCCGAAAGCCGTGGGCCTTGGTGACTCACAGATTCCCTCACATTGGATACTCTGTGCTGAGCTCACAGTGGCCTTTGTTACAGTTATGACTGAAGATGCAGCTTAGGTATATGGAGCTGACCTCCAGCCTCTCCAGGTGCCTTCCCATGCAGCATTTCTCCTTAGACACCTCACAGGCTCAACATAGACTCTGTCTGCTACTGTTTCACTGAGGCTTTTAAAATGTCCCCTCTCTCTGCTCCATGCTGCTCCATTTATTAAGACTTAGCTCAAAGTCACCTCCTGCAGGAAGCCTTACAAACCATGTGGGCCTTTAGATAATTAGTTTTCCTCCGTGCTCAGGTGCACCGTGAGGAGCGTGTTCTGTGCATTTTTCACATTTGATTTCATTAAGTTTTCAGAAGGTTACAACCTAGCCTGGAATTCATGATCTTCTGACCTTAGTATCCTGTTTACCCAGCATATAAACCAAGGGCACCCCACGCAGTTTTGTTTGTTTATTATTGTTTTCATAAACACAGCACACAACGAGTGTCCTTTAGGAATCCAATTGTCCAGTAGCAATGACAGCTTCCACTTTTGTGTGTGTGTACGTTTACTGAATACACCATTTTGAGTACTTCATTTGTGGGAGCTCACTTAGCCTCCCCACAGGCCACTTGGGGTAGACACATTACTATGCCAAATCTTTAAATGGACAGACTGTGAGAAGGAACATCCAAATTACACTGGAACCATATGGTAGAGCTGGAATAAGAATCTAGACATTCTGATAACAAGGTCTGTAATTTTTAACTGTTACTTATATATTGACATGGAGAAGAAACTTGAGCATTCCATTTCCCTCTTTAAGATGCTCAACACTCAAATGTGGATAAATGAATATAATCCATTCCTCCTTTTGACCATGTCAATGGAAAAGAGACTTTCTTTGAGCTAATTAATAAGACTTTATTGTTTAATGTTCGGTGGACAGCAGAGCCTAAACACGAATAAACATTGCAAACATTCACTAAGGCCTCTGTACACAATCTTAGGTACCGAGGGTAGAATAGTAAACTGGACATGATCTGTATGTTTTTACCACACTAAGCCTGTCTACAAATTAATTTCTCGTTAAAGAAAAGTTGAAATATGCTAAGGACTAAATTTCAGCTTGGAGAGGGGTTCTGAGGAAGGGGTATTTGAGAGTGGCGAAAGAAACAGCTCAAAGTCAAATTGTGGATATAAGCTAATGGCCTGCGTTCTGCTTCTGCTGCTCTCCAGACAGCTCATCCGTATAATTCAGCTCTCGCAGACCAAAGTCCAGTCTTTATTTATATATCAATTCAGTCATTTACTCCAGGTTCACTTTTGATTAGCCCATGATTTTATCCCCTTGATTCTTAGAAAAATACAGTAAGCACATTGGTTTTGTTTAAACATTGCAAATGAATTCGGTGATTTGCTTGCCTTTGTAAGAACAGACAATAAACTTAGCTGGGATCTTGTCCTGCCATCACTACTTGCCAAGTCTCTTTATCTCCTCCCTTAATATCTTTCTGACAAGCTGGCTTATAGTGCAACTGCCTCTGTTCTTTTAGGTCTGTGAAGCCGTTCCTATCACTCATATTGCATTTTTATATTTTTCATACTTGAGAAATTATATATTTTTGAACTCATGTTTTCGGAGTTCTTTCCCACAGCCTTAAGGACTGTCCTGAAGGTCACAGCATTACCCTCACCTTCTGGACTCATGCTACTTCTAATTATCATGAACCTTGGTAGGGAGAACATTCCTGAAGAAGGAACATGAAAACATGCATATTGTTATACAAACAAGCTTATGCCCACAGCAATCATCAATATTTGTGGAGGCCCCCCAGCCTGCTGGCTCTGTTCCAGAGGCAGGAACCATGTCATGTCATCCATTGCAGGGACATGCAGGACATGCAGAAATACATCTGTAGTGTAATTTTTTTTGTCACAGTTTTCCAGAGAAATAGAACTTAAAGAACATTAGAAAATGTAGATTTAATATAAGATATCTGTATCTCCTGGGCATAGACAGGAGGATCTCTGTGAGTTCAAAGCTAGCCTGGTCTAATGTGAGTTCCTGGACAGCAAGGGCATATATCTTCCTTCTTTCTTTCTTTCCTTCTATCTATCTATCTATCTATCTATCTATCTATCTATCTATCTATCTATCTATCTTGGTATCTCTATCATCTCTATGTAGCCCTGGTTGTCCTGAAATTCATTGTAGATTAGGCTAACTTTGAACTTATAGAGATCCATATTTTATAATGTTTCATAAAATATTTTATAACATTATGTATATTTTTAATAGTATAAAATAATGTGTAATATATTAAATATATTATGTGTATATATGTATATGTGTATATACATGTAATATATTATATATATTAAAAGACAAAGATTTTTAAAATTTGGCTCACATATTGTGAGGGATAATAAGTCTGAATGTTTAGAAGAGTCAAGAAACCAGAAATCCAGGTAAGAATTGATATTTTAGTCTTAACCCTCAAGTTTCTAAACTGCAGTCTTGAGGTAAATTCTTTTTGCTTCTGAAAACCTTGGCCTTGCCTATTAAGATTTCAACTGATTGGAGCTGGCCTACCTCCAATCAGTTGTCCAATGGCCTCCTCCACTTAGTTGTTTCTACCTTTCTACTACCTGGAAGTACTCCCTGCTCTTCTTCACAGGGACCTTCCTCATGAAACCAACTTAAGAACGGCATCCTTCCAGGCAATGTCTGTGACTCTTCTTACCTCTGTACTGCTCAGGACCTGGGTAATTCATGGGTTATGCATTCCAGACTTTGACAGGACACTCCGTGTCCAGTATGGTCAAATTTCCTTAATTTGTTGATGAGGAAGGAGGATGTGACGATTCACTTGCATCTGTGGAGACCAAGACAAGATTTCAGGTCTGTTTTTAAACTCAGGAGTTTTAGATATTCTAGACGAGAGAAATGTTGCCTTTCAGAAGCTGAAGAGGCTTACAGGAGAAATCTGATCATGTTTTGGGTATGGAAAACAGAACTCCACCAAGACTTTTAACCTTCTTGAATCTAGGTTTATAACCCTTTTTACTGAGATGGATAGGTGCCCCAGTTGGAGAATAAATTTTATGATTACTATACTCTATATTTCTGCTCATTGTCTGTGTTTATAGAACACAGAAGGTGTTCCTTTTCCACTTGGCATCTTTGAGCCAAGAAGGAAAGTATGTTCCAGATAGTTCTCCTATACACACTGTCAGGACCTCATGCTTTGTGTATCTCTATTTTCTCTCCTTACCAAAAACAGACTAAGTCTGTGAATTGTCTAGCTAGAACTTTTCACATTGAGCCCTCCCAAGATGTGGGACCCTGGGAAAAACTGCATGCCGTTGTTTGTTTTGTGGTGACCAGCAGAAAAGCTCACTCAGAAGATTAAATGGAAAATACCTCATGGGTGATTTTCCCACTTCCTATTCTCAGGGAATCAGTGTGTGGGTGTGTAGTTCCCAAATTCAGGGGCAACCTCTGGCAGCGAGTGTCTATTTCCATCTAACCAAAGTCGTTCCTAAAAGCACTGGCAGATAGGATCTGACCCCAAACTATGAGCCAACCCTTTGCTATTCTATGTCCCGTTCATCTGAGCACCTCTTTAATGGTCTCCATCCAAGGAATATATCCTCAGAGGCTCCAAAATCTATTATCAACTTTCACCTTCTAGGATTAAGTTGGTAGCCTTTATTTGCTTTATCTACCCATTTAATAAATAATTTCTAAGTGTCTATTATGTGCCAAGAAAGCACATAACCAATTGGCTGAAATTAAGAACTGGATTCAGATTTACTCTATAGCTCTTAGTCCCTAACTGAAAGAAGCAAAGAGGCAGAGTGTTTTGTTAGTGAAAAAGTAGAGTACAATAGATGTGACTTCCATTTTTAAAAACCTGTGATTAATCTAAATGTAAGAGCCTATGTATGAAGAACAGAAATACATGTAATTAGACCATTTACAGGTTAGTTCGCTGCCCTGCTCCTCTGTGTAGGATGTGGGATCACTGAGATAGTTTGGCTACCCCACTTAAATTATAGGTCAGCCTGCCCTTCATGTGAGCCAGCCTTATCACTACAGCAGTGTACTGAGTGTCCTGTCAGTGGCAAAAGCCCATGAAATGCCCAGGTCCTGAGCAGTACAGAGGTGAGGAGGAGTCATGGACACTGCCTAGAAGGACAAGGTTCTTACCAGTATCTCAGGAGGAAGGTTCCTGTGAAGAGGGCCGGGGAGGACTTCCAGGTAGTAGAAATGTAGAAACAACTGAGTGGAGGAGGGGTGTCTGGGGGCATTGGAAAGAGAGGGTATGGAATATTTACAAAGTCAGTGCAAAGCAGGAAAGGGTTTCCTTGGCTCACCATTTCAGAGGGTTCTGTCTTAGTCCATTGGTGCCATTGTTCTGGGGTCTCTGGTGAGGACAGAGCACCATGGTAGAAAGTATAAAGTGGAGGAGAAGAATCACTCACTGCAAGGTAATTAGAAAACAAAGACACTTGAAACCCTCAAATCCCTTCAAGTGCCCCTTGCTGTCTTCCTAACTTCT
Organism: Rattus rattus; assembly: GCF_011064425.1. Lineage (NCBI taxonomy): Eukaryota > Metazoa > Chordata > Mammalia > Rodentia > Muridae > Rattus > Rattus rattus. The sequence continues at coordinate 46,288,594 of NC_046165.1, forward strand.
TGTCATTAGGCCTCACATCCTGAATGCTCCATCATCCCCAGGTATGCCAAAGGCTGTGACAGACCTCTAGCAACATGCCTCTGGGGGACATTTAAGATTCAAACTCTCATTTCTAATCCCAGTTCTCAGGAAGCAGAGGCAGACAAGTCTCTGTGAGTTTAAGGCCAGCCTGGTCTACACAGTAAAAGTTCCAGGGAGGCTGTATAGCAAGACCTTGTCTCTAGGACGAAAATAAAATCAACAATAACAGCAACAAAAACAAACAAACAGAAGCAAAAAGACGCAAACTCTCACCTGCTAACCAGAACGATAAATCTGCACATGGTTTGCGTTCCCCCACGGTGCTTACTTTGTAATATACAGCATAATTCTACAGTGTTTATTGATTTTTCTTCCTCCATTAGAATGTGCACCCCATAAATTTGTTGAATAGATGGCCTGGGCCTACAAAATGATCTCAAAACAGGCCAAATTCCAGAACAAACTAAAACTTGCAAATAATGTCAGGCCATCAGGAAGGGACATTGAAGATGCAGGGAGACTAAGACATGGAGAAACGGAGAGGGCTGAGTGGTGGGTACAGTTTATCAGGACAGCGGAATTACTCAACTCCCATTTTGCCACTGCCTTCTCCAATAAGAAAAACAAAATGAAAGCTTGAAAGGGTAGGGCAGAGATGGCAATATAAGGCAGGAATTGCAAGTCAGGGCACACTCTTCAAAGTAGTCACAGTTCTGGGCCCAGGTGACTGGCATCTCAGCTACTGAAGAAACTTCTAATCAACATCTTGAATAATAACATATATGGGAGAGATTCCGAAAGAGGATCCTAATTTTCAATGCTACGTATATATCTATGTGTAAATAGGTATGTAATTTACTGTGTTTTTGCTATTTATTTACAGTATTTGACACTGACATTGAAAACCACCACATCTGTTGGTAAGCTCTTATGTGCAGTTATATCAGTTAGGTTGAATGAAAGTTACTCATCGCTATTTAGGGAATAGAAAGACAAAGGACTTTAGCATGTTCTCCTTTAAAGATTATAGTTCACACTCTTTGTTTTCTGTCTTTGTTTTCTTTGTTTCTGTCTGTCCGTCCGTCTTTCTGTCTGTCTTCCTTCCTTCCTTCCTTCCTTCCTTCCTTCCTTCCTTCCTTCCTTTCTCTTTTCTTTCTTTTTTTTCTTTCTTTTTGAGACAAGGTTTCTCTTTGTAGCCCTGGCTGTCCTGGAACTCATTCTGTAGACCAGGGTGGCCTTAGACTCATAGAGATCCTCCTGCCTCTGCCTCCCAAGTACTGGGATTAAAGGCATGTGCTACCACCACCTGTAACAGTTCACACCTTATCCACAGCAACAGTGTGAGTTTTGTTTTGTACAATGGGTATTTGGTATCCCTCTGAGTAATGACTCAACTAAAGGAAATGAAGTCCACGCAGCCCAACCCAGTCTGGACAAGTTCCTGCGGCAAATCCTTTTCACAATCTTTTCCTTCTCCTAAAAATCTCATGAAGTGCCCTGAAAGCTGTATTTCTGCTAAGAATCAATATCACACACACAAGATGTGTACTTCTCTCATTTGCTCTGACAAAATGCCTGACAAGAAGCAAGTTGAGTGAGGAAGGGTTTACATTGGCTTGCAATTCCAGGTGATGTGACTCATCATGATGGGGGAAACCATGGCAACAGGATCTGGCCTTAGCTGGTCCTATTACCTCCTCTGTCAGGAAGCAGAGATTAATCAGGAAGGCGAGCTGGGCTATAAAGCCTGCTCTGTGTGACCAGCTTCCTCTGCAGGGGACCACCCCTTAAAGTTACCACAAACAGCACCCACAGCTGGAGAACAAATATTCAAATACATGAGCCTATGGGGAATTTTACATATTCAAACCACAACGCATGATTTCTCTGATGATGCAAACTCTGGGAAGTTAGCACACAGAAGATGGCATGTCATAATCAAGATTTCCTTGACAGGTGTGATGGTTTGAATGAGAATGGCCTCCATGGGCTCATAAATGTAATGTTTGGTTCTCAGTTGGTGAGCTGCTTGTGAAGGATTAGGGATCTGGTCTTGTTGGAGGAGGTATATCACTGGGGGTAGCCTATGAGATTCAAAAAGTTCAAGCCACGCTGGTGCTTGCTCTCTCTCTCTCTCTCTCTCTCTCTCTCTCTCTCTCTCTCTCTCTCTCTCCCTCTCCCCCCCCCCCCCTCTCTCTCTTCCCTCCCCTCCCTCCCCTAAAACGTACTAATCAGATGCCATCTTTTAATTACTGTCTTAGCACCATGCCTGCCTGTCTGCTGCTGTACTTTGTACCACGACAGTCATGGTCTCGCCCTCTGAAACTGTAAGCAAGCCCCCAATTAGATGCTTCCTTTTATAAGTTGCCTTGGTCACAATGTCACTTCAGAGCAATAAAAAAAGTAACCAAGACAACAAGGTTTACAATTTGTAAGACTGCATTTTAAAAAACAAAATTAGAACGATAAAATGTATCAGGAGTATTAAGCAACCAAATATTGGTTTTACCATTACCAGATGGTGGGAATTATTTTTAGATAATTTCACTGTGATGGTTAATTGATAGCAAACTTAATGTATGCGTCAACATAGCTGTTCTAAATGTGCCTTCTAAGGGAACCAGAGCCTCAGCAGCAAAAGGACAGTATCCAGCTCATGAAAAGTGACCAGACTCAGAGGTGCCATCTGCGCTCAGTCACGTGCAGTGTGGGGTGAAGCAGTTCCACAATCGGAGGCAGTCCACACAATGGCAAGAGGGAGCAGAAATGACAGGGAGTTCGGCTCTAATTAGCCTTAATTGAGAAATCCATCAGTTTCTGCCTTGACAGCTGCAAAAGCTAAATTGGAGACCAGGAGTGACGCTGGCAGCTCTTGGGCAGGCGGGGATGAAGCTGGGAGAGGGACTGTTGAGAGAAGTCGAACTTGGGGAGGGAGTGAATACAAATTTCTCTTCTTCCTAGGAAAGGGGAAAGGTGAGCGTAAGTTGGTGGCGGTCTGGGAAAGCAGAAAGAAGCACTTGTGTAAGTGGGGGAGCCTCAGATCTTGCCATGTCCCCTACCCAGATAACACTAACAACAGCAAAGAGAGTCTAGCAATGGCAGACACCAGGTCAAACTCTGGAGCCTGTCTGTCTACATTTCCATCCCAAGACTACTGCTTACTACCTGTGCTATTAAACCTGTGGGCTGCAGATCTTTCCATCTATCAAAGAGGACTAATGATATTTGACTCACTTGGTCTGAAGGTTAAACAGGATTAGACAGAAAACTGGGAGTAGGTCTTAGGGGTAGAGCACTTGCTTAGCATGGTGGAGGCTCTAGGGGCGATTCTCAGCACTGGACAAACGTATTAGGTTTGTGCTTGTGACATGCATGTTTGCCATGGATGAAGAACATACTGTATCCTTGCATTATCTTTTGCAATGTTAAGAACAATCTTAGTGTACATAGCAGTGATTGAAATCATTTTACAAATGAGATTGCTAAATATTGAGTAGTTAAGAATTCTGCTTAGAGTAGCTTTGGTAAAAATAATATGGAAACCCCTAACCTATTTAGGAGCTCTGATTCCAGCATCTGAGATCTTAGCCTATGGGATTTTCTGTCTTTACATTGATGTCAAGGTACGGGAGAACTCACCTCACCACTATGCTCTGAGTGTCAGCCCAGAGCAGTATTACCTGAGGTGGAGTGGCTGGCAATGACCGGAAGGACTGATCTCCAATGTTAGAAGGAATGAGAGGCTGAGGCGGCAACGCCAGTTATGTTCTAAACACTGGACAGAGATGGAGGAACAGCTGTTCCTCCGCAAACAGCGAGAGCACAAAGCTGGATAAGTCGAGTTGTTGGGACATGGCTGCTTCATCCAAATGCAGGAACACGCTGATAAGCTGATAGGTCACGTCTAGTGATAGCCTTCTTGCTGACAAGTCCCAGAAAATCTTCCAGGATTTCGTTATGGAGGCTTAATGACCTTAACACCATAGTCAGCACAAATAAGTTTGCATTTTTCTCTAATACTTCCCAATATGAATTAAATGTCAACACATGACCCTTTGGGGCACACTCAAACTACATCTAAACTATAGTGGGCAGTTGCTTCTTTCTTGCTGTTTCAAAGGCTTCTTTTTTATTTGTCTTGGGCCATAGGAGTCCTGTGCAGTGTGCAATGTGAAGCCCAGAATGAATGAGTCATAGCTTTATGTTTCCTTCAAAGAGTGAGACCAGGAAAAATAAAGCAAGGAGGCAGTCACTAGATGTGACCCCTCAGCCTCACACCGCCAAACTGATCACTAAAGCATAATTCCAATCTATGAAGCTTGCCTGCTTGGGGCTGGAGAGATAGCTCAGTAGTTAAGAGAGAGTTCGAGTTTAGTTTCGAGCACCCACTCTTGAAATCCAATTCTAGGGAGGATCTGAAACCCTCTTCTGTCCTCAGTGGACACCTGTACTTGTGTTCATATGCATACATATAATTAAACATACATAATTAAAAATGAAAATTTAAACCATTCTATTATAGCAACAGAACACTCACTAAGACAAGACCTGGTGGGAAATTGAACAACAGAATGCATTTTAGAAAACCCTATTGTGATTTGGCTACAGGAGGCTTCCTTAGTTAACCAGTGGGGATTCCAGGAAGCATATTTTAGTGGACATTTGCTGAACCAACCTTATTTTCATAGACTCCTCAAACTATGATAGTTCTAGTGTTACCATGTGCTCCCCAAGGCTGGTGTGCTCCCCCAAGGCTGATGTGCTCTCCAAGGCTGGTGTGCTCTCCAAGGCTGATGTGCTCCCCAAGGCTGGTGTGCTCTCCAAGGCTGATGTGCTCCCCAAGACTGGTGTGCTCTCCAAGGGTGATATGCTCCCCAACTTGTTGATGTCACTGTGTTTGTTATTGGACATGCACCCTTTCATCAAGCACTGATCATAAGAGCTGTTTCTACACAGCCAGACTGAATCACTAGGCGCAATTAATAATTGAGTAATTTAAAAAATGTGCTATGCAGTTCCATGTGCCTAGTAATTGCAAAAGAGGGGGAAACAATTAGAACAAGGTGGACCTTGAGCTCCGGTTGTCTTACAAGCACACCCTCCATGATCTGCCTCTATTTGAAAGCAATGAAGCTGTAATTCTTAAGCAGAGCATTTTGAGGGCGTGTTTCATCTTTGTTAATATGAAATCCCATCAGTTAATGATCCATTTTCTCAATAGGAGTCCTATTGACATCTTGGGTGTGATGATTCATTCAGCAGGATTGCCCAGAATTAAGGCATTTAGTCTCTCTGGGAGATACTAGACAATTCTACAGTGGCCTTCAGTCAAAAGTCTTCCTAATGACTAACAGATTTTCCTTGTAATAAGTGCAATCCTTCAGTACCCACTACAGAAATTAAGTGCTTATATTTAAATACAGGGCCTTAGTCCTACACCAAAAGATGAGAAAATAAGTTCTTAGTTACATATTTTACATTACTTATGTGGTAATACATATAAATATATGTATATGTAAGATACAGACATAATTCAATGTAAAACATATGTCTCTATTCCATTTGTCTTTTGTGATTCACTAGCAAGCTACCCAGACAGGTTGTTTTGGTTAACGTAACAGCTTGGTTGAGTATCTGAGGACTTTCAGAGAAATAGAAATCTTCTCAGGTTACCCACATGGCACAGGAACTTTTGAGTGATCTATTTCTAACCAGTTGAGCCAATAGTCCTACAGAGACAAAACAATCGAGCTTACCCACATAAAGAACTTTCCTGTTTGAAGGAAATTAAACATCTTCTATGAGACTCTATATAGAATATTCTAGAAATAACTGTTAAACAAATTGAACAAAATGTGATAAAGCCAACTCAGTATAGCATAAAGAATAATGCCTTGGTGCCATACAAGCTTGGGCATAAATCCTAGTTCCAGCGCACATGATATATATAAATTGTCAACTTACATCCCAAAGTCTTCATTTTTTTTCTTTCATAGAACTATAATAATAATATTTATCTCAAAGGGTTATGAATAAATAAAATAGTTTATCTTCAGCTCCCAGCACAGTTTCTGGCGTATAGTAGACACATAATAAATGACAGTTCCTTTCTCATTTTCTTCCCTCTTCCTTGAGGTGCAAAACAGAAACAAACAAACAAAGAAACAAAAGACAATTATCTCCTAAAAAAGCACTACATCCTAGTACCATTATATTTTGAGGTGTTTATAGATCAGATCAGCATCTGTAGCAGTTGTTGGTTAGTGCTCTGTTCTAAAAGTCATTTATTGCCTCTTCCCTGTTAGTAGCCCTCTGTATTTGCTTAAGGCTGGGTAAACATCTTTGAGCTTCCGCAAAGGTCAACCTGTCCTTCTGGTCTAAATCCATGCCTTTAGTGGAGTATTTGGTTACCCTTCATCAAATATACATACCTCCTTATGGCCTCCACAAAGGAGTGTCCTTTTCTACTGATTTTGAAGTTGCCATGGTACCTGAAGAGCGTGCCAAGTGTATGTGGAGGGTTGTTCTTTCAAGAACCACTGACACTGGGTAGCCCAGGTCTCTAACATTGAATCACACCGGGAACAGACTTCTGGGCTGACCTATGTTTCCTTGCAACCTAAAGTGTAGTCATCCTGGCTGAATGCCTAATGGCAGAACCATCATTATATGCTGTGTCTAAGGTGACAACGAAGGCTGACGTGCCAATGAAATAGTAGATAATTAGTTAGGAAGGCTCTAGAATGGTTTGTTATTTTTCTTTCAGCTTGGAGAAGAATAAGGCATACAGAGATAACGCTCTGCTTGGTGCCGCATCCTGAGTTCTAATCGTAGCCTCTTAATACCAAAAGGAACCACAGGCAGCAGCCCCAAGCCAGTGAGCCAACTCCACCAATCATCCTCCTTCATTTGTTCCAAAGTGATAAGGATAAATGAGCTCTGTGTCTGTTGGCTTTGCCTCTCCCCTGCAGCTAACTGATAACTGAAACATGTCAGGATTAAATCTCAAGCTTGAGATGGTTCTGTTTTCATGACATACGCCACTATATTTTGGGTCTTGGTTATCTTTTTAAGGGTTACAGACTTGGCCCTTTGAAATGTCATATATTGAAGGCTCTGTTAGAAGCCAGTGTCACTATTGGGAACCTTGAGTACCGTGACTCTCAACTTTCCTAATGTTTCAACCCTTTAATACAGTTCCTCAAGTTGTGGTGACACCCCCTAGTCCCCATGAAATTATTCTGTTGCTACTTCATGACTGTAAATTTGCTACTGTAATAAATTATAGTGTAGATATCTAACATGCAAGGTATCTGATATATGATGCCCAAGGGGGTCATAACCCACAGGTTGAGAACCGCTGTTTTAGTAGGTATGCCCATGATGGCTTGGAGCAAGGCCATTACAGGCATGGTCTTTAAGGGATTTGTTGGGAGTGTGACCACTTCCTGTCTCCTTGTTTGATTCCTAGCTGGCATGAACTGAACAATGAACTTCCTCTGTGGCACGTTCCCAGCCTAGTGGACTGTCTAGTAACAGGTCCAAAGCAACAGGGTCACAAACCAACCTCTGAGGCTGCGAGCCAAAATACACTTTTCCCTCGTGGGAGTTAGCTTGGGTTTGGTGGTGGAAACACAGCCCATAACTAACGCATTTGCCATTTCCAGAGTCACTTCTGGTGTGTGATCAATGTGATTCCACACGGCGGACTCGGACAGCAAGGCCTGTGAATCTAGAAAAACACCTAAACAGTTAGCAGATTTCCCAGGTGTCTTCCCCGTGGCCACATTGATGGGCACAAATCTTCCTTCTCTTCAAGGATGCTTCTCCACTTTCAGGAGTTACCTCTCCCTCTGTTGTGACATTGGGGTCAAGGAAATATAAAAGTGACATTCCTATATCACAGGAAATTGGAGAAGCACCATTTTAGAATGCTCATTTAGAACTAAACTTGTGTCATTAGGAAAGACCACAGAAGCTTAAATAAATTTGCTTGAGTTCAGGTCTCAGTTCTACAACTGTGAAACTGTAATCAGGGTATACAACAGGATAGCACAGGATAGGTAGCCTTGACAACATTTATTTCTCATAGTTCTAGAAGCCAAAAAAGTACAAGTTCAATGTACTAGCAAGCCAAGTTCCAGGTAAGGGCCTTTCCCTTTGCTCGTGAGCAGCTCCCTTCTTGCTAAGTCCTCATTTGTTGGGGGTGCAGATTGGTCCTTCAAGGCTTTCTTTCAGGACATTTATCCCCAAATGGCCCTGCCATTGACTTGATCTACATCTATCATTATGCTGAGAGTTGGGATTTCAACACATGACTTTGAGGAGAGCATAAGCATTAATTCTACAAGGTGTGGTGTGTTTTAATTCCCTTTTTGTTACAGGCAAATGAAAATATTGCTATCACATACCTCGTGGTGTCATCAGGAGGCTTCAGCGAGCCTGTTCACATAAAGTGCCTAGAATGATGCCTAGTGAATCATAGTTATGAATGAAGGGACCAGATCATAGTGGGTGTCAACATTTAGGATGCTGAAGTGCATGGAGAGATGGATGAACAATGCCTGAAGAGGCCTGTGGAATAGTAGGGACATAATGCCTGATACATATGATTTATACATTATGATCTCTATAAATCTGAGAATAATACAGGTCTTAAATATTCTGCATATTATTTATATCGAGTGATCCTGTTTTTCTTAAGACTTCTTAAAATGGGGAATATTCCTCCCTGTGTTTGTTCATTCCTTCAGCAAATTTAGCTCTATAGCCTCTTAAAATTAATATTTTAGTACTATATGGCAGCCTACACACACACACACACACACACACACACACACACACACACACACACACACATATGTATATATATATAGAGAAAGAAAGTCTAGTGCTCTTAAATGTATTAAACCTTTTAAATATTTTTCAGCATTTTGCCCATGTAGAACCTCTTAGACTGTTGGTTTTCCACTAAATTGATAGTTCTCCCACAAATGACTGCTCATTCTATGATTGGCACTTCTATTTTAGCCCCATAGCACAATGTAATATGTTCTGTGAGTGAGCACAACACTTCAGATAAAGCATACCATGGTAATCCCGGTCTCTCCCTTCTTTTACAAACTGCACTTCTGCTGGTAAATCTATGCACACCAAAATTCCTGCAGCAGCCTCACTAGCACATTATGAATTTCCTTCCTGTGTGTCTAAATCCTGAAATACTGTGTTGCCTTTTTATAGTTATCCGTTTATTCATTAAATTCTACTCCATTACCTACAGTCATTAATATAACCGGTCAAGGTCTCTTTCTGTCTTAATTCTGCCACCTACTATATTTCCACCCCGTCTAGATAGCTGTCATATAAAAAGTATAATAAATGTGTCTATGATGTCTTCATTTGGGTCCTTGGCAAAACTGGAAAAGACCAGGGCATGTCACCAAAACCCATTCTCATTGATCTGTTAGTTACAACTTTGGTGTGAAATTTAAACAAGGTTCAGGGGTAATTACAGAAGGGAGGATGAAACATTTTAAAAGCTAGAGGAACAGGACGTTTGCTACGAGGTTGTGCCTCCCAGAATGTCAGAGAAGTTACACTCTAGAGGTCTCACCAACATGGCAGCCTAAATATGACCTAAGCAAGGATAACACCAAAAGACAGGCTGACATGGAAGGCAAAGCTATCAGGAGACCTAAACCCTAGACAAAGAGCTAGAGAAAGTGTTCCCCAGGGAAGATCACAGCAATTGGTTATCCAATTATCAGCTTATATCTGTCCCCTCGTTTTTCTTTTCCAGGATGCATTCAGCTACAGACATCTCTGTGAAGATGGTGAGCAGATATAGACATCCTCCTCCCTCAGTCATGCATGCACTCAGTACCACAGCAGAGCGTGGAAGGAGGCCCTACCCCACGGTGCTTCCCACCCTGGGTGTACTCTCTGAGGTTTCTTTCTCAGAATTTTGTCCTTCACAGTGCATTATTTCTCTGTTGTTTCCCCCTCAGTCCAAGGGGTCGGCTCTGAAAAATATCCACACAAGTAACATTATTTAGACTGAACATTTTCCTTTAAAGGTTTTCCAAGTTGTGATGATAATCCATTGTTATATATGAGACAGTCTTTTAATCCAATTTGCTTCTTTGAAAATCAGGATATGCTTGGAGGATTTTTCCATGGCTCCAGTCTCCACTCCACGAAACACCGTGGATTTGTATATGCCTGGGTGGGTTTGGGGCAGGCATCTTTCTTCAAAATTATAGCTGAGAGCTATTATGGAACTGATGCCTTCCTTTATTCAACCAAGCTCCATTGCAGGTGTGAACAGAACGCATCCCAAGGACACAGAGAATCAAGATGCATGAAACCTGTCAGTGGACAATGACTGGACAGGAGGGATAATTTCCTATTATGGCAAAATTTGTGTTGCTGTAATCCCATTTTAGCTTCAGAGACCAAGGGGAGAAATTACAGACTTCAGGTAACTGTGGATTTTAGTCCTGACACTGAAATTGAAGACCCGTGACACTGAGTTTGTTTGCTGAGAAGCATTACTAGTCCACAGTGAAAAATGCTTTAAGGAAATCCTACAAGGCTATGGGAGAGCTGCTGAGCTGGTTCAGTGGTAAAAATGCTTGGCGTGTAAGGCTTCAGACTGGAGTTTGGACCCTAGAAACCCACTGAAGTGCATGCCAGGTAGGTGTGATGGCCAGCCTGTGATACCAGTATTAGGAAGTAGGTAGAAGAAGGTAGAGGAAGTAGGTAGAAGAAGTAGGTAGAGGATCCAAGAACCAAACTAGTTAGCAAAACTAACCTTCACCGGGAGGTCAGGTTTTGGCTGGGACGTGCATAAGGTAGAAGAGAATTGGAGGATGATTGTTGACATCAGCCTTGGGCTTCTGCATGCATACACCCCTCCCATATGTGTATACACACATACAAAACATACATACACACCAACATGGACATACTGCCCACACATGAAAAATGAAAACAGAAAATGGGCAAAGTGCTTGCCATGAAAGTATGAGAAATTCATTTACATTTCAGAATCCACATTAAATGAAAGCTAGGCATGGTGGTGATATGCCCTTGTAATCCCAGTGCTTGGGAGTCAGAGACAAGATCACTGGGGCTTGATGACCAGATAGTCCAATCTGCTTGGCTAAGTCTGGGCCAGGGAGAGAATACTTAAAACCCAAACCAAACACAATAAAACAAAACAAACAAAACCAAGATGGATACCTTAATGGGAAAACATCCATGCTGTCCTTTTGCCTCCCTCCCATCTCTGTCTGTCTCTGTTCCTCTGTGTCTCTTTCTTACACACATGCACACACACACACACATGTTTCTACATATGAACATGCATTTACACACAGAGATACTTTCCATTTTTATTTAATGTAATCAGATGACTAATTAATTTTGAGCACAGAATCTTGCTAGGTAGCTCAAGCTGGTCTCAGATTCTAGATTCGTTTACCACAGCTTTCAAGTTCTGGGATCACAGGTGAGCACCACTATACTTGTCTTTCCTTTGTATTTAGAAAGGTATCCTGGTGTTGAATTTAGGGTTGGCTAAGGGCTAAACGCATTCTGGTTTTGTCTGATAGTTCACCTCTTACTTTGAGTATGACAAAGTTAAACTTTCTCATTTTTTTTTTCCAATTGTACTCTTTCAGTAAACATTTGTCCCTGAACATTAGAATCCATTCCATTTTCCCCAAACTTTTTAGTGTGTATCAGACCACATTTTTTTGGCTGAAAATCACTGTTTCTCTTACTAAAAATCATTATTGCAGCAAAAAAAGAGGTTACCAAAGCCTTTTTAATCTCCTGACTTGGAGGGCCCGTGGCATCAGTATATAGAAGAGCTTTGGTCTTGGGTCTTAGAAAGCTAGTTCTATGAAGAAGACTGAGGAGGAAACGACAGAGAAATAATGCACTGTGAAGGACAAAGTTCTGAGAAAGCAACCTTAGAGAGGACACCCAGGGGTGGGGAGCTCCATGGAGTAGGGCCTCCTTCCACGCTCTGCTGTGGTACTGAGTGCATGCATGACTGAGGGAGGAGGATGTCTATATCTGCTCACCATCTTCACGGAGATGCCTGCAGCTGAATGCATCCTGGAAAAGAAAAAAGGGGAGACAGATATAAGCTGATAATTTCCCAATAAGAAGTATCCTCAGGGTTGGTCCAGATAGCAATTATGTCTATGATATGCCACCACACTCTGTCTTGTTCTAGTTGGTCGCTCTATAAATTTAAATTTAACTTCATTTTGGATCTCAATTCTTCTTTCTTTATTAGTATTTCCCATGAGGCCTCATTTGCCCTCCCAGCCCACAGGAATCCTTGATTGCCCATATTCTAAGCAATGCTATAGGGGCATTACCAATATCTTAATCCTGTGAGCTATCGCCTTACCAGTGCTTTAACCATGAGAAGGTATACATCTAATAAAACAAAAAGTCTGAAATAATAAATTTACTTACAAAGGACCAGAGGATGAAGAAAGGGGAGATGAATGTGGCTAAATAGTAACAAGCAACAGGTCAGGCTACACACCCACTTACAATCCCAGACTCCAGAGGCTGAGGCAGGACCATCATGAGTTCCATCATTTGAGGGGGGTAGGATACATAGAATTCAGGAAAAGAAACTTCCTCAGGATCATTTAAAGCAAGAGTGACCCAGTCACGTCCTATGCACTTTCTTCCATGTCTTCTATCTGTCCTTGTCTCTGTCCAACAAAGGACTTTATGTTCATGGAATAGCACATAACCATAGTGTGGGAAAAGACAGGACCTCCTTCTACAGACATTTTAAACGGAGTTTTATAGGAGGAAAATTAGCTTTGTTGTCTCATACTGACTTAGATCAGCACTCAAAACTGCAAACAGATGTTATTAACTTACATTCACAAGTTGTTTCCAACATTTATTGTGAATATTTAAATCGATGCTTTCAACGTTGCTGCTGTTTGTAGTGGATTAAGTAAGGAATACACACACACACACACATGCACACACACACACACACACATACACCCACATGCACACACACATACACACACACATGCACACAGACACACACACATACACACACATGCACATAAACACACAGGCACACAGACACACACACATGCACATACATACACACGCAGGCACACAGATGCACACACAGGCATACACACAAGCACACACACATATACACACACACATATGTTAGGGACATGGATACTTTAAGATTAAAGCTATATATTCAATTTAGCTTACAAAAGCGGGTGCGTGTGGGGAGTCTACGGCATACTAAGGTTGTTACATTGTTTTCTTAAAGACAGGTTAAATTTGAAGAAGCTGTTTACAAAGTAGGGAAACAAATTGAATACAAAGTTTTAGATGGTCCCAAAGTCTGTTATTAATTTAGTTACAAGGTCCAGCAAAAAAAAATTCAGTTTCTGAAGGCAGGAGGTATTAGTAGAAAAATTAATTACCACAAAGGAGACCCTGTCTCCATAATAAAACCAAAGGAAGCAAAACCAAGGCAACCAATCAAAAACTAAACAGAGGAGGAAGTGAAGACAAGTACATTTCCCCTTCTTAAATGTATGTTAAAACCTTCTGTCGCAGTTTGATTTTTATTGTTGTGATAAAGCACTGTCCCAAAGCAAGTTGCAGAAGACAAAGTTTACATGATTTATAAGTTACAGGTCTCCATGAAGGGAAGCCAAGGCAGGAATTGAAGCAGAGGCCAAGGAGGGACGCTGCTTATGGCTTGCTCCACACGGCTCCCCCAGTTGAGGTTTTCTCTTCCCAGGTAACCCTGGTTTGTGTCACGTTTACAGAAACTGACCAGTGCACCTAATCCTATCTTGAGATCCCAGCAGACACTCACTGTACACAGCTCCCAGCCAATTCTGAGGCAACACTGTTCCTCTGCATAAACTGCCCTCTCAGGGTAAAGCTGTCCCTGCTTCCCATAAGCCAAAGGTCTCTATAGCCAGTGTAGCTTCCTCATGAACAGTTTCTGCTGACCGCTTCAAATTTACATCATAATGTCCTTTGACTTTCTAGGTCTAGCAGACATTTGCTGACTGCTACCACATTCTGCTCCAGGGGCACTGCAGGGGAACTTGTGGGATCAAGTCTTCTTTTAACCTCTGAAACAGCCCAATAAAACCTTTTTATTTAAACGTAGGAGTTTGGGATCCTTTCAAATGGTAGTCAATATTGTAATCTCTATAAAAATTCTGCTTGCGATTAGTTTTTCTCTATTTGAAAAGTTTTGTTAGAAACTCTGTTGGTTTGTTTGATTGGTTGTTTCTGTTTTTTGTTCTGTCCTAGATTGAGGCTATAAAGCATGTCATTACTCTTACATACTGTCTAAAAAGTTTAAAGCTCATTCTTGGAAACCATCTGCTGGTTACTCATCTCCTGTCTTCTCTTAAAAAGTTTCAATCCTTAATGACATAGGCAAACATTGAATACGTTTTGAAGGTTTTAAGCCTTTTGTCTGACCTCTTGGATTCCAGACCACAGTGCCTTCTTACCTTACTGCTAATGTATGTCTTCCAGGTTCAGCCTTACCTACTGCGTCCACAGCAGTAGGAAAACTGCAAATGCATTTCCCAGAATTCCTTGCAAGGTAGCCTCCAGGGGAGACATGGAGGTTTGAGGGGAAAACAGCGAGTTGTCCCAGCCCCTCTCTGACTTCTGCTTTATCTACGTTAGTAGCAGCACCAGAGACAATAGCAATGGTGGCAACAGTCATATTAACAATTAGGGCAGGAACATTGAAGCAAGCATAGGGGGTGACTAGAGAAGTCTGGGCAAAGCCATGCTCACTTTTGTATTCAAAATAGTTGAGTGTACTAGCTTAATAATGGCTATGTAATAGCCAGGATGACCCAATCTTGCCTTGTTTTAATCCCAGCTACTACTAATACTCCCGAAACTCACTGCCTAAGAAAAACACTGCCCTTATCAAACATCTGCCTCTGCTAGTGTTTCCCTGCCTGGGCAGATGCTGTAGACACTGCAGTGAATAAGCATGGGTGTATAACATCAGCTGAGGTTGTGTGTCCAGGGAGGCGTCACGTTCTGTAAAAACATCCAAAGACTCAACGGGCAATCTCAGCTCTGCACACAGTTCTCTATCTCCCGGGAGAGAATAAGCAAACCCTCAGATCCTGAGTAAGGCTTCGTGTTCTCGCCCAGCATTTACCGATCTTGTCTGTGCCATGCTGATTTCCAGAAGGAATGTATTCAATTTATTGACAAGAGTTGCAGACCTTTATTTCTGTTGAGCGCTTTCCTCTTGAAGGCATGTGATTCAACACTCTTATCTCCCGGAGCCTTTTCTTCCCTTCAGCCAAAGAATTTTCAATCCATGTTTTCTTTTGGATCCTCTGCTTTCATTTTCTCTCAAGCTCTTTCTCTTTGCAGATAAATTGTATTCAGGAAGATTTTTTTTCAATCCTTCCCTTCATCGGCAACAACTTTTAATTAATTTTTAGTATGTGTATATAATAAGTTTATGGCATTTCAAACATTTGTGTTAAAATTCATTCATTTGCCTCCCTCTCCCTCTCTTGTCACCTTTACCCTTCTTGCCAATGCTGTTTCTCCCTCAAATGGTCCTCTTTTTATTTTTATCGCACACACACACACACACACACACACACACACATCTATATATATCTATATCTATATCTATATCTATATCTATATCTATATCTATATCTATATCTATCCAAGTTTCACATGTATCTAGCCAAGCTTCATATGTGAGAAAGAGCATGGGTGTTTTCTTTTTTTATTCTTTCCCCACTGCCCTCCCTTCCCATGTCTTCTAATCCTGTATCATATATATGTGTACACACATATATATTCTATGTATGAAAAAACATGACACTTATATTTCTGTCTTGTTTTGCTTACTATATTTTCAAGTACCACCTATTTTCCTGCAAAGTGAAATAGTTTTAGACTTCTTTATGGCTGAAAATAATTCATTGAATAGATGTACATTTTAAAATCTATTCATGTGTTCATCTCTATGCGTGTTGGTTCTGTGCCTTGCCTATGTAAATACTGCTGCAGGGAACAGAGGAGAAAATGGGAGTCAGTCAAACACTGATGTATGAGAAAGACATTTTAAAAAATCTCATACTTGGTAGGTATCCTAATTGTTTACCCTCATAATCACAAATATTTGTAGCTCTCATGATTCATCATTTTTAAAAAGCTTCTTTTTCATCACATGGAGACCGCTACAGAAATCTACAACTGGTCCAAATGCAGAAAAAAGCTGACCATGTCAGCACCAGCTGACACATCTAAAACACAACCCCTACCACTGATGCTCAGGTGACATCAAAGAAGAGGAATCCAAAAGGACGAGAGCTGGGGGACCGGGAAGACTGCTATAAGATTGTGTGTTCTAAATGTGACAGGGAAGTCCCACTTCTGAGATGCTAAATCAAACTTTAAACCCACCACAGCGTTGACATGTCAGTGTGGGCAGAAGAATCTCATGAGTTCCCATCCCTAGATAAGGGGCTACAGTCCTGTAGTGGAATGTTTCTTTCTTTTTTTTCTTTTTTTTTTTTTTTTTATTAACTTGATATTTTTTATATTTTTACTTTTTCGAGTTTTATTCCCTTTCCCAGTTTCCGGGCAAACATCCCCCCCCCCCCCCCTTCCTTATGGGTGTTCCCCCCCACCCTCCCCCCATTGCCGCCCTCCCCCCAACAGTCTGGTTCACTGGGGGTTCAGTCTTAGCAGGACCCAGGGCTTCCCCTTCCACTGGTGCTCTTACTAGGATATTCATTGCTACCTATGAGGTCAGAGTCCAGGGTCAGTCCATGTATAGTCTTTAGGTAGTGGCTTAGTCCCTGGAAGCTCTGGTTGCTTGGCATTGTTGTACATGTGGGGTCTAGAGCCCCTTCAAGCTCTTCAGTTCTTTCTCTGATTCCTTCAACGGGGGTCCCGTTCTCAGTTCAGTGGTTTGCTGCTGGCATTCGCCTCTGTATTTGCTGTATTCTGGCTGTGTCTCTCAGGAGCGATCTACATCCGGCTCCTGTCGGTCTGCACTTCTTTGCTTCATCCATCTTGTCTAATTGGGTGGCTCTATATGTATGGGCCACATCTGGGGCAGGCTCTGAATGGGTGTCCCTTCAGTCTCTGTTTTAATCTTTGCCTCTCTCTTCCCTGCCAAAGGGTATTCTTGTTCCCCTTTTAAAGAAGGAGTGAAGCATTCACATTTTGATCATCCGTCTTGAGTTTCATTTGTTCTAGGCATCTAGGGTAATTCAAGCATTTGGGCTAATAGCCACTTATCAATGAGTGCATACCATGTATGTCTTTCTGTGATTAGGTTAGCTCCTCAGGATGATATTTTCCAGTTCAACCATTTGCCTCTGAATTTCATAAAAGTCGTTGTTTTTTGATAGCTGAGTAATATTCCATTGTGTAGATGTACCCATTTTCTGTATCCATTCCTCTGTTGAAGGGCATCTGGGTTCTTTTCCAGCTTCTGGCTATTATAATTAATGCTGCGTTGAACATAGTGGAGGACGTGTCTTTTTTATATGTTGGGGCATCTTTTGGGTATATGCCCAAGAGAGGTATAGCTGGATCCTCAGGCAGTTCAATGTCCAATTTTCTGAGGAACCTCCAGACTGATTTCCAGAATGGTTGTATCAGTCTGCAACCCCACCAACAATGGAGGAGTGTTCCTCTTTCTCCGCATCCTCGCCAGCATTTGCTGTCACCTGAGTTTTTGATCTTAGCCATTCTCACTGGTGTGAGGTGAAATCTCAGGGTTGTTTTGATTTGCATTTCCCTGATGACTAAAGATGTTGAACATTTCTTTAGGTGTTTCTCAGCCATTCGGCATTCCTCAGCTGTGAATTCTTTGTTTAGCTCTGAACCCCATTTTTTAATAGGGTTATTTGTCTCCCTGCGGTCTAACTTTTTGAGTTCTTTGTATATTTTGGATATAAGGCCTCTATCTGTTGTAGGATTGGTAAAGATCTTTTCCCAATCTGTTGGTTGCCGCTTTGTCCTAAACCACAGTGTCCTTTTGCCTTACAGAAGCTTTGTAGTTTTATGAGATCCCATTTGTCGATTCTTGATCTTAGAGCATAAGCCATTGGTGTTTTGTTCAGGAAATTTTTTCCAGTGCCCATGTGTTCCAGATGCTTCCCTAGTTTTTTCTTCTATTAGTTTGAGGTGTCTGGTTTGATGTGGAGGTCCTTGATCCACTTGGACTTAAGCTTTGTACAGGGTGATTAGCATGGATCGATCTGCATTCTTCTACATGTTGACCTCCAGTTGAACCAGCACCATTTGCTGAAAATGCTATCTTTTTTCCATTGGATGGATTTGGCTCCTTTGTCAAAAATCAAGTGACCATAGGTGTGTGGGTTCATTTCTGGGTCTTCAATTCTATTCCATTGGTCTATCTGTCTGTCTCTGTACCAATACCATGCAGTTTTTATCACTATTGCTCTGTAATACTGCTTGAGTTCAGGGATAGTGATTCCCCCTGAAGTCCTTTTATTGTTGAGGATAGTTTTAGCTATCCTGGGTTTTTTGTTATTCCAGATGAATTTGCAAATTGTTCTGTCTAACTCTTTGAAGAATTGGATTGGTATTTTGATGGGGATTGCATTGAATCTGTAGATCGCTTTTGGTAAAATGGCCATTTTTACTATATTAATCCTGCCAATCCATGAGCATGGGAGATCTTTCCATCTTCTGAGGTCTTCTTCAATTTCTTTCTTCAGTGTCTTGAAGTTCTTATTGTACAGATCTTTTTACTTGCTTGGTTAAAAGTCACGCGAGGTACTTTATATTATTTGGGTCTATTATGAAGGGTGTCGTTTCTCTAATTTCTTTCTCGGCTTGTTTCTCTTTTGTGTAGAGGAAGGCTAATGATTTATTTGAGTGAATTTTATACCCAGCCACTTTGCTGAAGTTGTTTATCAGCTTTAGTAGTTCTCTGGTGGAACTTTTGGGATCACTTAAATATACTATCATATCATCTGCAAATAGTGATATTTTGACTTCTTCTTTTCCGATCTGTATCCCCTTGATCTCCTTCTGTTATCTGATTGCTCTGGCTAGAACTTCAAGAACTATATTGAATAAGTAGGGAGAGAGTGGGCAGCCTTGTCTAGTCCCTGATTTTAGTGGGATTGTTTCAAGTTTCTCTCCATTTAGTTTAATGTTAGCTACACTGATTTGCTGTATATGTCTATTACTATGTTTAGGTATGGGCCTTGGATTCCTATTCTTTCCAGGACTTTTATCATGAAGGGGTGTTGAATTTTTTCAAATGCTTTCTCAGCATCTAATGAAATGATCATGTGGTTTCGTTCTTTCAGTTTGTTTATATAATGGATCACATTGATGGTTTTCTGTATATTAAACCATCCCTGCATGCCTGGGATGAAGCCTACTTGATCATGGTGGATGATTGTTTTGATGTGCTCCTGGATTCGGTTTGCCAGAATTTTGTTGAGTATTTTTGGGTCGATGTTCATAAGGAAATTGGTCTGAAGTTCTCTTTCTTTGTTGGGTCTTTGTGTGGTTTAGGTATAAGAGTAATTGTGGCTTCATAGAAGGAGTTCGTAGTGCTCCATCTGTTTCAATTTTGTGGAATAGTTTGGATAATATTGGTATGAGGTCTTCTATGAAGGTCTGATAGAATTCTGCACTAAACCCGTCTGGACCTGGACTCTTTTTGGTTGGGAGACCTTTAATGACTGCTTCTATTTCCTTAGGAGTTATGGGGTTGTTTAACTGGTTTATCTGTTCCTGATTGAACTTCGGTACCTGGTATCTGTCTAGGAAATTGTCCATTTCCTGTAGATTTTCAAGTTTTGTTGAATATAGGCTTTTATAGTAAGATCTGATGATTTTTTGAATTTCCTCTGAATCTGTAGTTATGTCTCCCTTTTCATTTCTGATTTTGTTAATTTGGACACACTCTCTGTGTCCTCTCTTTAGTCTGGCTAAGGTTTTATCTATCTTGTTGATTTTCTCAAAGAACCAACTTTTGGTTCTGTTGATTCTTTCTATGGTCCTTTTTGTTTTTACATGGTTGATTTCAGCTCTGAGTTTGATTATTTCCTGCCTTCTACTCCTCCTGGGTGTATTTGCTTCTTTTTGTTCTAGAGCTTTTAGGTGTGCTGTCAAGCTGCTGACATATGCTCTTTCCTGTTTCTTTCTGCAGGCACTCAGCGCTATGAGTTTTCCTCTTAGCACAGCTTTCATTGT
Source organism: Rattus rattus (assembly GCF_011064425.1). Lineage (NCBI taxonomy): Eukaryota > Metazoa > Chordata > Mammalia > Rodentia > Muridae > Rattus > Rattus rattus. Next base: position 46,308,904 of record NC_046165.1, read on the forward strand.
GTCCCATAAGTTTGGGTATGTTGTACCTTCATTTTCATTAAATTCTAAAAAAGTTTTTAATTTCTTTCTTTATTTCTTCCTTGACCAGGTTATCATTGAGTAGAGCATTGTTCAATTTCCACGATATGTGGGCATTCTTCCTTATTGTTATTGAAGACCAGCTTTAGGCGTGGTGGTCCGATAGAACGCATGGGATTATTTCTATCTTTCTGTACCTGTTGAGGCCTGTTTTTTGACCAATTATATGGTCAGTTTTGGAGAAAGTACCATGAGGAGCTGAGAAGAAGGTATATCCTTTTGCTTTAGGATAGAATGTTCTATAAATATCCGTTAAGTCCATTTGACTCATGACTTCTCTTAGTCTGTCTATGTCTCTGCTTAATTTCTGTTTCCATGATCTGTCCATTGATGAGAGTGGGGTGTTGAAATCTCCCACTATTATTGTGTGAGGTGCAATGTGTGCTTTTTGAGCTTTAGTAAGGTTTCTTTTAAATATGTAGGTGCCCTTGTATTTGGGGCATAGATATTTAGGATTGAGAGTTCATCTTGGTGGATTTTTCCTTTGATGAATATAAAGTGTCCTTCCTTATCTTTTTTGATGACTTTTAGTTGAAAATTGATTTTATTTGATATTAGAATGGCTACTCCAGCTTGCTTCTCTCGACCATTTGCTTGGAAAGTTGTTTTCCAGCCTTTCACTCTGAGGTAGTGTCTGTCTTTGTCTCTGAGGTGTGTTTCCTGTAGGCAGCAGAATGCAGGGTCCTCGTTCTGCGTATCCAGTTTGTTAATCTATGTCTTTTTATTGGGGAGTTGAGGCCATTGATGTTGAGAGATATTAAGGAATAGTGATTATTGCTTCCTGTTATATTCATATTTGGATGTGTTATGTTTGTGTGCTTTTCTTCTCTTTGTTTTGTTGTCAAGACGATTAGTTTCTTGCCTCTTCTAGGGTATAGCTTGCCTCCTTATGTTGGGCTTTACCATTTATTATCCTTTGTAGTGCTGGATTTTTAGAAAGATATTGTGTAAATTTGGTTTTGTCATGGAATATCTTGGTTTCTCCATCTATGTTAATTGAGAGTTTTGCAGGATACAGTAGCCTGGGCTGGCATTTGTGTTCTCTTAGGGTCTGTATGACATCAGTCCAGGATCTTCTGGCCTTCATAGTTTCTGGCTAAAAGTCTGGTGTGATTCTGATAGGTCTGCCTTTATATGTTATTTGACCTTTTTCCCTTACTGCTTTTAATATTCTTTTTTTATTTTGTGTGTTTGGTGTTTTGACTATTATGTGACGGGAGGTGTTTCTTTTCTGGTCCAATCTATTTGGAGTTCTGTAGGCTTCTTGTATGCCTATGAGTATCTCTTTTTTTTAGGTTAGGAAGTTTTTCTTCTATGATTTTGTTGAAGATATTTACTGGTCCTTTGAGCTGGGAGTCTTCACTCTCTTCTATACCTATTATCCTTAGGTTTGATCTTCTCATTGAGTCCTGGATTTCCTGTATGTTTTGGACCAGTAGCTTTTTCCGCTTTACATTATCTTTGACAGTTGAGTCAATGATTTCTATGGAATCTTCTGCTCCTGAGATTCTCTTCCATCTCTTGTATTCTGTTGGTGAAGCTTGTATCTACAGCTCCTTGTCTCTTCTTTTGGTTTTCTATATCCAGGTTGTTTCCATGTGTTCTTTCTTGATTGCTTCTATTTCCATTTTTAATTCCTTCAACTGTTTGATTGTGTTTTCCTGGAATTCTTTCAGGGATTTTTATGTCTCCTCTCTATGGGCTTCTACTTGTTTATTTATGATTTCCTGGAATTCTTTCAGGGATTTTTGTGTCTCCTCTCTATGGGCTTCTACTTGTTTATTTATGTTTTCCTGGAATTCTTTCAGGCATTTTTGCGATTCCTCTCTGTAGGCTTCTACTTGTTCTCTAAGGGAGTTCTTCACGTCTTTCTTGAAGTCCTCCAGCATCATGGTCAAATATGATTTTGAAACTAGATCTTGCTTTTCTGGTGTGTTTGGATATGGTGCCATGTAGTCTTGGTTTCTGTTGCTTGGGTCCCTGCGCTTGCCTCTCGCCATCAGATTATCTCTAGTGTTACTTTGTTCTGCTATTTCTGACAGTGGCTAGACTGTCCTATAAGCCTGTGTGTCAGGAGTGCTGTATACCTGTTTTCCTCTCTTTCAGTCAGTTATGGGGACAGAGTGTTCTGCTTTCGGGCGTGTAGTTTTTCCTCTCTACAGGTCTTCAACTGTTCCTGTGGACCTGTGTCTTGAGTTCACCAGGCAGGTCACTTGCAGCAGAAAAGTTGGTCTTACCTGTGGTCCCGAGGCTCAAGTTCGCTTGCGGGGTGCTGCCCACTGGCTCTCCGCGGAGGCAGCAACCAGGAAGATTTGCGCCGCCCCTTCCGGGAGCCTCCGTGCACCAGGGTTCCAGATGGAGTTTAGTGTTTTCCTCTGGTATGAGTAATGTGTGCAGAGAGCAGTCTCTGCTGGTTTCGCAGGCGTGTCTGCATCTCTGAAGGTTTAGCTCTCCCTCCCACGGGATTTGGGTGCTGAGAACTGTTTATCCGGTCTGTGTCCTTCAGGTTCAGGCGGTGTCTCAGGCAGGGGTCCTGCCGCTCCTGGGCCCTCCCCCACGGGCACCCAGAGGCCTTATACAGTTTCCTCTTGGGCCAGGGATGTGGGCAGGGGTGGGCAGTGTTGGTGGTTTCTTCAGCTCTGCAGCCTCAGGAGTGCCCACCTGACCAGGCGGTGAGGTCTCTCCCATGGGGTCTGGGAGCAGAGAGCTGCTGCGGGCCGGGATCCGCGGGTGTCATGTATTTATTTCTATCTTAATATTAAATAACTTTACTGGAGACACGAGTCTGGTCGGCAGTTATTTCCTTTCGGTGCTTGTCCAAATTTCTTAGGAGCCATGTTGGCTTGGAGGTTTGGGTTTTGATCCCATTCACTCTTGAGTTCTTCCTTTTGGAGGTGAGCTGGCATTTTCCCCTCACAGGTTTTAATACTGTTTATTTGCTTGTAGCTTTTGACATCTTGACTGGAATGTATTACAGAGATTCTTTTTTTAGATAGGAACAGTTGGGGTTATCAATTATTATTATATATTTTTTTTTTTGCTCAAATGTTCATTTTCATCCACCGTTGGGCCTAATTATTACTTTTTATTTCTTGTCCTTTTAGCTTTCACATGAGATACTTTATTTACCCTATGGATCCTTAGGTTTGGTTTATGGGTTATATTTCTGAAATACCAAAAGTTGTGGTGATTAAAAATAAAACTCTAAGTGTTTCCAAAAATTAAAAAAAAAAAAAAAGACAAAAATAAACACATCCAGTGCTTTGACTTTTTCCTGTTTCTGGCATTCTTCATTTCCCTTGTGATTATCCCCACTGTGATTTTCGGTATTGAAGTTTTCATTTCAAGCATTTCTTTTAAAATATATAGCATCTTAAATAAGTGAGAATTTCATATACACATACAATGCATTTTGGTCACATTTACCTAATTTCTTCTAACTTCTGTCAGATATATCCTCTAACCCCTGGCCTCCTCCCAACTTCATGCCCCATTTTTAATAACCCACAGGTCTCTGTTTCATTCATATTTTCCCTCATGTGATGGTATCTACTGGGGCATAGTGGACTTACAGTAGCCATACCTTAACAAAAAACAGACTCTCCCTGTCCCAGACATCATCTGCTGTCAAGAGCTCCTCAGCCAGATGTGAGGGCTCATGAGCACCTCCCCCTTCTCACTGAAATGCTGCCTTGTTTTATCTTAAGCAGGAAAATGGCCACTGTGAGGCCATGAGTATGTTGTCCTGTCCTGTCCTATCTGATTCACAAGACACCGTTTCACACTTTTCCTCTCTGGGTTTTGACTTCTGGCTCTTACAGTGTTTCTGCCTCCTGTTCCATGATGGCCCTAAGGTTTAAAGGACATCCCACGTATGTGTAAGCATGTCCCAGACTGATCCTCTGCACTTCCATAAGTTGTGAGTTTCCATATCAACCACCATCCACTGCACAGAGAAGCTTGTCTAATGAGTTCTGAGAACAGCCCTAGTCTCTGGGTACAGAGATACAAATTTAGAAGGTGGTTTGATATGGTGTCCATTTAATAAAATAATAGTGGGGAAAATTTCCTGAACAAAACACCAATGGCTTATGCTCTAAGATCAATAATCAAGCGGGACCTCATAAAACTGCAAAGCTTCTGTAAGGCAAAGGACACTGTCATTAGGACAAAATGGCAACCAACAGATTGGGACAAGATCTTTACTAATCCTACAACAGATAGAGGGCTAATATCCAACATATACAAAGAACTTAAAAGGTTAGACTCCAGAGAGTCAAATAACCATATTAAAAATGGGGTACAGAGCCAAACAAAGAATTCTCTGCTGAGGAATGCCGAATGTCTGAGAAGCACCTAAAGAAATGTTCAACATCCTTAGTTATCAGGGAAATGCAAATCAAAACAACCCTGAGATTTCACCTCACACCAGTCAGAAGGGCTAAGATCAAAAACTCAGGTGACAGCAAATGCTGGCAAGAATGTGGAGAAAGAGGAACACTCCTCCATTGTTGGTGGGATTGCAAGCTGGTACAACCACTCAGGTAATCAGTCTGGAGGTTCCTCAGAGAATTGGACATTGCCCTACCTGAGGGCCCAGCTATACCACTCCTGAACATATACCCAAAATATGCTCCAACATACAACACAGACACATGTTCATAGCAGCCTTATTTATAATAACCAGAAGCTAGAAAGAACCCAGATGCCCTTCAACAGAGGAATGGATACAGAAAATGTGGTACATCTATACAATGGAGTACTACTCAGCTATCAAAAATAACGACTTCATGAAATTCATAGGCAAATGCATGAAGCTAGAAAATATCAACCTGAGTGAGGTAAACCAATCACACACAAAAAAGAAAAAAAAACAAAAAAACAAAAAAAAACCCACACATGGTATGCACTTCTGATAAGTGGATATTAGCCCAAAAGCTCAAATTACCCAAGATACAATACACAAACCTCATGAAGCTCAAGAAGAAGGAAGACCAAACTGTGAATGCTTCAGTCCTTCTTAGAAATTGGAACAAAATTACTCACAGGAGGAAATATGGAGACAGGTGTGGAGCAGAGACTGAAGAAAAGGCCATCCAGAGACTGCCCCACCCGGGAATTCATCCCATATACAGTCACCAAAACTAGACGATGTTGATTAAAGCCAAGAAGCGTATGCTGACAGGAGCCTGATATAGCTGTCTCCTGAGAGGCTCAGCCAGAACATGTCAAATACAGAGGCGAATGCTAGCAACAAACCATTGAACTGAATACGGAACCCCTGTTGGAGGAATTACAGAAAGGACCGAAAGAGCTGAAGAGGCTTGCAAGCCCATAAGAACAACAATACCAACCAGAGCTCCCAGGGACTAAACCACTACTCAAAGACTACACATGGACAGCTACATACGTAGCAGAGGATGACCGTGTTGCGCACCAATGGGAGGAAAAACCCTTGGTCCTGTGAAGTGGTGTAGCCAACAAGGGGAATGTCAGATTGGAGAGGCAGGAAGAGGAGGTGGTTGGGGAGGGGAAACACCCTTATAGAAAAAGGGGATGGGGAGGAGGGAGGGGGCTTATGAACAGGAAACCAGGAAAGGGAATAACATTTGAAATTTAAATAAAAATATCCAATAAAAAATAAAATAATAGTAACAGACTCATTTCTGGGATGTATGAGCTCCCTAACCATGAGTCCTTGGCTGGACTACAGTACCAGACATAGATTTCCTCCTGTACAGTGTCCTTAAACCCAATTAGAAAGTAGTTGGCTACTCCCATAGCATTTACACTGTTACTGTACTCATGTCACTCTCTTGCTGTGAGTCACTATTGTAGCCTATAGGCTTCACAGCTTGATAAGGCTATTACTAGCTTCCAAAGGTACTCAAATCTAAAGATTCAATGCTAGGATTCACACAGGCGTTAGAAGATGCAGGGCTTTTCTTTCTGCGTTTGGGTTACCTCATTCAGTCTAATGTCTTTTCACTTCTGTCCTGCAAGTTTCTGAATTTGCCTGTAACTTTCTGATTTCATCTTCTTTAAAACTGAATATAATTTGATAGTGTATAGATACTGTGGTGTGAATGAGAAACGTTCCCCCATGGTCTAATTATTTGAACACTTGATCCCCAGCTGGTGGCGCTCTTTGCAAAGATTAAGGAACTTTCAGGGAGTAGAACCTGGCTGGAGGGAGTGTATCACTGGCACCTTTGAGTTTATAGTCTTGCTCTTCTTCATGTTCTCTCTCCGACTCCTGTGTGAGAAATAGGATTAGCCAGGCATTTGCTCCTGTGGCCATGCCTTCCTGGCCTGTGGCCATGTGATGGGTTTTATCCTTCTGGAACCCTTCCTCCCTTAAGGTGTTTATGTCAGTGTTCTATCTCAGCAGCATGGACGTAACTGACATTGGCTCTACATTTTCATTCCCATTCATCATTCGATGGACACCGAGGCTGTTTCTGAATCTCTGCTATTTTGAGTAGAGCAGTGATGAACATGGATGCTACAGTAATAGCAAGTAGGGTGCGGATACTTGCCCAGGGGAGATGGTGCTCTTACACAGTACATCTTTCTCTAGATGCTTAGAAGCCAACAGGCTGCTTTTCACAGAGGTTGCACCACTGGTAGATTCCAACAACAATGCATGAGGCTCCCCCTTAAATTCTCAAAAGCATCTGTTATTTGTTTTCTTAATCTTAGCTATTCCAACGTGGGTGAGATGCATTTTCAAGTTCTCTATTCACCTTTCGCTTACTGAGTTTCTTACTCTCGGGGTCAAGTTTCCAATCCACGGCGCGAGTTCCCATCCATATTTCTCTTCTCCTCTCTGGCTCCTGAATTGATTTTCTTGCTTCATCTGATTGTTTGCATCCACTTTGCAGTCACTGATAGCATTTATACATTCTGAGTCTGTTATCCAGGGTTTCAACCATTCCAGTGTCTTTGCCATTTCTGATTATGAATTTTTAGAAGGATAAAATTTTCTTGAGTTGTCATTGTTTTTGGCCCTTTCTGTGTTACGGTTTATGCATCTGTTGGGGTATATCTTTTCTGGGTTTTTTGTTTATTTGTTTTGAGTCTCTTAGTGGGAAGTCATTACTAGAGGGCCTAATATCCAGCACCATTCACCAGGAATGTAATAAGTTGTCATAAAAGCAATAACACTAGGCAAAAATTGGATATAGAAACACACTTAAAACCAATTATAAGCAACTGTTAAACCACCAACAGAAAAGCGAATGGCAAAACTAACGAAGAGCTTTATTCTGTTGAACTGATACTGTGCCTAGTGTGGCCAAGAATCAGCTACACAGAGGTTTAATTATTTCTGAGTGTACCTGGAGCTGCTTCTGGGCATGGCTAGCTTTGCAGCCTGTGGACCAGTCAGGCTCCGACTCAGGAGATTCCCTCGCCTGTATGTCTTTGGATTGATCATGATAGAGTCAAGGGGTCTCTTCTGAAGATATTGAGGTGTGGGAGAGGCCAATGGAGCACCGGGGTCTGTTGCTAAAGGACCAACACCAGTGCTTCCCAACCTTGCTCAGTATTACTCATGCCACAGCATAAAGGAATGTGAAATGGTGTCCACTGAGCCTGAGAACTTCATGGTAAAGAGGAAACAGTTCCAGAACCATACTGACTTCTGGCTTGGGGCTATCAATCTCCATGGAATTACCTATTTCTGGCCAAAAACATAGAGCCACCAGCTTTCATAGTCTGAGCCTCCTGCTATGTGAGCTTTCTAATCCTTTCCCTATCAAATTCTCATCCCCACCAATTAAGACATACTGTTTGTATGTACTCTCGGAATGAAACATATACTCTTTCCTTCACTTAAATCATTTCAATATCCCTGTTTCTAATCTTCCATCTTGGGGCAATCTTGAGAAATAATAATTTCATCGCAGTAAGGCAGGTCAGCATGGACAATAACTTTTGCCACATATGTAGCTTCTAATCAACATGGGTATAGGTAATGCATACTCTCCCCAAGAAATATGAAGGGGGCATTGCATTAAACTATGAAGTAATTCTATATGTTATCACAGTTAAATTCCTGCCTTTATGTATGTAGGAACTATTACTTCACTATTTTGAGCAAGGGGATGAATGTTTCTGACTTCAAATTTGGGGAACACACATGGAGTGGCCTTTTGCACTAATAGATTTTTTTATCTTTAATCCTTAGCGTCAATCTACAAGAACTTTTCTGCAATGTCTTCATATAATGCAGATATGATAGGCTTAGAATTGACCCTTCATTAGACATGAAACTTGGAACAACAACAAAAAAAACCCATCAACTATGCTCTTGAATGTCACCCAGACACAGAAAGGCATGCGGCCAAGTTTCCCCAGCTCTTTGTCCCATCTCCTGGTGTTGCTTGGATATTAGTTTATCAACATAACAAGTTTCTGTCACTATTGTATGACCAGGGAACACTACGAGAACACTGCCTTGGATATGCATGTTTGCTTTTAAAACGAGGAACCACATTACAAGGTAAGTTGTGTTTAAGTAAATCTGTCTCTTGGTTTTAGATCTCAGTTAACTTGCAGGTCATTTTCGTCATGCACTCTCCGGGCATTTTAATCAGACTTTATTTTGCGTAGACCACTTGGATGGGTAAGATGGATTTCTTCTGTAACAGCCCAAGAGAAAGCATCCGTGAGCTGCGTGCTCGCATGCCACAGGAAACATCATCAGTCATTTTCTCTCGCACTCTTTGAAGACAGAAGGAATCCCAGCTTTGAAGAATAGTTGTTCTTTGCTCCACAGACCTGAAAAATGGGAGGAGGGATATGGAAATGATTTGAGTGAAGGAAAGAGTATATGTTTCAATCTGAGAGAATGTGCCGAGAGTATGTCTTGATTGGTACGGATCCCTGGGTACTCACTAAAGAAAAGCAGTATTAAATAAAATATTCATAGCTTCATTTATGAGCTTATATTGTGGAAACAGAACACAAAGAGATGCTGACAGATGTTTCTACAATGCATTTCAGTTGCAGAAGATCCCCAGGGTTAGGTCTCATATCTGAGCCAATCAGAACCCTCAAATGTATTGAGGTTTTTTTGTTGTTGTTGATTTGTTTGCTTGTTTGTTTGTTTGATTGATTTTGAGACAGGGTCTCTTTATGTAATCCTGGAATTCTTTATGTAGTCCAGGCTAGCCTTGAACTTATAAAGATCTACCTGCCTCAGCCTCCCAAGTGCTGGGATTAAAGCATGTGTCACTATGCCCAACTATTCAAGTAATTTTAAGAGTGTGTGTGTGTGTGTGTGTGTGTGTGTGTGTGTGCGCGCGCGCGCGCGCGCGCGCGTGCATGAGGATTTGCTAGGGGAGCGTAGAATGAGAAGAAGCAGGCACAAATCGAGAGCTCTATACTCATGATCTCAGTGAATGAAACAAACAATGAATCAGGCATTATGACTACCATCATGAAGATGACAGGAGGGAAGCTAACAAGGGAAGAAACCAGGTCTGTTGGTTCTAAAGCCATGTGGCTACTATTCCAGGTTCTCTTCTCTAGTTATCCCGTGACCTAGGCATTGATAATAGTCTGCTGTATCTAGAGGGTTTGTTGGTTCTGTTCTTTTTTTCTGCATTTGTAGTTTGTTTTGCTGGTACAGGCAGAGGAGTGTGCAGAGAGGGAAATGATTGGATTCCATTTGCCTCTGCAAACCTTACCAATACACTCCTTTCACTGTGTTAGGCTTTCCTCGCTGGACAAACCTTAGATTCTAAACCTGAAGGCACCGATAAAGGAGATGGCATCACTGGAGGGAAGCTATTATCCATACCTTCCTCAGGAAGGGAGAGAAACATGACTGAGCCCAACAGTTTATTTTGTAACATGCTGTGTTAAAACCAAAGACCTAAATGTGCAAGAAATGGATACACTTGTGTCTGCTAGCAGTTGGATTTCAGGAAATATTTAATGTACTAGGAAGGTTCATGAGATAGCTGTATTGTGATTACTTTTTCTAAAATCAAATAAAATACCAGCTAATCATCAAATGTCAACAAAATTTAAGGATGGATAATCTCTTGAGTTATTTATTTATGTATAAGAGTGCTCTATTTGCATCTGTGACAGGAAAGGGCATTAGATCCCATTACAGATGATTGTGAGCCACCATCTGGGACTTGAACTCAGGACCACTCTGCAAGAGCAGCCAGTGCTGTTAACCACTGAACAATCTGTCCAGTCATGGAGAGTCTTATTTTCTTCTCCAATTTGAAAATTTTCAAACTCCTAAAGACATAGGCATTTCTTTTAGAGTCATATAACAGCACTAATTAAAACTATAAAGAAGGAACTTGTGTAGACTTGGATGTCTCTACAAGCTACCCATGCTGGACACTGTGAACTAGGAAGGCAAGGATGCTGGGTATTAATTTTTCCACAGGGAGGGAGGATAGGAAAAGTTAGGGAAATAGGAGACAGCAGGGATTACTTTCTTTGAAAAAACAAAAATAATATTCTTTGGAAAAATACATATCTGCTTACTAACTGTCTTAGGTCCATCTTTAAAGCTGGTTAAACAAGATGAAAACTGTTTTTGTTACCCCTTGGAGGTACAAGCTAAAGAAAAATGTGGAGAAACTTGAAAAAGCAGTACAAGAATCAGAGTGTTCCACGAATACCCCGCATTCAAGTCCCCGCAGCGGCTGCTGACAATTCATTACTGAAGGTGCGGCGTCTTGTTCATAGAGGGAAGGGCTTCCCTTCTTTCTTCAGAGGGTTGGGGGCTTTGCGCACTGCCTGTGTGAGAGCTAGATGTTTGATCTGCATACGTGACTGCTGAAGGAGTCAACGAATGAGGGCTGGCAGAGCCTAACCTGCTCACCCTCATGGTCAGAGTCTGAGAAACTGTCTTCTCCTTACATGGCTGACCCGCCACCATTGGGACTCACTAATTGGGCACATCAACAGCACGGCTTCCTGTTTGATCTGTCAGCTTCTTTCCCACTGAGCTAATTATAGCCATTCCATAAAAACTCTCTGTAAAAAAGTTCATTTGTCTTGCATCTCTTTCAAGAAAGATAGGGGACAGTATAGGAACATGAGAAATGGAACCCGTCACTTACTTCTCAGGATGTTTAAAGTTTAACACAGGTAAGGAAGTAGGCATAGTTTTTCTTGATAAAATAAAAACTGTGACTGTCAAAAATTTTATCTGATGTAAGGGTATTCTCATGGTACTAGAGAGCTTTGTTCCTGAGGTAGGCTAGCAATTTTCATATTATCTTGTCTCTGCAATCATGTGAAAGGTTTAATTAGTTACTCACAAATGAAAGCCATTCTCCTCCTCAAATATACTTTAATACAGAAACTTAGAGTGAATTGATGTCTTGTATTGTGAGGCTCTTGGCCTTGCCACTTTTACTGTGTTTACTTCTAATATAAAATTTAAGAACTCAAAAAAAAAAAAAAAAAAAAAAAGAAAAAAGGTAGAAGAAAAAGAAAGGAAAGGAAAAGAAATAACAACAAACAAAACAAAACCAATTTGCCTTGTGGAGTTCTGAATTTAGTCTCCTAGAAAATGTCTAACCAGTAAAGGTAAATGTCACCACAACCTACATTTATATGTAATAGTTTAAGTATAGTTTTTCCCCTCGGTTTTCAGTTGGCTTTGAAATTTCTGTTGCTTTGGTATTTCATATCCAAGAAGAAGTTATTTTAACTTGATAGTTCTAGGAAGCTGATGCTGTTACCATAGTTTCTCCTCATTTATTTTTGAGACAGTTTTGTGTAGCCCGGGACAACCTTTGTCTTACAATGTAGTTGAGGATGACTTTGAACTTCTGATCTTTCTACCTCCCCATTCCCAGAACTCTCTTTGGAGGAGTGTCTTATGGTATAGACCAAGCTGGCCTTGAACTCAAAGTGTCCCTTTGACCTCTGCCTCCTAAGTGCCACCACTCCTGGTTCCTCTGTTTCCATAACACTCATTCATTGCCAAGGTTGACCTCATTGCCCATTTGAGCATCTATCTCTATTCTTTATGAAACTTTCCACTGAGCATCTCAGCTGTCTGGAAGCCTCCCATACTTCAGGTTCTATATACACTCCGCAACCTATTTTTCTCAATTTAGAACTAATAAAATCTTCAGATCCTAGCAGGCTTTACATCTCTCTCAGCCTAAAATCATAACCTATGTAACCTAGCACCATTTCCTTCGCTGTTTTAAGCAGCATTACACAAGAAGACTATTGCTTACATAAATGGTGAAGGGAATATTCCTAAGTATTCACATCCCATATGCTTTAAAAATAAGTGTCACCGTAGAAGAAGCATCCTATTCCTGTGGACACTCGTTTTGAGTGTATCACACTTTTAATTGCATCTGGATTTATCAAAGTCACCTCTTGGTTTTGACAGGACCTAAATCAAGGCCAACAGCGTTACTTGTACAGCATCATGAGGATTTATGACTCCAGGCCCCAGTGGAAGGCCCTGCAGACCCGCTACATTCACAGCCTTGGATACCAACAGCATCTGGGTGAGTTTAACTACCTTACCTGAGCCAGGCACATCAGGAGGTGACTTACTATTACAGTCAGAAGTCACATCTCCAGATAAATAATTCTCGAAGAATGGCCTCTGCCGACCTATTTTATCAACATGGTTGGCCAACCAAGTTTAAAAATGATTATCCCTGACAACAGACAGTGAAGTTTTATAGGTGAATTAAGAGGGTTTAAAGAAATTAGAGTATTGATTCTTATAAAATGTTAACAACTCTCTGAGATTTATATGAACTTGATCTAGTAGATCAATATCACTAGACTTGGAAAGCCAACATAAGCTCAAACAATGGCTCTCCTCCTTACTGCTTGTGTAAGATCAAAGATAGTTTACTCCCAACAATAATAACTACATTGAGCATTGAGCATAGTCCATACATCCAGCCAAGAACATTATGTACAATATCTCCCTCTCTTTCCACTTTATAGTTATGGAACCAGAATCATAGGCAAATCATGTAATTAACGAGGGCTTCAGGAAAGAGGTGTCTTCTCTAAGGATCATAACTTCTATCTGCTCATACTTTGCTCTTTCTCCTTTTCTACTAAATCCACTCATAGTTTACAAAGCACAGATGATACCATGGCTTCAAAAGACATAAACAGATCATGAGCACCAACTCTATGGAAGGTCTCATTGCTGCTACACCATCTTGCAGGAATGTCTCTAATTGCTTGCTCCTTCTACCACACAATTCTCCCAACTCAGATAGAAAACTGAAACCTAGACAGGTTAAATAACTGGACCTTGCTTACACATAGTAAGCAAGGACCTAGGGTTTGGTGATTATTGAAGATTATCTGAAGGGTGATGGAAGCACCATCTCGTGGCTCTGTTTTCAGTCACATACCAAAGAAGCCAATAAGCTTAAGTGAGGATACATTTACTAGTGTTCATAAAGGCTAACTGCGATCTTACTAAAATGCAGTTTCCCAGGCCTTGATCTCTGGGTTTCTAATTCAGAAGGTCTTTGAAGACAGTAGAGTTCTAAATTACAATGGGTATTTCTTTAAACACATGGATTCAGAGGATCTAGTAGGTACTGTGAAGACTGTACTTTGAGAAACTCTGAAAGAAATCATATATATCATTTTAATCAGATATCATCTTTCTCTGCATTAAAAAAGTTTTGCTAACTAAGATAAGTTGCATGGGAGGTCTACTCAAAGTTCAAATTTCTTTCCAACATCTTCGACAAGCAAGTTGATGACTATCGTAATGTTCGTTAATTACCTCTTCTCATTCATGTGACAGAAAATCTGTCAGAAATAGCTTTGGTTAGGGAGGCCTTATTTTGGCCCATGATATGCAGAGGTGTCAGTCTCTTGTGGCCAAGAAGGGTGATAGAGGACAGCTTTTCACATCCTGGCAGCCAGGAGGAAGAGAACAAGGAGTATGGTTACTCGGCTGGCTTTCTCCTGCTTCTCTTTTCTTTTCTTCTAGCTCTGCAGCCCATGGCATGGTACCAAGCACATTCAGGATGAGTCATCCTCTGCTAATCTCTAGAAATCCCTGCACACACATACCCACAAAGTGTGCCACAGTGATCTTTAGCCAAGGTCATTCAGATTGACAGCAAGGATTAACCACCATGTTCATTGAAGGAAAGCTAAGGCAAACCAAGAAATAAATACTTCCTGTCCTCAAAGATAGTGTAATTATGATAATCGCAGATGTAGACCTTTTGTGTACCTCTGAATATTTTTTTCTGTAAAAATTGTTGGACTGAAGAAATGACTCTACGATTAAGAGTACTTGCTGTCCTTGCAAAGGACCTGAGTTCAGGTCCTAGCTCTCAGTTGGCTCATAACCACCTGGAAGGGCAGCTCTAGGAGTTCTGTCACCCTCTTCTGGCCTCTAGGAACAGTGGACACACATGTGGTGGACATCTACATATTCAGGCACAACTCTCATACACATAAAACAGAACTAAATAAATCTTTCAAAAATAAATGTTGACATTGAAATTCCTCTCCACTCCCAACCCCCTCCCAGGTTATATCACTCAACAGGAGGCCTTGTCTTGTGCTGCTGTACTTAGACATTCAACCATGCAAGCCTCAGCTTTGGTCGCTTCTCAAAGGACTATTCTCCCCAAAGTCTTCAGCTGTGCAAGGAAAGTGTCAACCAGCAAAACCAGGGTTTAGAGTTGGATCCAGAGCCGCCGGCACATCATGCTGCACATCAAGACCCTAGACAATGTGTAGTCTCTGAAGTGGGCAGCTCAGCTCTGTATTCTTGGGATTTTTGTGGTTCCGTGGTATGCATTTGTTGAATGACAATGAATAAAAGAATACTAATGCAAACTCTACATCTACAAATAATGCCTCCTCCACATAAATGTTGCCAATAAGAACAAGTTGGAAGATCTGAAAGCTATTGAGCAGAGAATAAGCAAGCTTTAGTGTAAATAATCTGTAAAAATAAATGTACTTTCAAAGCTTTCAGAGTAAAAGCTTCCTATGAGTTCCAGGCTCCCAGAGACATCTGTAGAACAGCAGAAGGGGACAAGGGCAGCACCTCCAAGCCTGGGTGACCACTGCCCATTGCACATCTGAAAATACATGAACCCACACAGTCAAGACAGATTATAGAGGAGTTCTGGAGTTACAGTGTTAGTGATAAGTGGCATGTGCCTCGTCCTATCCCCATCCCAACCAAGCAATATTTACCTTGGTTCTGCAGTTTCTGGTTCTAGCCTGACTTTGTGCGCTTTTGAAATTTGTGCTTATCAGCCTAGGATGATTACTGCCAGGATGATTCTGTATGGCTGTAATTGGCCTTGACACGGGTAAGACGATTCACGCACACCCCTGCCGCTGGCAGTCACAAACACTCTCAGCAGAACAGAAAATAGCCGGAAAGAATCGATCTCATGTCTTACCTCGGAAGAGTCTAGGAACGAATACAAGACCATGCAGACGAGCAAATAATGAGAAAGCTGCCAGGTCAGCCTCTCTGCAAAGGCACAGAGCCATATTAGTTATGTTCACCAGTGACTTTCTTCACCAGCGATTCCCTTGTGTACACCAAAAATCTGTGAGCCCATACAGTCAAGTTAGAAAATGGCCACTTCCTTATCTTTGCTTTTAAAAGAGTCATTCATTCATGCCAGCCAGTGACTGTTACCACATGAAGAAATTGGTTGGGATAGAGCTTAGTTGACAAAGAGAGATGGAACATTACATTCATCTGAAAGGAAAATGTTAAAGCATTACCAGACCCCCCAAAGGAACCCAAATTCACAACCCTTATTGGTGACGGTTGTCCTCTCTCTATATCCACTAACATAAAAGTTATAAAATCTGTCAAAAGCTTCTGAAGATTCTCACTGTAGAGTTTACAACTCTATCTGACTTTTCTTTGGGTGGGGCAAGAGGCATGGTTGTCCTACCAGTCCATCAGGAAGGCTAACCTTTGACCAAATGGAGACTATCCTGCTGTGACTTGTACTGTCCATCATCCACAGGGGAGACTAAGGGACCATTTACTCAATCATGAAGAATCCTTTTAACAATGGCAAATCCTGCACTGACTCAAGTACTAATCAGACCACACTGTTAAACTAGGGGTTGTTAAGTAAGCTTTTTTAAAAAATCAAATACAACTGAGATGAACTGTGAGGGAACTCTTGTAGGTGATAGAGGGAGGGGGCAGCTCTAACAGTCTATGTCAACCTTCCTGTTTTCACACAAGCCTTTTACCTGTGTGAACTGCTGACATGTACTTTATCTTGGATTGCTTTTGTAATTTGATTGGCCTAGGTCCCTGCTGAGTGAGCATTAGCTCCTGGTACAGAATAACAAGAATAACAAGCAGGTAAAAAAAACCTAGGGTCTGCGTTGCAACCTTGCACAGAAAAAAAAAAGAAAGAAAAGAAAAGAAAAACTCAGACACATTTATTTCTGCACAAGCGTTTATAGTCCCCTGGGGGACAGAAGAATGTCATAGGCACATAAGAAGGACAAATGGACTTGATGGATGTAAATCAGCGTGGAGCCCTTCTTTCCAGTTGTCCCTTCTGAGTAGATAATGCCCCCCATAGCTAGAGTTCCACACTTGAAACTTGGAAGGATGTGGTAGGTTAGTGAGCTAAAAAAAAAACAAAAAAAAAAACGATGTTCATTGAAAAGGACTCTGCAAAAAGAAGGTAGGAAGGACACAGGAAGATTTTAGGTAACTTTACCACTTTGACAGGTTGGAGACCATGCTGCTATGGTTGACAATGACCACCATCAACACAGGTAGATAAGGGACCATTACACCTAAAAGTGCTAGCACCTAACTGTGGTAGTCAATCAATAATGCTTGTGCAACAATAAAAAAGTTTTCAAAGAGTCTACAGTCAGACTGGCTTCTAGCTCTGTGATGCATTTAGGAAGCTACCCTACTGGTGAGGCCTGGTAGTGGTTAGCAGGGGCAAGGGATCAGTTCATCCCGGGCGTAGGCAACAGATTGTCATGTGGATCCTCATGGGAGTCATGACAGACATCACCATCAGGGGAATTGATGTGACTCCTAGGAGACCCCAGGTAGTTGTTTTTTTAAGAAGGTGGTTACAAAAATACAATAAAATAAAGCAGTGTTAAGGTAGTTATCCTAATACTTCAGTGGCCATTTGAAAATATTCAAGTGTTCTTTAGACAATTGTATAGTCTTTAATGGATACTGCGAAGATAAAACTTTATTTCCACAAAACCAAACTTACTAATTGTTTCAAAATAAATGTGCCAATCCCTGAATTGCTCACCGGCTTCCTGTTTATTGACATTCTCATATTCTCTCTCTCTCTCTCTCTCTCTCTCTCTCTCTCTCTCTCTCTCTCTCTGTGTGTGTGTGTGTGTGTGTTTCTCTCCATGATGCCAGCTACTATGAGGTAATATAGCTAGGGGACCCTCTGTAGAGCAAGATTGCACACTAACTGTGCTTGTTTAGAAATATGGTCTCCAAAACTGTGACCTTTAAAAATAATACTTTTTATGATATTCCCAGCCTCTGATATTTTATTACAGCAACAGAAAATAGGCTAATACAGCCTGGTACTTGACCAGCTCACAATATATCTAGTACCAACTGATGTGTCTCCAACCAATGCATGATATATCCTCTTAGAAAATGATTATTTTTGTTTGATGTGTTTGAGTGTTTTGCCTGCATGTATAATGTATAATGCATGTGTTGGTGCCCAAGGAGGCCAGAGCAAGGCCCCAGATCCCCCTGAAACTTAAGTTACAGATGGTTGAGAGCTGCCTTGTGGGTGCTGGGAACTGAATCCCAGTCCTCTGGATTAGGCTCTTAACTGATGAGCCATCTCTCCAGTTCTAATATTATATGTTCTTGTACTTACATACCAGACTTGAACAACTTTGAATTGCTTCAGTTCTATAAAATTATGTGCTACATATGCATTCAGTTTAAGCTCAGTGAATCTTCACACACCCAGCATTTCACACACAACAGAAAGCATTTACCTTCCCCAATCTCCCTTGGTCTCTCTGTAGTCAGCTTCCTCTGCCAAGCTATGACCAGTAGACATCACAGATTTTTACCACTATAGTCTGGTCTTTTCTAGAATTTTACATAAGTGGGATTTTTGTCTGGCTTCTCTTGCCTAGTGTCACTCTTCTGTTAGGATTTAACATGTCATGTAATCTATACTTCATTCCTTCTCATTGCAGAGTAATGTCGTCCCATAGATGTGCCACAATCCAAGCCTTCACTCACCTGATAATGAATATTTGGGTTGTTTCTAGTTTTGAACTCTGAACATAACTGGATTTTGAATGTGAGTTTTACTTGAACATTAAATATTTGTCTTGGAAAGACACCTAGGAGTACAATTGGTTCACAGGTTATATCTGCATTGCTTTGAAACATATGTGAGACTGCCGTGGTGTTTTCCAAAGTAGCTGTGCAATTTTGCATCCTAGAAGTGTTATAGGGTTTTCATGTTCTAATGAGTGTCACTGTCCAGCAGCTTGGGTCTGTGAGAGACACTGCCACCATTAGTGATGGCTGGGAAGACAGTCATGAGCAGTGTGGAGAAAACGATGCTGCTATGCTTGGAGATTTAAGGGAACAAACAGCAAGGCTTAGCGGTTCACCCTGAAAGGCAACCTTCAATATTAGCTGAGGATGGGGACAGAAGCTACAGGAGGACTGTCCCTGAATAAAGCTATGATGCAGCTCCAGTGTGAGCTCCTTAGTTCGTCGTTGTTCCTTGTTTACATTGTTCTTCAGGCTCACCATCCCCTAAATCTGTAGTTATCTATTTTTACGTAATAGATTGTTCCAAAAGCCAGTGATTCAAAACTACGCTATTTACTGTCGTAGCCCATTGTGACTGGGGGCAGGCAGAGATTTTGGTATAGCTTAGCTGGTGCTTCTGACTAAGGGTCTCCCACAAGCCCTCATCCCACATCCCAAGGGGTGGGATGAAGCCTTAATTTCTAAACATTGATTCAGAGAAGGAACCACTACCAAGCTCACTCATGTAGTTGTGACAGAACTGTGTTCCTTGAGGTCCAGCACACTCAGAGCCTGGGTTCTTAGGAACTAGAGATGTCTGTCCCTCTCTATCCAATCACAGACGTCTCAATAAGGCAGCTCAGAATTGTGACTTACTTCCTCAGGGCTAGAATGTGTGTGTGTGAGGTGGAAGTCAGAGTCATTATAAGAGTTCATAACATTTGTTGTTTTTTCTTGTTGTGTTTGTTGGGTTTCTTTCTTCCTTTATTCCTTTCTTTCTTTCTTTCCTTCTTTTCTTTTCTTTTTTTCTTTGCATTCTAAATAAGACACCAAGTCCAAATTCTACAAGAGTAGGATATTCCCCAAGGGCATGGCTACTAGAAGGTAAAGTTTATAGGGAGCCATTTTGTGGGGTATGATGAAAGGCTGGCATGCATTAGAGTGCAAAAGTAAAGGAAACACTTGCTCTTACACAGCCCAGAAAGGGACTCCACCTTGTCTCTCCATCCATATCCTGTCACCCCACTGCTGGCCACATATACCCAGCATTCTTAAGCTAACCTCTGATCACTCAGTGTAATCAGAGAGTTAGCTCTTTGCAGGCAACCATTCTATACTGCAGCCTCTGTTCCTGCATGACCCTCTTGAGATTTGTTTTTAAACTTTCAAGGCACTGTGGGTGGGAAAGAGACAGCAATTAAACTGAAGACAATTAAACTTAAGCAAGGCCTTATTCCTGTGTGATATATATGGTTGGAATACTAGTTATCAGAATATCATCCATGTACTAGACTCGGTGACTGTGCTGTAAAATGCAAATGTTGTGCATCCCCCCTTTGATTCAACGAATCAGAATATAAGAGACAGCATCCTTAGTATTTAATTCCTAAGCAGGGTAAAGTAAAACAGACGTTGTCATTCAAATAGTCATATGCATTGGCCCAGAAGAGATACATTTCTCCTGTTAAGTTGATTTTTTTTAATATTGAGGGATAAGAGCTGCAGGTAGTGGAGACTTTGAGAGACAAGCAATGGAAATACCTTCCTGATAACCTTCAATATCCTGTATGAATAAACTTATCACTGTGACTCCAAAGCCGGGGCATGTTGCGATACAGGTCAGGATCTTCTGAAACATTCTTTTCCCTAGAGCCATGCAATACGGTTCCTCCCAAGTGAATCCCTGTCTCCTTTTCAGTATGTGTCCCTATTTGTGATGAAGGCCAGAGGGAAATGTGCAAGAGTTCTGCACCTTTTCAATTAAAATGAGCTCCTAATTGCATCAGTGCTTATAGAAGAAACCCTTTTATCTGCCTCATTGACTTGGCTTTCCTCCCTAAACCAGTCCATTGCCTGAAGTGTAATCAATTCCTTCTTTGGAAATCAATCCCTATCTACCTCTGGAGGATGCTCGTGTGTTCTTCTCCACATTAGAGCTATCAGAGTGTGCCAATTACACAATGGACTTAGTCTGGCCAGAAGAGGAAACGTTTGTGGGTACTGAAAACCACAGTTCAGATAGGTCAGAGCAATTACCAAACTAACTGTACACAGGACACTGGAATACACATGGCCTCTTGAACAACTCCCTGGTTCATGAAGCTCAGTAGATATGAGAGCACCTAAGACCTGTCTAAAAATAAAAGTTCTAAAGAAAGAAATGTCTTCCTTTAATTTTTAAAATCACGTGTGTGCGCATGCCTGTGGAGTACAAAGGGCAGCTTGGAGGAGTTGGTTCTATTCTTCTATCATATGAGTACAGGGGTTTAAGCTCTGGTTCTTGGGGTTGGTAGAAGTGCCTTTACCCAGTGAACCATCACAATAGCTCAAACTTCTTTAACAACAGTCCCTGAAGACAGTGGGAATGATTTAACTGCTATCATTAAGTGTTAAGGATGTTCAGCAGGTGGATGGATAAAAACAATGTGCTACATACACACAATGTAATTTTATTCAGCCATAAAGAAAAATGGATCAAAATGGAAAATTATTAAGTGAGGTAACACATGTTTTCTCATCTGCAAGCCCTACCTTCTAAATTTTTCTCATGTATATTTAAGTGGGAGGGAGAATATAGAGACTAGGAAGCCAGAAAGTGAGCCATAAATATGAGAGAGGGGGTGTCTGAAGAGAACAGTTTGGGAGGACAATAGAAAGTAGAGGATGTAAGGTATTTAGTGAAGGTGGAAGGATACGAGTAGGGTTGGGAAAGGGAGACAGGAGCAGGGCGGGGAACAGGCTACTAAAAATTAGTGCATAACAAAACGCCATAAGAGAGATGGTACTTTGTATGCTAATTAAAAATAAAATAAAAGTCAAAGGTGATTTAGAATTCTAGTTTTCTATATTTAAAAAAATCCCTATAAAGATACATTTTAAATAAATCTGTAAGCTGTGATCTCTGTGGCATTGTGTTTATATAAGAAAAGCAAAGGTCAGAAGGTAAGGTCCCATATGTCACAGGGTCTGTTGGAGGTGAATCCATGATTGGGCAGGGAAAGAGGGAATGGGAGGGGTGGCAAAAGGAAGAGCATATCCCAGAGAGAAGCAGAGGGAAGAAAACAAAACCAGTAGGCAGGTGTGCAGTGAGCAACTCTGCAGAGTCCAGAGGAGGCCTGGAAGGGAGCACCTATGGCAGAAGGAAGATGAAGAACACACAAAGCCCTCACGGCTGCCAATCAGGGTACCAATGCTGGGTTTAGGAAACTTGTCCCATTTAGGGGGACAGCACCTTGAACTCTAGGAGTATGTATTAGTGAATGTTCTACTGCCGTGAGGAGACAGCATGACACCCTTACATAGGAAAGCATTGGATTGGGTTGGCTTACAGTTTGAGAGGTTTAGTCCATTATTGCCATGGTAGGGAGAATGGTGACACACAGGAAGACACAGTGCTGGAGATGGGTCTGAGAGTTCTACATCCAGATCTGCAGGCCAAGAGAGGAGAAAGGGAGAGGGAGGGGAGGAAGAGGGAAGGGGGGGGAGGGGGAGGGAGGGAGGGAGGGAGGGAAGGAGAGAGAGCTCCTGGGCCTGGCAAGCCCACCTGCAATGGCACATAACCTCCAACAAGGCCACATCTCCTAATTAATCTTTCTCAGGTAGTACCTCTCCCTGATGACTAAGCATTCAAACATATGAGCCCGTGGGGCCATTCTTACTCAAACCAGCACAGTGATGGGACAGAAATGTGGGCAACAGCACAGTGAGTGTTAGTGTTCAGTCACCGGTGTTCTACTTTCTGCTTCCTAGACACTCCCATTTCATCCCACTTTCTCCATTTCCCTGTACGGAGAATTTCATGTCCGCACTATGGAAGGCACACGGAAAAGCTGATGTCTGCCAAACGCAGTGATGGCCCTCCATGATGAAGCTGTATCTGCATACTGGAATTGCAGAGCATATTGCTATCACAACGTATTTCATTACTCTATTAGCACGTATTACAAACTGTGAACAACTGCTGCTACCGGCTCGTATAGCCCATCCATTGATAAGAGCGGTTTGGTTTATAGTGAAGAAACGGAGTTGAGTAAAGGTGAAATTCCAGCGTCTATGTGTGAAATGAAATGAACCATTTTAGAGACTAGATATAATGGTGCTGCCACAAACACACTGTCTCTTAAGACAGACCACTAGGTGCGAAACTGTTAAGAATACATTAGAGCTGGGAAATTAGAGTCAGATCCAAACCTTTTAGCAGGATGTCAACTGTTTCGTTCAGGGAACAGCAGGAGCCTTCCCCTCAGACCTCTTCTTTTGAGCTAATGGTTTGAAGCCCTGCTAATTTCAGTAAATGCAAGAATGATAAGGATGAATAAAGCCAGCCCTTAGCGCATGAGAAAACGAATGATTTAAGACATAAAATATACATATACATATACATAAAATTTAAGAAAATCTAGTCCCTGTAGAACTTACCACCCAACAAGAATCATGGGGGTTGAAAAGGACAGAAAAGGCTGATACCAAATACACAGACACAGGAGGATTTTTTGGCAGAGAAAAAGATAAAGTCAATTCAGGCAGGGGCCCTGCTGTTTATTGTGATAAATCATATTATTAGAACCCTACTTAACAAGGGATTCAATTGAAAACACGAAGGAAGCATAAATAAATCAGGATCCTAATTGACTGCCTTTGCTTCTGGATGCCAGAAGACAATGCCACACCTCACAGCTGTGCCTGCAAAGTTGAAAACAAATGCTCTGCCAGGAAGCTTCCCCGGGTGGGATGCTCAGGAGCATGCCCCCAGCCTGCTTCCGGGATGGGATGCTGAGGAGCATGCCCCCAGCCTGCTGCCGGGATGGGACGCTCAGGAGCATGCCCCCAGCCAGGATGGGACGCTCAGGAGCACGGCCCCAGCCTGCTTCCAGGAAGGATGGCTATGGGCAACCTGAGCTCTGCTCAGAGTGAATTCTGAGGGATTCTCACCAACTGCGAAAGGAGGGGGTTGCATACGCTCATCAAGATAGTGTCACGTATTTTCTTCTAGCTCATCTACTGGGTATTGGTACTGGAAGCAAGCAGCTCTCTTGGTTGGCACTGAAGTCTTTATATGAAAAGAGGCGCCCCCTTGTGGCTTATTGCTCCTCCTTGCCTTATTTACCTGGCTGCCAGTGGCTGAGGCTGCGGGTTTGAGGTCTTTTTCCTCGAAGCCTTCATCTTGACAGTGGAAGAATAAAACAGTCCCAGGAAGCTGCATGCAGTGTTTGTGAAGCTAATTATGGAAGTATTTCTCCTGTGTGTTTTTCAATCTTGCTCGTAGTTTGGGGAATTGGTCTGACCATGGGAGCACAAACATGGAATCTGGCTATTTAGGTCAAGTTCTAGCTAAAAGGATGCTAAAAGGATACAGGATTACACATAAGAGAAATTAGAGCCGTGCCTCAGTTTCTCATCTGAAAACAGGGACTCTCCGAGCTCCTACTTCATAAGAGCATCGGGAAGACTAGCACTCAATGCCAGGTACTATGTTCATTCCTGAGTGTTATCCAGTTCAACTTATTTTTGATAGTGTAAAAACTGTGACATCAGAACAACTAATATCACTGATTTTTTTTTTACCATTTACACGGCACTGTTGTGAACCTCACATATAATCAATAGGCAAGCTTGTTGTATTCTATATCCTATAACCCTTTCCTTGTAAGAATTGCTCCTCCCCCGTGGCCCCTTACTGGCTATAATTTCTATGGTTATTTGGATTGAAACACATACATTCACTGCTAAGGTGTCCAAGAATCTGAGACAAGATATGCCGTGGGTCTATGGGGAAGCCAAACACTGTAAACACAGCAATAAAATGGTCCCCAGTGACCTGCTGCTGTACCCATAGGTCAGTGCCTCACTCAGGGGCATCAGAGAGCCTCCTCTTGCAGCCTTCTGTGGCATGAGGATGCTTCAGGCAGGAAGGGATGTGCACATGAATAGGGGGTAGTTCTACAAAGCTGCCGATTGTGTCTTGGTCAACAAAGTGGATATTTTTAAGTGTTTATTCATATTCATGATAATCTGCAATGCAATATATTTATGATATGCCATTTTCATTTTTGCATATTATAGTCCTCCAAAAAGGTCTTAAACTCATGGCAAGCATACATTTGGAAAGTTTCAGCAAATGAAAAGAACAATTTTTTTTGAGTGTCACTCTCGGGAACTGTCATGGCCGTGCGTCCCACCCTGCAGCTGTTGTCCATGTACATCCTCCAATCCTCTATCCCTTTCCCATCTCAGCTCCCATATCTCCCAGTCATCACAGGTTGGTGGATGATTAGGAACAAATGCAGGTCACTGCACTAAAGACATTTTCCAGGAGCCCATAAGGATTTTGTGTTGCTTAGAAGTAGGGACCGAGACCCAGATAGAAACACTCGAGAGACGCTCTTTGTGAGCAGAGATGCGTCTTGATTTAGAGTCTGCCATTCGTCTATTTCTGGCTCTAGTACTACTCAGTTAAGCTTTTAGCAGAGATAGGTAAGAGTCCTAGATAATAATAGCCCAGTGAAGTCCATTCCCATGTTCCAGATAATGGCGCTTAGAAACACTGTTCCATTAATCTATTTGTAAGATTTACAATCTGGAAAGTTTTTCCTTGCCTGTACCTAATGATGTGGAAAATTCTGCCCTCTTAAAGTCGACCTCTTTAAGAAATCACTTACGTGTATAAGTATAAAAAGAGAAAGTTAAACAAAGTTCATAAAATAAAAGGAGAAAACTGCCCTTTTTATGAACTCTGCCTGATCCCAGTCTCTCCTGCATGGCAGCCAGGAAGAGTGTCGTCCTGGGAACCTCATGATGGATCTGGATCTTCCAAGCTCATGTAAAGCTGCGGCTACACAAACTTCTGCCTTAACCCTCAGAAAAGCCAAAGACATAGCAGTCCAATGAAATTAATTTTATTTTTATCATGAGATTATTAGAAAAGTTGCCTGCAGCCTATCACTGGAAAATCTCAGATCCCAGGACCAAGACCCACTAGATTTTACTAAATCACAGATATTTTTGTCTTATAACAAAACATGTTCTAAGACAGTTTACATGTGACCCAGACAACTACCACATTCTGTGCAGAAGTTAAAATGACCTTCTGAGCAAAAAGTAAACTCTGCTGTTATCATAGATAAGCCTCAGCTTGACTTTGCATCTCATATCTGTCACATAATGTTTCCACGGACTTCTGTATTTGTCTGTTTTGATTTTGTAATTTCCATTTCCCAGAAGTCAGGAAAATAACTACCCAGCCTCCAAACTGAAGCTCCTTAGTTAGTTAGGTCTCTAACTGTACCTCAGAATTTCCCAAGCAACATGCATGCTACTCCTTCAGTAGCTTAGCAGAGCCACCAAGATTTGCTACAAGACCATGAAAAGCAGGTGAATTTCCCCAAACTGATTCTTTATCTATCCCCCCCTCTGTCTTGACTCGGTGTCAACGAGGTTACACAGGTCAAACCTCAGAGGTCATCCCTTCTCTCTAGAAAATTCTTCCAGTTGCCAACAGCTCATATCATGTTGATCTCCCAAGAGTCTCTCAACTCCACACCATGGTATCCTGCCAAGCTTATGTCAGTCACTTCAGACCCTACACATCCTGCCAAACACCCGATGCTTCTGACTTCCATGGCTTTTGCCTAGCCATGCTCATGGCACAGCAATGCCACTGTTGGGATCTCTGACTTTCATAGCTGATACTGTCACTGCTTGGCTGAAAATTCCTAATCAATGGGTCCTCACTGCCTACAAGAAAAACAAAATTCATCAAGATGACTCGTAAGTCTCTTATAACTGAACATCAAGGCCTTCACCTCTCCCTTTTTTTCACATTTGTGGCACCCAAACATGACAAACTCTCCTATTTCCCATTTATGCACATGTTGGGTCCCCTGCACTTTAGTCAGTTACAGATACCTTCGCCTGTTCTCAAGACCCAGCGCGAGTCTTGGCTCGCGTGTTTCTCAATATCCAATAAAAGTAAGACATGTTTCTCCACTGTGTCCACTGGAGAAATCACAGTAGTGTCTTGAAATTGCTTCTTTATAGATCTGCATAGATAACAACCTCTCTTACTTCAATCTCTGTGTGTCCCAAGTCCTGGTATAGGATGAAGTCAGTTAAATAAATTGCTAGCAAATGGTAGATGAAAGGATTTTATTTGGTGGGCCAGGTCTCAGCTGTAGAGGAGTGCAGTTTTTGAGCTAAAGGCTAAAGCAGATGACAGTATAGGACGGCCTATTGTCTAAATCCGGCTTTTAGCCTGTTTCAAGAAGTAGCATTTTCCATTCATATCTATTAGCTCACCTGTTGCTTAGTTAAATTTGGCAGAAAATACACAACTTGCACAACCTAAAATATTAACTATCCTGCATAGAAAATGTTAGGTTTTTTTGTTTTGTTTTGTTTTGTTTTGTTTGACTCCTGTACTGGATATACAACCACAGCCCACAGTCATAGACTTCAGAGTATCCTGCTCTAGTACAATATTCATGACACCAAGATTTATCTTCTAAGGTTTTATTTTTCTCATTCATTGTTCCCCTCAAAGACCATCACACCCCACTTCTCATACTTTAATGTAGGTCTGCCTGTATAGTCTGGGCAATGATTAAGCACAGAGACTATTAAATTGCCCATTGGTTTATACTATTCTTTTTTATCTTTAACATGCTCCCTGGACAGCTTCTCTTGCAGCTAGGTGCAGCCATCTAGTGATGGAAACGAATGTGAACAGTGATGTGCACATTTCGGTTTCTCCTCTTACAGGAAGCCTTTGTGCTCTTTCTTCCTCTTCCCTTCTTCATTGGGTTGGACAATGGAGGGCTTTGGCCAACTCTGATCACACTGATGCCAATGGGAACGAGGAAGCATGGGCAGCTTCGTTAACATTTTGGAGCATAGCAATCCTGCAGGACTCCCTTCAACCCACTATTCTATTCTTCCCATAGCATCTTGGACATTGCTGAAGCAACAACCCAGCAACCTAATTGTTTTATTCCTGCCCTCTCCGTGGCTTGCTTTTCCTTTAGTGTTCAGGTTTCTACCCTCCAGAACCAGACTTCTGGCACAGGAGCTTCATAGCTTTACTTTCAACAATGTTCTCTTAACTCTTTCTGTAAAACCACATTCTTCTTTAAAACCTTTACTTGTTTCCTATCTCTGGCCTTCCCTGTCTATTAAAAAAAGAAAAGAAGCAATAGTTAAGTAATCACTCCCTTCTAATGCTGTCATGCATCTAATGTCTCACTTTTAAAATTATTTCCCTATTTTCCAAGAGGGAACTGAGCAGATAAGGACAAAATACTTCACAGGAAATATGAAAATGGAAACAGAGTTGGCATAAGGGACTTCACATTTCAAACACCCACATGTCATCATCGAACAATGCTTAGTGATTCCAGCTCAGGAGATAGGACATTCTCTTCTGGTTCCCACAGGCAGCAGGCATGTACATGGTACACAGACTTACATGCAAACCAAACACTAATACACATAAAATATTTTTCCATCTTAAAGAGAATCTGGACTCTGATGAACAGTGAGTGACTTTTGATTTGATCGCTACGTTTAAAGGCCTTGAGCCTCAGATGCATGAGAAAACATTTAGGAGGCAGAAAATAGATTGAATTGGATAGATTGGGCTGGACATCAGAAAACCAGTTAGGAACTGGGGAAACCCTGGTCTCCTGTGCCGCAGTAGTGGAGAGAGTAGGGGAGGGTTAGTTACCAGATGAAAAAGGGAAGAAACTTGCGGCAGATTGAGCAAAAGTGATCTGGAATTTTCTCTCTTCCTAACAAGAATATTTTCCTCCATATTTGGTCCTCTACATTCCTGGGCTATTGTAGAGGGTGCACAGAATTTAAAGAAGGGGATGAAATAAGTGAATTATTTCCAGAGCACAGCACAGTAAAATATATGCAAATGAAGTCACATGTATGCAAATGAGAGAACCTGGGTGAAATGCCACTTCTTAAATAAAATGGTTAACACACTTTCAAAGGGCACGTCAGGAGCATGCTGATGAATCGAATCTTCTGCTAACACGAATAACTCCAGACTGGGGTCACTTCAATGAACATTTTAACTTGATAAACTTGAGTCTCTTTTACTTTCTCTGCAGTCTCCACCCGAGCTCTGCATGGCTTCCAGCCTCAATGGTTATTAAATCAATCTAAGGAATCAGAAGCCTCTCTCCATCTCACTAGCATGAGGCAAGGCATCCTTCTTTTGCCTCTCTGCAAATGTTGTCTGTGATAATCTGTGGAACTGAGATCAGGATCCTCATGAGTGAAACAAAAAGAAACTTTGACTTCAGTTCTGAGCAGCGAGAGCCCCACTTGTGAACAAAACCACAGGAGTCAGTGCAGAAGGCACAGACCGTACTCTGAATGACTTGTCGAGCTCTATGTTCCGGCCACATGCTGTTCAAGTATCACCATGGTCTAGGTGCTAGAGGATCTAGGGGGGAAAAGCTCAAATGCTGTGAAGTCTCAGACTTCCTTTCAATGTCTAAGAACATCCAAATGTCTCTGTGTACTATGGGTGCAAAGCTAAACTTATGATGGTTTTCCAATCTCTCTCTCAAGCTCACCCAGCCATTGACGCTTTAGTACAAAGCTGTCATCTATAATGGTGTCACTCAAAAAAAATCATACACTCAGTCTACAAAAAATAATCACAAACACACACACACACACACACACACACACACACACACTCACACTCACACACACACCCCAATCACGTTTTAAGTGAGGTGATGCTTTGTTAGGTTTCATGAAGAATTATCCTCGATCACATGCAGTCACATACGGCATGCATGTCAGAGGTTAGATATGCCTTAATATGCTAAAGACCCTACTCCCCTTTTCTCCCTCCTACGAATTCTCACCCAAACTCAGCTCATGCCTTCTACTAGCAACTGTCTTACTTGGAAACACTCCCTTCCTGTCTATTCTAGAATCCACCCATTATTTCTGTTCTCCATTCCAGCTGGAGTGAGGAAGGACTCTCTCTGTCTTTCTCCATCGACTTCCCTTAATCTATTTTTAATCTTCTCCTGAATCTCCATTTTGGTATCTATAAATGGCGGATGCCACCTGTTTACGGCACAGGATTGTTCTAGCAACTACACACCACATGGCCTGTAAGAGTACTTTCAAATGTGTTAAATCATTTCAAGTGGCAAGTCACTGTTATTTTTAGACCTGGAATTTTCTTCCATCTTAAGGGCCTTTCCCTCCTAGGAAGGAGAGCTCCTCTGCCTTCTGTAATAGGGCACGTGGGAGGAGGCTTCTGACTGAACCATGCCTTCTTCAGGGCGTGTTCCTCCCTTCCCTTCTTTTCAGAGCTCAGATTTTGGGAAGTTAATCCTCTTTTCTATCTATCTTCACTCTCCATAAAACTACTGTGCTCTTTGGAGAACACAGTGGTTAGCAAGCTAATCTAACACTGCCAACCCCCGAGTGCTAGCCAAGATCACAGTGTGTGAATCATGACACTAAAACCTAATTCTTTCTCTGTGCTCCCCAGAGCTATACTGTCTCCTTCGCTTCCAGACATCTTGGCTTTGTGTCTAGTTTGGCACAGGCCTTGCTGCATGTAAATCCCAGCTTACTTAACCACCGTAGATGTCCATTTTCTTATCTGTAAAAGAAATATGTCAGCAAAAGAGGTCTTTCTGCCTTCTTTTAAAGGTTCATTTCATAATACCGGCAGGCTCTTCAGCAGAATGGCTAACATAAATGTCACCACTGCTTCTCATGGTTACTTAACATACATACCCTTGACCTGTTTCTTCTTGGTGTGTGTATTCATGGGACAGGCTTACCTGCAGATAGCTCCCAGAAGCACCTACATGTGACAATCTACCACTCATTAATGCCATTCCAGACTTTTCTGCCCAGCCATTGGTCTATATGTCCAGTTCCTGTTTGCATATCCCCTTGAAGGGCCCAGATACATCTCAGATGTGGCAGAGTCACAATGGAACACATCTGCATCCTCCCTAAAGCGATTTCATCTCTGTGCCCCCTGTATCAATGATGGGGAGGGGCACTTGAGTCATGAACCTGGCCTTTCCCCACCTCCAAAAAAATCTTTCTAACCTCACTGCAATTGAATCGGTCAATCCTTCCTCTTCAAGAGGTTTTCAAAGTCACTCCTGGTTTTGACTTTTGGAAAAACTAGCTGCTTTGTCCATTTTGGAGTTTGGGTATTAATTTTGTGTTGTTGTTTTGGCTTGGTTTGGGTTTTGTTTTGTTTTGTTTTGTTTTGTTTTTTGAGACAGGGTTTCTTTGTGTAGCCCTGGCTGTCTTACAACTTGAACTCAGAGATCCACCTGCTTCTGTCTCCCAAGTGCTGGGATTGAAGATGTGCACCACCACTGCCCCACTCTAATAGTTTATTTTCTCACCCTCTTACCATTTGTGCATGAGATGAACACCTCACTCCCTTACCCTAGTTCTCAACTTGTTATCAAGATCTTATCCCAACGCTATTTCCTACGGTAGCCTGTCACAACTACATCACATTTAATTTAATTTAATACAAACAAACGTCATCATGGTCTAGATGTCTCTGTGGCTCCCTAAGCTCTGCAACCTTTGATTCACCCTTACCCATTCCCATGTCCTTAAGCCCAGCTTCCTCCAGCAACAGAGTCAAGTCTTTGAAATGAGCTCACTTGCACACCGATGCCTTTGCAAGCATGACCAGTGATTTGGGGCTACCCTTCAGTAACCTGGAACGACTGGAAACTGGTCAGACTTGCAAACAGTGGCGTGTTTATGCTTTCACTGATGAAACTTAAATTTCCACTAGATTTTATTAAAATGCCCAGGAATTTATTGCACATCTCTGCAGTCTTCCATATGATACATTTATAACTGAATACGTTCTGGGTGATTCAGCCTCATCATGAAGCACTGGTTATAGCTTGGCCAGGATCCAGCAATGCCATCCTTGGGGGCCACTGAGATTTATACGGTGATGCTAGAGTTGTCTCCCCCCAAATGAATACGGTGAGATTTTCATCCCCAAAAGATTTTAGGGAGTGGGAATGTGAAAGAGGGCACTAAATCACAAGGGCTCTGCTCTCATAAAAGGGATCAATATTCTCATGATATAAGTCTGGGGGGGAATGAGTTCACTTCCTTCTACCACAGAAGAACGTGAAAAGAATCATCCATGGACTAGAAGTCAGGAATTCACCAATCCTCAACTCTGCGGTTGTCTTCTTCTTATACATGCTACCCTGTAGCTCTCAGGGTAACATGTTTCTGTTATTTATAGCCCATCTGTTATTTTTTATGGCTGCTGGACTTTGTACTAGAATAGCTTTCTGTCAGAAGTCAATTATGACATAGAGCATCCTTTTCCTTGCTGTGCTATATAGTCCTCTCACCTGTTGGCTCTGCTCTGCTTTCTCTGGTTTTCAGCCCTAACGGCTTGGTCTCTTTCTCGTTCCTTGTCCATGACTCTCTATCCCAACTCTGCTGTCTGTCACCCCCTCCACTCACCTGGTGTTCGGACACCTTCATGGCTGCCAAGAGTGTTTACTGACATTACCTTAGCCAGGTGCTGCTTATACTCTTTTCTGCTCTAACTTGCTTGTCTACTTTATCATTCAGTCCTTGTATATCTGTGTCTTCCCACCTATAGCTGCTCAGCTTGGCACTGTTCTGAGATATCTCATTGGTTTGGGGGCACTGAGCAGATATCTCATTACGTCCATGTGATCCCTGTGATGTTTTTCTAGTTGAGTTTGCTATGGTTCTCAGTCATAGGGGAGATTGTGGGTAGAGTTATGAGAGAGTTCTAACCCAGAGCATCTGAGGACTGAACTAATTCCCACCCTTTATCCCTGTGCTCATTATAAAGCACCAAGCCTAAAGGTTTGAATGGGGCGGGGTGGAAAGTAATAAGTTTTGTTGGAGTCTGAGATCCCCACAGATCATCTGGAGTAAATTAGTTACTTTTCTGTTGCTGTGAATAAACACCATGACCATGGCAACTTATTCAAGGAAGGGTTTATTTGAACTTATGGTTTCAGAGGAATATCATATAATGGCAAGGAAGTAGGGAACAGGCAGGGGTGGGGCCCAAAGCAGGAAGCAGAGAGAGCAAACTGAAAGTAGGGTAAGAATATCAACTCTCAGAGCCAGCCTCCATTATACACCTTTCCCAGCAAACAAGCCATCACCACCTAACCCTCCCCAAATGGCACTACCAACTGGGAGCTTTCACTCACTCGAGACCATGAGGGGATTTCCTCATTCAAACGCTGCACTGAGCAACCTCACTCTTAGCTCTTCTGGTTTCTTCTGAAGACAAGGGGGAAGCAGAAAGATGGGTTTCTGATTGCCCCTGAGCTCTAAGCCTGAGCGTACCAGATCCGCTGTGTGAATGTTAATTTTTATCAGAAGTACGTACAGTTTTAAAATATAGATAGTTCACACTTCTGACCAGAACGTGTGAGCATGAATAGATTTTTGAAATCCAATAGGCTCTGTAAGCAACAGTCCTGACGGAATATGCTCAGGGAAACAGAACTGCTTCTAGAAATGACGATATTTAAGGAAAGAATTGGGGCAGCAGAGGGTGAGCATGGTGTTCAGTAGGCCAATGAGTAACAGTTTCGTTGTTTTGTGAGAGTAAGATTAATTATCTAAAACTGATTTTCATTACCGACTTTAGGTATGGCAACTCAGAAACTAAATGAGGTTTTATCTTTCTATTAATAAACATAAATCACAGCACATGATAAAGACCGACCTGCCTACATGTGAGTCTCCCCTCCTTATATAATTAGATCACCTCCGAGGACTACAATAGAAGGTGGGAGCAGCGGGGTTCACTCTGAATGGCTCTGACCTCAGAACAAGTTCACTCTATGCTTCTTTGACAATGCAACAGCTGCCTCAGGGCCAGTGGGCTGTGAATAATGCCCTCAGCCCTTGTGCATGAGTGGGATGGCGAGGGAGGCAGAGCAGCCCTAGGAAGGTGCTTTCTCAGTGAAGCTGACAGTGTTGTCTTCTCGGGTGGCTAGCCAGCTCAGCCAGCCCCATCAGAGTTTATTACCCTTCTTTGAATCCCTTCCAACCATTTGATGTCCTTGAGGTTAAAATGCTGACAACTGCATGTAATATATCTAGCATTCCACCCAAAATACCTTTAGGAATTTCTAATTCAGAGGAACTTAGGTAAAGTACCAAATACAAAGAACTGTCGTCATCATCAATCAATCATTCAATCAATTTAAAGATTTTCAATAATCATGAAATAGGCTTTTCACTTTTGAAACTAATAGTTTTACTCCCTAAAATAAATCATGAAAACAAGTCAGCTTATTAGAGTATAATAAAAACAGTAGTACTAAGCCATCTCCCCGATGTATGCTATCTAAATCACCATCACCATCACCACCACCACCACCACCACCACCACCACCACCACCACCACCACCACCACCACCACCGCCATCATCATCATCATACCTTTTTGACACAGGCTTTTTCGTCTTTTGTATATGTAGTGTGTAATTGACAAGAGATCACGTGAGGAGGCTTCCCCTGTACCCCTCTTATCACACTCCCAACACCATGCTACTCACTACTCACAGGCAGCCTGGTCATGCTACAGGGTGGCAGAGGCTTAGTGAGGTCAACTTTGTGAATTCAGTATTCAGCGTGATTTACATTCCCACTGAGGGCAAACTGTTCTTCTCAAATAGACAGATGCTCTGGAATTCCGTGTCTCAACACCCTGCCACTTCTTTGGACGGTAGCTGTAGGGATGTGTGAGCTAAGAAAAGCCAGGGAATTCCAACTGTGATATTAAATCCTTTCCTTGAGAGGCTCAAAGGTGGTGTTAGGAAACATGACAAAGGAATGCCCCCAAAAAGGCATACATTGCTGATGAAATAGCCACAAATGTACATACATGTACATGCATTCATACATGTACATAAGCATGCACATTTTTATAGTCTCATTCATACCTGCCTTATTGATGACCAAATATTTGGAGGATTAGCATCTAGAAGTTTTTCTCTAGCCCTTGTGTTCATGCCCTCACACTTTTGTTACAGTAATGGTTAACTTTCCAAGGATAGTAAACAAGGCACTGACTAGGCCCTTGCGTGCCTCAAACTCCCCACCCTGTCTTTAGTCCCTCATTCTGAACATGGCTTTCTCGGTCCACTGAAAGCTCTAGTGGTCTTTTTTGAGTTGTTTTTATGCAATACATGCATACACACACAAACACAACACACACACACACACACACACACACACACACACACACACACACACGATGAATACTTGCCAAATGCCTCATGCATAAACACTTGCATGCATGCTCAACTATTCAGCCTTACTCTTTGATGACATTCAGAGCCTTCTATTCAATGGTCATCTACTTATCTGTTCCCTCCCACTCTGCCCTAAGAGCATCAGCCTAACTAGGAAAAAATGGCTTCTTCCTTCCTTCCTTCCCTTTCTTTCATTCAGTTTGTTCTCACTCATCAAATAGAGCCTAGAAAACAGGTAAATGAAACCGAGTGAGTGAACAAACGACCGAGTCTGTTCTTGATCTTTCCCTTAGGTGAATGGTTACCCTATACGTTTATCTTCCCTGCTTACCCCCACCCTGAAGTCTGAAGTTGAGGCTTGTGGGTGGAGGATTTGATCCCCTTGTTCCCTAAGCAGCATGCAACGATATGGCTGAACCATCTGCATCCCACTTGGGTAGGGAAAAAATTACCTAAGTGGGCAGTTACTCTGCCTGGTGACTTGTGCTGCACTGTGTGGCTCATTTGATCAAGTCTAGACACATTATTTCATGTGCTGTGGAGTCTCAGTTCCTGTAACACAACCCCCTTTAATCATTAGTCTTTCTGGCAGAATTTGATAGGGGTCATATAAAATCTTTTTCTTCGTCTGCTAATGGCAATTTACAGACACTTACTCTGAGCAATGTGCACCGAAAAGACCAGCAAACTCCCCCCAGTTATGATCCAGCCCTGTAACGTCAATGCCCGGAACCCAGCCTGATACTTTCATCCGTGATATGTGAGCCTCATCTGTGGTTGGCTGCCTCATCAATTTTCATTTGGGAGTAGAAATGGACTCGGAGGCAGATATGGCATTAATTACGGGGAAATTGGTTGCAATATGCCTGAGGTAAAGCCCTTCTGATGGGAATCTGAGATGGAGAGGAAGCCAAATTATAAAAGGGTGATTTACTGGAAAAAGAAAATGTGTGCATTACCATCCGTGTTTAGCAAAGAAAAGGGAGTCAGTTAGCCAGAAAGACGGCGGGGCGACTGAAAGTAAAACACTCAGGATCTCAAGAAAGATTTATTGTTATGCTGTGTGCGTTATATTTCCCCAGATGCACGTGGCATTTTCCAAGAGTGTGCATCAATTAAAAGGCAAGTAAGCATTAATAACGGTTGGCAGGGCCCTACTTCTATCCAGATTGAAATATATTTCACTAAGAAGCATCTAGGGATCCCAACGTTGAAATCCATTTGCCATCTATGCCATGTGCTATTGTTACAAGTCTCTTGTTATAATATCACACTTTCCCCTAGTGATTTCAATGTTTTCCCGAGTTAATAACTCATATTTTGTTACCGAATCTTGACGAGGCAAATCACAGATGCAAAGTCATAGCAGAAATGATAACCCTCAATTTAGTATGAGTGAGAAAAGTAAGACAAAAGAAGCTTAAGGTAGTTTACTTGCTTTAAAAACAAACAAACAAAAAACCCATAGTTTTTCTTCAATTGGTATTACAGAAAGAGCTATCAAGGGGGGAAACAAAGGCCGTGTGTGCTGACAAATGCCAGTACTTGTGGCACTGCGGGAGGATCCTGGTTTCGAAACACCAACCTGAGCTAACTACTCAGTTTAAGACCAGTCGGGTTACATGTGCAGATCCCAAATAAAAAGAGAAGGAGAGGGGAAGTGGGAAGGGAAGGAGAGGCAGGTAGAGGCAGGGACTGACAGTTTCCGCCCTCTTCCCACCCTCACTCTATTGCTAAGGGTTGTGATAGGTTAACCTATGCTCACTGGGATGCTGAATGGTTTCTGGTTTGAAAACACAGGAGTAGGAGACAGTGGGGGAGTGGCTGGGAAGGGAGCCAGATCATCCTCCCCTCATCCCTTCTGTCTTGGTTGCTTGGCAGCTGGGTAGCGTCAGCCTTGGCCTTTGTGCCTCAGCTTTCTCCTCAATGTAAGCACGTTTGCCATCATCTTGAGAACTAAGCTTGATTTACCTTTGGAAGAAGGAGTGCTGGGACTACGAAAAGTGGATTTGATGGATGCCCACTGCTAGATCCTAGAGGAGGGTGGAGACTTCAGGGACTAGCTGTCAGGATGGGGTTTGGGAGACACCGGGTGTGCTTAATTGACAGACTCCTGATGTGAGAACTCTCAGCTTAGTGGATGCTCAGGCAGTCAGGAGGGCGGAGGTTGTACTGGTGCCTGTGTTTGCCTGTAGCCCAACCAACGCCTGGATAACCATTTTTGTAGGAAAATAAAACTTTCCATTGTATATAAAGATTCTTTATATGGTGACATGGAAATAGGAGAATACCGATTGGGCGAGTACAGCCACTGTGGATCTGGAATCTACCATCTTCCTAGGATTTGTGTTTTGTTTTGTTTCTCGAGGTAGGATTTCTCTACGTAGCTCTGGCTGTCCTAGAACTCACTCTGTAGACCAGGCTGACCTTGAACTCAGAACTCAGAGATCTACCTGCCTCTGCCTTCTGAGTTCGGGGATTAAAGGTGTTCGCCATAGCCCACAGAGACTTGAAGCGCCAGGGGGGAATACCCAGGGGTCCCCCCACCTGCTCAGAGGAGAAGGGGAGAGGCAGGGGAGAAAGATTGTGCGAGTGGGGGTCGGGAGGGAGGTGAGCAGTGAGTGGGATGTATAGTGAATAAGTAGAAAAAGAAGAAAAAAACAAACTTTTGAGCAACAACAACAAAAAAAGGAATTCTCTCTCTCTCTCTCTCTCTCTCTCTCTCTCTCTCCCCCCTCTGTGTGTGTGTGTGTGTGTGTGTGTGTGTGAGAGAGAGAGAGAGAGAGAGAGAGAGAATGAGAGAGAGAGAGGGAGAGAGAGAGAGAGAGAGAGAGAGAGAGAGAGAGAGAGAGCTGGAATCCGTAAGATGAGCCCACATAACTGACTTGGGATGGATTTCCCATCAAGTAGGTGTGTGCCAACTCAGAGCAGATTAACTATGATTGAGAACAGCTCAAGAATGCGGCCTTATCACTTTCTACTATGGTGAATTATAACTAATACCAAAGCTATTGGCAGCAAAACCCTTCTACTGGTGATGACTTAAAATGTGTCCCTGTGTTTGCAGAGAGCTCAGCTGTTGAGACTGTCAATATTGCCACCTGGGTCTTTCTCCTCAGCACCCTTTGTATATCGTGTTTGTCACTGGGTTGTACGGGGTCTATATCTTGCTCATGAGGTCTTATAAGTCTTTACTGAAACTCCAGATTGGAAGAAAGAAGACAGTCAAGGAGGAAGGGTGGTGTGTAAAAAAACAAAACAAAACAAAACATTTCCAGAACCTGTCGATTCCTATTTCATTGG
This sequence comes from Rattus rattus, assembly GCF_011064425.1. Lineage (NCBI taxonomy): Eukaryota > Metazoa > Chordata > Mammalia > Rodentia > Muridae > Rattus > Rattus rattus. The sequence continues at coordinate 46,347,097 of NC_046165.1, forward strand.
CCAGCACTCTGTCACGCGCTCATGCCTCTGGTACTTGCTGGTACATCTCTGGCTGGGGAGAGTGCCCTACTGAGCTCGTGGATACATTAATTAGCCAGAAAGAAGAACTCCTGGACTGAAGGAAAGCAGCCAGCTGTGCCTGCCCCACATGCTTTCCCCAACAAATGAACTGGATGTTTATCTGTGTAAGAAAATACGCATCCTGAGAAGGTAAACCATATAAATAAGTATGAAATGTTAGTTGTGAAATATGAAAGGCAGGTCTACTTGATCAAAGAGCTTATAAAAACTCTCCCAAGTTGTATTTCTATACATAACTTAATTTACATGATATTTTAAGAACACAAACATTTACATCTCAAGAAAACTGTTTTTTATTTTTAGTTCTTTCTCTTTTGATCTGTAATATCAAAATAATCATGCACATATGTGGTATATAGTGTGACAATTTTGTGTGTGTGTACACGTGTGTAATGATCAGATCAGGGCCATCAGCATACCTGCATTTTTTTTTTTCTTTTCTTTTCTTTTTTTTTTTTTATTAACTTGAGTATTTCTTATATACATTTTAGTGTTATTCCTTTCCGGTTTCCGGGCAAACATCCCTCCCCCCCCCTTCCTTATGGGTGTTCCCCTCCCAACCCTCCCCCATTGCCGCCCTCCCCCAACAGTCTAGTTCACTGGGGGTTCAGTCTTAGCAGGACCCAGGGCTTCCCCTTCCACTGGTGCTCTTACTAGGATATTCATTGCTACCTATGAGGTCAGAGTCCAGGCTCAGTCCATGTATAGTCTTTAGGTAGTGGCTTAGTCCCTGGAAGCTCTGGTTGCTTGGCACTGTTGTACATATGGGGTCTCGAGCCCCTTCAAGCTCTTCCAGTTCTTTCTCTGATTCCTTCAATGGGGGTCCTATTCTCAGTTCAGTGGTTTGCTGCTGGCATTCGCCTCTGTATTTGCTGTACTCTGGCTGTGTCTCTCAGGCATACCTGCATTTTTAAACACACAGCAGTTCCTTGGCTGCAAGCCTTCCAACTCTTCACTTTCAACTTTTCATGATATATACCTCTTGTGATCTCTCTCTCTCTCTCTCTCTCTCTCTCTCTCTCTCTATATATATATATATATATATATATATATATATATGTATGTATGTATGTATGTATGTATATATATAACCCCACTTATAATCACCCCACTGTGCTATGAAATAGTAGAACTTGTTTCTCCTATTTAAGTCCCCTTTGCTATTAACTCACATTCTAATCCCATTCCTTACCCTCTTACCCTTCAGAGACCACCATTTTCCTTTGCTTCTATGGAATCAGCTTTTAGGCTTCTACATATGAGTGAGTGAATGAAAACATTCAGTTTTTTTGTCTCTCTGAGTGGTTTATTTCACTTAATATGATGCCCCAGATAGATTCTGTTGCCACCAAGGATAGAATTTCATTCTTTTTATCACACACACACACACACACACACACACACACACACACACACACACACACACACACACACACACACACACACACAGAGAGAGAGAGAGAGAGAGAGAGAGAGAGAGAGAAACTATATTCTCATTATCTATTTGTCTGTTGATAGCCTCTTCAGTTATTTCCAAGTTTGGCTATTGTAAATAGTTCTATAGTAAGCATGTGACTGCATATCTCTCTCTCTCTCTCTCTCTCTCTCTCTCTCTCTCTCTCTCTCTCTCTCTCTCTCTCTCTCCAGTGTTTCTCTATGTAGCTCTAACTGTTATAGAACTTGTTTTATAGACCAGGCTGGCTCAGACTCAGAATTCTACCTGCCTCAGACTCCTGGGTTCTGAGATTAAAGGCATGTATCACCATATCCTACCTGAAATATCTCTTGATGGTTTTGTTTTTGTTGGTTTTTATTTCCATGTTACAGAGAGTCTTAGGAATCAGCTATGTCAATCCCTTTAGTATACGGTTTATAAATTGAGAACCATAGAAATGTTACCTAGTTTTTTCCCCCAATTACCTATAGCTACATAGTAGCAAATCCAAAACTGAAAGTCTTGAAGTGATGAATGCTGATTTCAAGGATATCTTTGCACTTTGAACTTTGAGTCTTCAATTTTTAATATGCTTTGTTTCTAGCACCTTTGACACGCTATTCATAGTGAGTATTTTAACAAATAAATATGTACATAGAACTATAGCAGATATACAGCTTTTATCTGGAAATAATTAAAGGAGGATCTCTTACAAGTTCAACCTAATAAGTACATGGAGCAAAGACTTCTTCCTCATCTTTCTAAGTAACTACAGCAACAGTAAAATGGTTGTCTAACATTTCTTGAGGGTAGTCTAGGCACTGCACACATATAAGTTATATAAAGGCTGGCATTCAATAGATGTTAAATAATGGTTCTAGCTATTGTCATCATCATGATCATCACTGCCACCAAGTCATCATGATGTCAGAAAGGTACTGAGTCCAATAATCTTCACATATCACTAAGACTAAGATTAGAGTCATAAGAGCAAAGACATGTTTGACTTACTCTAGTAACTGACAGCGGGTCAGTAAATAGCAAGTTATGGGGGAGCCTAAAAGCTTTGCTAGACAAATCTGCTTTCTCTTGCTCCAGGAGTTGTTGGCTGCCATTTAAAAATGAACCCAGGAAGCTAAGGGTAGGAGCAGAGCTTCCCTAGAGCCTCGTGAGATAGAAAGACAAACATTGGAGGGGATTGACAGAGGAGGGAGATCTACACACACAAGAGGAGTGTAGTGCAGGAATAAGGGTGGCTGTGAGTAAGTTGGGTCTCATGGGCTCTAGACGCCAGGGTCGGGTTGTCTCACTCCCTCCAGTGGATTGGAAGGGCCCAGGATACCTAAAGCCACTAGTCTGTGCCAGAAGCACGCTTCAGTCTTGTCTTGAGAAAAGTAACATTGTACTAGGCTCTAAGTCATTTGTATTCTTCTTGGGAGTGAAAAGTAGCAGACAATGAGAAGAAGAACCTGGCACAGACACATGCCAGTGTGAATGAAAGTCATGAGAGATGCTAAAGAACTACAGCACACAGGGAAAACTGCTCCTCCAAGAGCTGTGAAGAATTGTGTTGGGATGCAATGTGAATGGATAAATTAATGAATGAAAAATATTAATAGGAAATAATAAGACAGTTATCAGGAATTTTATTTCTAATTAACTTACCATGTTCAAGGAGTTGAAAGATGACATTCAGAATTCATTAGAAAATTGAACCTAGGGAAAAAAAAATCCCAGATCTAAACAACAAAAGCCACAATAAAGGAAGTTCACCCAATATACTGGTTCAACAGAAGATTAGACATGGCTTAAAGAGGAACCACTGGGGGAATGGGGAGATGGCTCGGCATGTTGCTCATCAGAGAACCATAGCTCAGTTCCCAGCACCCCCCTCCAGTAGCTCACAACCTCTTACAACTCTAGTTTCAGAGAATGTGACACTCTCTTCTAGAAACATTCACACAAGTACATGCATGCACACACATGCACACACATACATACACACACACACATTACACACATGTGCACACACACTAAAGTAATTAGTGGATTAGGAAACGGGTCCAGGAATTAACTTATTATGCAGACAACTGACTTTGAGCGGTCAGAGAAGACAATGGCCAGAGGTCCCTGTCTCACTTAGGATGACTACTGCTGTGATAAACACCATAACCTCCGGCACTGAAGGAAG